>NC_141135.1:177250381-177556290 GCF_053477565.2 Lygodium microphyllum
CATGATATGCATTACTCAAAATTTTCATTCATCTCTTTACATGAAATGCAATAGAATTGAAATTGGGCAAAATGAATGGGAAGAGGGTCTTACCATGTAGTGACTCACTGTTGACTTACCCTTTTACAATGTATTATGATATATTTTTGCCATGAATGAACAATCTTCAACAAATCAATTGATTAGAGTAAGAAATATTATCAATCAATTGGGCCTTAATCAATTGGATTGAATGCAATGTTGAAACTTCAGTCAAAAGCTTCTAATTCACGGATTGGATCCAATACGCATCAAGTAAACAATGCATTCCATGACTTGGCTGACTTAAGCAATGATTGAGTAAAATTTGATGAAAATTTTACAATTCTTTAATCTCTCTATCAATTGGATAAAGCTCAGCAATTGGATGAATGAGAGAGATAAAGAATTAAATAGGAATACATTTTGTTTGTTTGATGAAGGCTTGAATGATCTCTAAATGCTTTAATCTCTCAATCAATTGGATAAAGCTCAGCAATTGGATGAATGAGAGAGATACAGAATTGAAGAGAAATACCTTTTGTTTGTTTTGATGAAGTCTTGAATGATCCCTAAATTCTTGATGAAGCCTTTGGTTGCCCAATGTTGTTGAAATAATCTTCAATCCTTGTGCATTTAATGCTTGGAAGCAATCTTGAAACTTCAAAAGCTTGAGATTGAAGCATTAAACCTGTTTCCCTAAAATTTTCACTCCATAGAAGCTCTTGAAGAAGAATCCTTGACCATTATTGCTCAATCCTTGTAATTTCTTCAAGAATATTTATTGAAATAAGTCCTAGGGCTAGAAGGATGAAGATTCTTCAAGAAACTGATAAGAACTTGAAGCTTAAACTGAAGGTTTCATGGCTATCCATGGACTGCATTAAAGGTTTTCAAGAGAGTAAAAGGATGAAGATTAGGCAACTATCTTAATCAATGTGACCTCCAAAAGCAAGTGGCAAGTAGTATCAGAGATTGATTAGAATGGGGCAACAAAAAGAAGAGCAGCATCTCTAGCAAGAAACATGCCTAAAAATCAATGTGTGAATTGTGCTAGCTATTTGTTATTCATGTGGTATCAACTACATCAATAAATGGTAATGAACATGCTCTGTGAAGCATGAAGAATCATTCTAAAGCAATGGTGGATCATGCCCTTAGGAAGATAAAATTTGAGAAATCAACCATAGGAGCTTCAGGCAAGCTAAAAAGAAGAAAAAGAAAGCTCTGGTCCAAAAGGTAGCTGGGATTTTAGTCTTCTCCAAGTCCAATTACCCTATTTTACCAAGTACCTCCAAAAATTGCATGAAAATTTGATGATGACCCACTATTTTGTCCATTTATCACCATATTTATCCCTTCATCTTCAAATATATCGAGATTTAGTCTTTTTCCAACTATAGCTGTCGTGTAAGCCATTACTAGTCACTATCCATGTATTGTACCTATAATACTTGTCTGAAATTGGTTTTTATGACAAAAAATTGGACAGAATATGAAGAAAAGGAGGAGAAAAGTGGATCAAAGTGGGTAATGTCCCCATTACTTAGTTTATTTTAATAAACAATGTGCATATACATTCCAAAAATTAATTTATGTTGAAAATGAAATGGTAGATTGCACATTTTTAAAACTAGCTCTAACTATGAAGATAATTAATGAGGTATTATATGCTAGTTCATGGAAGGAAGGCTTGGGAAACCCTCCAAAGACAATATTACTAAAACTATGTTTGTAGTATAGAACAATAAAAGGAACTAGCCTAGTGGATACTTACTTGGCAATTAATTGCACTTGGGTGACGACAGTGCCAAGATGGGTGACCTCCCAGTAAGCTTTTCCTACAAGCTAGTGGGAGCTTCTTGCGTGCAGTCAGTGGCATCAACGAAGCCTTCGTAGCCCATTGCCAAGTATGCCAAAGCCAATATGCTAAGGTCTATGCCTTGGTCACCGCCTTGAAGTGACACCCGCTCGATGATGCGACCCATGGTGCTCGTTGTGTATTTGTAAATTATTTATCTCCACGCTACATTCCAAAGACGGAGCCCCTCTTTGACATCATTGATGATGTCATCGACAAACACTAAAAGCAAGGGTTCTCTCTTTACCCTCCACAACCCGTGCAAAAGTCACTCTATTGTTGATGCGACGAAGCTCTGTCGCAATTAGTCGAGCCTCTCTCTCTCCACACCCACGCGAAAGCGCTACTCAAATCCATCAAGCTTCTTCTATGGGTCCCAAGAGACGTTGAGATGCTAAGCAAGGTCATGCTCGGAGAGCTCCCCAATGTGAGGAAGTAGTCAGTACTGGTGAAGTGCAAGCAAAAGTTACCCCAAATCCATTCAACCTAAAGGATCGGTTATTCCACAATAAACCGTAGTTTTAGTACATAAGAAAAGGATTACTTTTAAGCTGTCTACAACTTCCTAATTTTTCTATTACTTTTTTGCATCTTACAATAAAATGAGGGATAAGTTAGTAATGTTAGAAAAGTCCATAGGATAAGTCTGTTACATAGATTACGATTAGTTAGAACGTACGTAAACTTACAAAAACATGCTAGTATTATCGATTGCTTTTTAGGAAAGAACACGGGAATTGATGAGGGGGATAGATTCTATACATCGCATATATTGACAAGTGTGTTAAAAATGTTTCATGGTTATGTCTACTTTTCGATTTGTGAATGATGAATTATGTCTCTTATGATTCCATGCTTGTATCAGCCAAACGAGTTGTGAATTGTGGTGGTTTAGGACGTTGGGGTCCCCAACCCAATGCTCCCTAGCACTCTGCGGAGTGTGAAAAAACTCACCTATGGGTGGTGGTCCTATGCTCCCAAGGGAGGTAGGTGTTTTTGGTTTTTGATCACTTAAGCACCTGAGAGGACAAAGGGTAGAGTGATAAGTGCCCCTGCTATGTAGGATGACTCTTGAGGCTCAAGGAAGCTTAGAGGGGCTCTGAGCTAGTAAATTCCCTATTGATCCCACAGACAGAGTGCGATCACATATAGTCCAATCCCGATGGATTGAAAGTCACAATGTCTTTTTGTGGAAAGACGGTTTTGTACCACTCTGCAGAGTGATGGTTCTGCTTGTTATTATGAAATAAAGTATTTGATTTCTAAATTGTTTGTTATGTGCTAAAGATTGAGTTTAATGAACCCAGTTTAACTGAGTAATAAAAGGAATCTATTTTTAATGTGTCCAAACAGCGTGGTAGTATGCTTTGCTAGTTAGAAAACTAAAGAAAACCCAATCGAGGAAAGTGGGAGGCTTCGATCCTAACGATCGAACACCTATGGCTAGGTGGACTCGATAAGTCCGGTAACTTTCACACTAGATAGAGCTGATTGACCAATGCTTTGATACCACTTGTCAAGGGGAGGATTGGAGAGAGAGAAAGACGAGAGAGAAGACTACAAAAGAGAGAGAAGATGAGGTGCATAAGAGAGTGATGAGGAGAGAGAAAGACTAGAAAAGGAGAGAGAAAGATAGAAAGAGAAAAGAAGCCATAGAAGTTGTGAGCAAGGTGATGAGGAAAGAGACAATAATATATTAATTTTCCAAAAAGATGTGAAAATTTACATGTCTCTCCCTTTTATACCTATGTTAGTATGACATGGTAATACTATTATTTCTACACTAAACATCTCTTTCTCCTAGCTTCTTACATGATTTTAGTGACTAATATTTCAAATTGCTACTTTTTCTAAATTATTAGACTCAATTTTTTTTTGAAAAAATATTTTCCATATTTTTATAAGGTTTTAGAAAATCCATGTAGAACTCACCACAAAGTCTACATATATTCCACATGTATAGTACATATTTGAGTTTTTCCATTAGAATATCCAATGTATTTTCTATATATTCTCTCTTGAGTTTTGAAGGATTCACCACAAAATTTATCAACAAAAAAACATCTGAGGATGTTTTAGTTATCCATGGCTATAATGCCATCTTTGACTATAACATACCACTACATGATGGTGGAACATTTATGAATGATTTATAGTGAAATTGAAAAGAAGCATATGGTGATAGCAACACATAAAGCTGCAATAAGGTATGAAATGTTAGGAACCTTCTTTCTTTAGCCAACTCTTATGATTTCAAAATGTTAACACAATAGTAATAAATTGAGGACCCATTCCCATTGTTTCCTAACAAACTTAGTGAAATGGGATGCTAACTCTTAATTCATGGAATTTGTAGATGAGAACTATCTAGTGTATTCTCATTAAAGGGCATGAGCTCAAAACTTGACGCTTTGAAATGTAGAATCATAATGTCTAAAACATTTTGTTTCATCAATCATGTTGTGCTTGTCTCAACTTTGAGAAACCCATATTGTGATAGTTTTAAAAGAGGTCCATAACAAAGATTTGAAATTCAACTTCATGCTTGCACCAATATAGACATTTTCCATTACGTAATACTAGGATGAGGATAGTTATCTAAGATTGTTCACACATCAAATATCGGATGTATCTTGAAAGGAATGGATGTCAATTTCAAGTGTTTAAAGAGTTCAATAATGATAATAATGTAAGTATCATGTTGTTCAACTTATAGCACGCTCAAAATTTTAAATTGAAATGGTTCTATCAAATAAGAATTTGCAAAAACTTTTCTATTACCTAGAAATGTCAAGACATGTCTTATCATATTAAAACATAACTTTTTGATGTTTTGATGTGCAAACCTTGTCTCCATCTTTACTTGCTCTTTCAATGCTTGCATTTTCAAAGTTTGTATAGATAGATCAATGCATAAGAATAAACTTGGGACATTAATGACTTATAACTTGTACCAATCCTACTGAAAGGATGTACTCATTAGAAGCACATTATCGGCTATTGGTTGGATTACTAAGATAATAGAATATGACCATTGGTTTCTATACTTGGAAACCTAATAAAACACGTCGTTTTGTTTCAAGATAACTATATACCTATTAGTGATAACTTAAACTATCCAAACACTTAGAAGTTGGACATAGATTATAATGTGCACATGCTTAAGTACCATATACAAGAACTAGTTTTACAAATTCAAGAGTGCTTGACCTTAAAAATAAATGAAAGAGGAAATGCCTTGTTAGGTTGATCAAATCAAAACACTTTACATTAACTTCATAGATCATATCATGTAAAAATTTTATTATAAAGCAATCAACTTGGATGTGGACACTACATGTAGAAAGGTAATGATGTTCAATAAAATTGTAGTATATTGGTCAGAAAATTTGGTTACACATAACACCTAGATGATGTAGACATAATGGATGTAAAATAGTAGCCACACTTCAAATTATACACTTGGCTTTTTTCCTACAAAAGTGTTAGATGTTTAATTTTTTTTCCTACTATAAGTATTGGATGATTTGAGATTTTCATGAGATAGAGAAATGTGTAGCAAATATTCTAAAGTAATGTGCATGTGTAGCTTTCTAAGCTTCTTCTTGTTATAATCCACAAGACTAAAAAATGGTTGTACACTTTGCATTAAATCCTTCATTGTTCAATAATTTCAAAGCTAGAAATGGTTGGGCTTAGAAAAAGATACTCAATAGACTTTTCCTTGACAACATTTTCATATTTGGTACTACAACATGGGTGAAACCTAAATCAATGTAAAAATGGTGAGTTAAGTTTATTTTCATGATGTAACTGCAAACACCCATCAATCCTCTAACATACTGGAGGTAATGAGTTTACAAAGATTAAAGTCGACCAACATACCTAGACGACAAAGAATCTTGATTTAATAGGATAAACTACATGGATACCAATTTAATGATTCAAGAGATAGCTAAAGGATCTTGATCCTAAACAAGGGGAAATGTGAGCTCAATTTGGAAAATTGAAAGGAATTCAATGTCATTGTAGTGTAAAATAATGGGGCACTATGAGAATTCAATGCAATATTATAACTGCAAAGTAGAAATACACATTGACTTTTGATGGAATAGCCATAAATATAATTAGCTTGATCGATTTATAAATTACCCTTCAAAATTTTTCTCATAAGAAATTAGAGTAGGGTAGATAAACATTTAAAGATACAAAAAGTGATATAATCACCCTTCTATTATGTTCAAATGAGATCTAGGGATAGTTCTATGATGTTAACACTATGTTTTGCCACAAATAGTAAATTTTGATTTTGTGACAAAATCTAACTATTTTTATCAAGCGCTTTCACTATGATCTTAGCATATGTGAAAAAAGTTACATATAGAGCAATCTTACCTAAAAGATCTGTTATCTACATGTGAATCTTACATTTGGTCCTCTTGTTGGAAAAGTGGGTGTAACTTTCACAAGCCGGTTTCTACACCATTACTTCAAGTAGATGACCTTCAGTAAATAAACTAGCATTCCTGCACACAACGAATGCTAGGAAACTTTGCAATAGCTTTGTGTTGTTGTGATGTACATGGTAAAGAAAGCAAAGTTGTCATGTGGTACCTTGCTTCTTCATCTACCCACCTCTCTCTCTCCTCTTTTTTGCCTCTCTCATCTTGTTTCTCTTCTTTATCTGTCTCTCTCCTCTCTTTTTTTCTTTTCATTTCTCTCTCTCTCTCTCTCATCTTTCCCTCCACTTTTTTCTCTCCCCTCTTTTTTTCATTCTTTCTCCTCTTTTTTAATTATTTATTGTAACATGCCTAGGTCGTGACACGTTTTAGTAGTCCATTGGGAGTCTGATCTAAAAGATGCTACCTAGCACTCCCACAGAATGTCACAGGGTTTTTCAGTTAGCGACTCCCTAGTCTACTCCGCAACGAAACGTATCAGCCAACCCTATTAGGATCGACAATCTTCCTAGGTTTCTAATGGTCAAGTCATTCTACAGCCCTAATGTTGGTCTTCAGATGATCTACTTTGCGCAGAGCATCTAAACCAAGGTAGACTCATATCACACTTAGTTCAAAGAGAATGAGAAATGAGAGGGATGCATCACTTGACCTCTCTACCTGTAGGGTAAAGTCCCATTCCGGTCCCCTAAAACGATATGAGCCAGGGTTCTACCCTACATTATCTAAGGTTAATACGTCATCACGATTTGAATGTTGAGAAGCCTTTCAGTTCTTTGGGACCACCTTGCCATAGGACGGACCCGTCAGGGGTTCTACCCACCTGCTTCCCTTGATAGCTTTATTTTTCTACTTACCTAAGGGCACATTAGTGGTAACACATACAAGCAGCTTCCGTAATTAACTTGTTAGTTACATGTTCCTTTACGTAATCTTATGCAACACTGACGCGAAAACAAATCTGACAATTTTCTTGAAAGTAAACTTTATATTAAAATTTCAACTAAGATACAAATCCTGTCCATGGGACAATTCTTGCAATCTATAAGGATGCGTCTTATTTTCCTCCAAGTTTTCGCCCTTACACTAGTAATAGGGCCTCAAGATTCCTTCTCGAGTCATGGAGGCAAGGGATTTAAAACCAAAGCCCCCTATGGAGCATCCTCCTATGAACAGACGTTTCTACACAGAGAGACCTCTCATGACGAGTCCGGTCCACATTCTCGACGTGGCTATCAAAACCCCCTTGGATAGGGTTGGTGGCTAGCTGGGGGGTGCTCAACACGCCTTTCCCAAGTGTTTCAACCTAAATACAATTTGAAAGATTTTCTTATTATCAATTCCTTTTTTAGATGACTCCTTTTCCAAACATGTATTCCTAAGTACAAACACAACCAGAAGTGCGCAATATGTACTAGACAAATCTTTGTTCTCTACCGAAGGAAATTTCGATTTGATGTGATAGCATCTAGTCTCGGCTTTATCCCCATTATCGTTCGAGATTTTCAAAGATAACCTAATTTAATTTCCTCATTCTTTTGAATGAAGGAGTATCCTTGCAATGTTGTTTGCAATTTGGGACATTGGCTTCCCTATAACAAAACCCTCTGTATTCATTTGAACTAGAGTTTGTCACATAACTCATATAGTTACTTAAGGACTTTGAATTCCTTTCAGCTTCAAGAAAGATGGGCCTTCAGAAGAATCCTTCAACTTCTAACACTTTAGAGTTTGAAATTCTTTCAACTTCCTAGGAACCCTATGTATTCTATCACAAGTTCAATCTATGTTTTGTGAGATGTAATAGGATTTCCTATTATTTCAACGCAAACAGATGAGAATGCATAAAATCTATTTGGTTTAATTGTAGTTTAATGTGTATTCTTGAAACTTTTCATATATATATATTAGCATGAAATTTCCATGCAATTTATGTGCAATTTAACGGCTTCTAAGTGCAATTTTAATTGATCACCTAAGATGAATGCGATGAACAAAATTTTCCTAGTATGCTCATTATCTTGAAACATGCTCAATTAAGTTGCGATAATTAATGTAAACATTCTTTTCTCCCAATTTCTTTTCCCTAATACAAAGGGATGCATCTGATTCATATTTCCCGTAGTTCCAGTCCATTGGTTCGTGATTTCGTTGGTTGTGATGGGAGTTTCATCATTTGGAGAGATCTTTCTCTTGGGGGCCATCATCCACAAGTGGATTCGAGAGATAAAGAATGATGAATGTATTTGAGATGGGAGAGCATAAGAGAAGATGGCTTAGTCAAAGATTAAGATAGGGGAAATTGAGCTAACTCTCTCCCTCGCAACCTCTTGGAGTAACTCCTCTCTCTCTCTCTCTCTCTCTCTCTCTCTCTCTCTCTCTCTCTCTCAAGCTCCTCCTTGCAATACCTTGGAGGGGTATTCTTCTACCTTCCTCTCTCTACCTCTCTCTTACAGCCTCTCGGGGTCTCCTTGTGCTTTTCTAATTGCTCCCCATGCCTCATGTTTATAGCTAAACAAGAGAAGAAGGGTTGTGGCTGAGAAGAAGAGCTCTTTATGGAGGGGATCTTGAAAAAATCAGCAATTTGATTCTCAAGTCACAATTCTAATAGTTCCGTTGGCTCCAAAAGGGGAGTAAAACCTCAAGACAGTTGGTTAGAAATCTTCTAGATCACTTTTTCCTCTTCTCCCGATTCGAAGTGTTGTTTCTTGCCTGTAAACTGTGATCGTAACCCACACGATTTCGCCAATCTTCTTCTTTTTTAAATTAAATATCCAAAACAAGTTGAAAAACCATTTGTTTTTTTACATGACATCTTGTTCTAAAAGTCTCCATAGCTTTTTAGGATATTTACAGTAAGTAATATCTAAAATATATTAGTTTTTCCCAAAATCCTAACAGTTTTGGACCATCCCTACTATACACATTAACACTAGTGATTAATATGACTCATAACTCTCATTCACATTGTAGCTTTTGTGAAGGGTGGCTATAGTCCTTATCAATCCAAGAAAAATGTCGAATTATGACTCTCCATTTTTTAAATATTTTTAATTAAATAAAAAATATTAGTTATTAATGTTAGTTAGTTTTTACTTTAGTTAGTTTTTAGTTAGTAACCTTAGTAACTTATTAATTGACTAACTAACTTTCAAACTAACCAACTAATTTTTAATTGCGTGAAAGTATTACATCTTCCTCCCCATAGAGAAATCAAGATGTCCTCATCTCGAGAGAAACCGTGGGTGTTGTTGATGAAGAGCATTCTCATCTATCCATGTAGCATCTTCTTCAGGATAATCCCTCCACTGGACAAGGTATTCTCTAAGGGTTCTACTCCTCAATTGTCTCTCCCTAGTATCTAGGATTTTATTCGACTGTAGCTCAAGAACTCCTTAACTAGGCATTACAATTTGTTGATCACTTAGTACATGGCTAGGATTAGGTACATATTTCTTTAGTAGACTAACATGAAATAAGTTGTGAACTTTTACATTTTCAGGGAGTTGAAGTTTGTAAGCATTAGGTCCTAGGCTTTTTGAGATCCTGTAAGGCCCACAATACCTTGGGCTAAGCTTTTAAAATTCTCCCAAGGATAAGAAACTCTTCTTGGGTCGTACACAAATGAAAACCATATCCCCCCTCCTTGAAGAGCCACTCTTTCCTATTCCAATCTGCATAAGCCTTCTGCCTATCCTTGGCAGCTTTGATGTCTTGCCTAATGGCCTTAACCTGTTCATCCATTTCTTCTAGCAACTTCTTGGAAGCCTCTACCCTTAAAGTAGGGTCTAAGAAATTTAATGGAGAATGGGAATCATGCCCATACAATGCTTGGAAAGGTGTCATTTGAATGCTTTTCTAGAAGGAAGCATTGTAGGTGAACTCCACCAAGGGTAGATATTGGATCTACTTCTTGCGTTCGTGACAGCAATATGCTCTAAGCATATCTTCAATCACTTAATTCACCCTTTCTATTTGGTCATCCATTTGAGGATGATAGGCCGTACTAAAACAGAGCTGAGTCCCAATAGCTTCAAATATCCCTCTCCAAAAATGAGATGTGAAAAGGGAGTCTCGATCACTGATGATCCTTTTGGGTAGACCACGGAGTCTGAATATCTCCTTAATGAACAATCTGGCAATATTTGAAGCCTTATAATTTGTCTTTACTAGGATGAGATGTGAAACCTTGGTGAGCATATCTACTACAACCATAATTGAGTTTTACCCACCTGGAACTAGAGGTAACCCAACAACGAAGTCCATACTGATAAATTTCCACTTTATCTGAGGGATGTCAAGGGGTTGTAGCTTTCCAGGCATCTTGACATGCTTTGCCGCCTTGATACGTTGGCAAGACAAACATTCTGTGACATATTTGAATACATCTCCCTTAAGTATCTCCCAATAATAGCTCTTCCTAACCATGTTAAGCATCTTGGCATATCTTGGATGACCAAAGAAAGGGAAATCATGTGCTTTCCAAAGTACCCATTTTTTAAGTCTTTGGCTCGAAGGAATACATAATTTTGTCCTAAAGTAGACTAGGCATTCATAGACAGAGTACTCTTGGTATTTAACTTTGAGTTTGGGACTTTGGTCCTTTTCTAGGATCTCCTTTACCATTTTCTGATATTGTGGGTCATGTTTAGAGTCCTCCCTAACCAATTCAAGGATAGGATTTCCTAGCATTAACACCATGGTGGCTAGTGATCCGGCCATCAAAAGTTCCTCCATAATGAGAGAGTTGAGTAACGCTTTACAACTTAAGGCATCAGTGACCACATTTTCCTTGCCAGGTCTATCTCTGATCTCAAAGTCATGCTCTTGTAGCAACTTGATCCAGCGGCGTTGCCTCATGTTGAGGTTAGCCTGGGAGAAGATCCATTTGAGGCTCTTGTGGTCCGTGACCAAGAAGAATTTATTGCCGAGCAAGTAGTGCCTCCACAGTTTGAGGGCATGACTGATAGCCAACAGTTCCAAGTCATGAGAAGCATAATTTTTCTCATGGATTTTTAACTTCCTTAAGGAATATGCCATAGGATGACCTTCTTGCATTAGTATACAGCCTAGTGCAAGTGAGCTGGCATCTATAACAACTTCAAACTCCTTGCTCAAGTCTAGGAGCTTCAAAATTGGCACTTTCACTAAGCTATGTTTGAGTTGGTCGAAGCTTGCTTGTTCAGTGGGGCTGTCCACACTATGGCAACCTGCTTCTTTAGATCTGTGAGAGGTGTCGCAACTAAGGCGTAATCTTTGATGAAGATTCTATACCATCCTGTTAGACCAAGAAAGCTACACACCTCCTTAATAGTGGTTGGTAGGGGCCATTCCTGTACATCTTTAACCTTTGCAGGATCCATAAAGATTCCCTTTTCCTGATATAATGAAGCCTAGATACTCAATCTGTCGTTTGAAGGAGGCACACTTATTCTTTTTGGCATAAAGCTTGTGTGTCCTCATGAATTCAAGGACAATGCAAAGTTGAGGCTCATGGTTTTCTTCTTCCTTGGAGTAGACCAAGGTGTCATAAAAAAAAACAAGTACAAAATCGTCAAGGTATGGTGTAAAGATATCCTATGTTAGCCTATTGAATGTAGTAGGAGAATTGGTTTATCCAAAGAAAATTATTGTGAACTCAAAATGACCATATCTGGTGTTGAAAGCTATCTTTGGAATATCCTCATCCTTGATGCGGATTTGGTAATACCCCGACCTTAAGTCAATTTTTGAGAAGATTTTTGCCCCTTGTAGGCAATCGAGTAACTCATCTATCCCCTTGGGATAGGATATTTATTCTTGATGGTTACTTGATTCAGCCCTCTGTAGTCGATGCATAGTCGGAGCGTTCCATCCTTCTTCTTTTGAAACAACACAGAAGCTCCCCATGGCGAACTACTAGGCCGAATGAACCCCTGATCTAAAAGTTGTTTGAGCTGCTTCTTTAATTTGATAGCTTTGAGAATATACATTTTGTAAGGTCTTTTTGCAACTAGAGCGGTGCCTAGTATGAGTTTGATCTCATGATCAATCTCCCTTAGGGGGGGCGGTAGCTCCGTCAAGTCTTCAGGGAACACATCTACATACTCCTTCAACCATGAAGGTTCTTCTTCAAACTCCTTACTTTTCTCTAGCTTATTCAGCTTAATCAAGTAGATAGGTAAACCTTTTTGCATTCCCTTAACTATCCCTGATGCCTTTGCTAAGTGGATTTTTTTTAATAGGGACAGAGTAGTAATATGGTTTTGGGGAATGGTTTCTCAAGAAGCGACAAGTCATGGGTGTTCAGAAAATCCCAGCTTCTGATAGCCATGATGTTCGCATCACCCTGTAATTTTGATTCTATATGTCGGTAAGACTTTGACCACCTCTTTATAGATGTAGCGAGTTTGTTCTACCTGCCGACATTTGATGTGCAGGATCCAGTTCGCATGTGCCTCATGAAAGATGAATAACTTGATAACCTTCAAGTCCTCTAACCATTTTAGCCTCTTCAAAAATTTTTAAAGATAAGCAAACGAGTTGGCATCTATGTAGCAATAACCTACACTCCAAGTCCAACATCTTTCTATAGACAGTGGTGAAGGGTTGTAGAGGTGATCCACGATCCCCATTATGTCGGTTCTTCGGTGATAGCTTGAGGAGCTGATGCCAAGAGGCATATTCCACGGTGGATTCCATGAGGTTTTGCGGTGGATTCTGTAAAATTATATTTGTTGCCGGGGCTCATACATAAGATGGATTCCTTGTGCAAAAAGTCAATGGGGATGCCTGTCCTTTTTGGGCATCTTGTTAATTTAATGTGCAAG
The DNA here is from genome assembly GCF_053477565.2 of Lygodium microphyllum. Lineage (NCBI taxonomy): Eukaryota > Viridiplantae > Streptophyta > Polypodiopsida > Schizaeales > Lygodiaceae > Lygodium > Lygodium microphyllum. Next base: position 177,263,530 of record NC_141135.1, read on the forward strand.
TGGGTGATTCCATAGCGGGTGATTCCGCAAAATACATATTTAAATTAATGGACGTTTATGAGTTTAGAGTGTGCACTCGTAATAAATTAAGGTTAGGATTGAGTTCTAACCAATTTATTTATTTTGTAGCTGAAGACTGCTAGGTATTCACTTTTGTTGGTTTAATTTTATTATTCTCTAACAATTGTGAATGCTTCAGTTGATGTGTAGAGCAGGCAGCGGTGGCATTGGGAAGCACTAGGCGATAGCATATATTCAAGTTATTTAGAAGAAATTATCATTTTTGATGGGCATGCATCTTAGGCGTGGCACCAATATTTATTTTGACGCGCTTATTTATAAAAGCGCCTGACATTTATTTATTATTTTGTATGCTCATGGACATACAATTTAAATATTTGTTATTGGACATTGTATTTGGGCACAGCTCGACTCTTTGGGTACCCAATCACTTTAATTCTCTAGTGGAACAAAAGCAAACACAAAAGCTAAAGCGTACTAATTGTAAATTGGGCTATTTTTTGAGCTTGGAGATGATTAATATATCAAATACATGCTTTGTGGAGCGCTCACATAAGGCATAGGGGGAGATTGTACCCAATTGGTCTTTTGCTTCATGTCATGCAAGTCTACTCTCTTGTTTTTTGTGTAAAAATAGCTGAAGGCTACTAGGTATTCACTTTTGTCGGTTTAATTTTATTTTTTTCTAACAATTGTGAATGCTTCAGTTGATGTGTAGAGCAGGCAGGCAGTGGCGTTGGGAAGCACTGTGGGCGATAGTGTGTATTCAAGTTATTTAGAAGAAATTATCATTTTTGATGGGTGCACATCTTAGGCATGGCGCCAATATTTATTTTGACGCGCTTATTTATTGAAGCCCCTGACATTTATTTATTATTTTGTATACAAATGGGGGCATGATTTAAATATTTGTTATTGGACATTGTATTTGGGCACAACCCAACTCTTTGGGCGCCTAATCACTTTAATTCTTTAGTGGGACAAATGCAAACACAAAAGCTAAAGCGTGCTAATTGTAAATTAAGCTATTTTTTGAGCTTGGAGATGAATAATATATCAAATACATGCTTTGTGGAGCGCTCACACAAGGCATGGGGGGAGATTGTACCCAATTGTTCTTTTACTTCATGTCATGCAAGTCTACTCTCTTGTTTTTTGTGCAAAAGTAGAGTTCTTTTGTTCTTGGGAATCTTTCGGCGCTCGCTACGTATGCATACAGCATCCGATCTGTGCACCAGTGGTATCAGAGCGAAGCTGAGATCGAGGGCTTCCAATCACTTACCATCTCGTGTGAAGGTGGAGCTCATGGAACGATCGAGCTCTACAGTCAGTCTCATGTCAATCTGTCAATACTAGCGTGTTCTTGGTAGTGAAGAACCCCTTGCTACGCTCTTGGATTGCAAAGGACCGGCCTCTACAGGCGGAGGACCACTCGGGAAGTTCCTTTCCAAAACGTTTTTCTCAGAGAGAAGTAGATAAGTCACTTTTATCAAGTTTGATTAGAAAGCTTAACAAGCTTTCTAAAAAGATTAAATTTCACAAATTCAAGCGTCCGCGGCGGCAGGACGTACTGACTGTCATCAACATCGTTCAAAAGCTACCGCGGTCCTTTTAAAAAAAACGACTAGTTAAGCTTTAATTACCTAAAGCTTAAAGCTTTCATCTTTACAAAGTTTCAAATTTCAATTTCAAATCTCTCCATAGCAACAGTTCCCACTAGATCAAACAAGAGCTCGTTTTCAACCTCTGCAAGCCCCTGTTCACACCTATGGACTAACAAAGTTCAATTCCAGCAAACATGATTACTACACGCAGACTGCACGCACGAATATCCTTTTGGAAGACGATCGTGATATCAAATTCAGCATCTGCAAAGAAGAAATACTGCAAAAATCCATTTTAAAAAAAAGAGAAATAAGCCTTGTAAACCCGACTTTGAGCTACGCTCATCCCTCTAACAAGATTTTGAGTGTGTGAGGTCTTTTGGAATTTTGCAGGATGTCCGATCAAACCATGAAAGATTGTATGACTGAAGGTGATCTACCAGAACCAACGATGGAGCAAAAACTGGATTTGATTATGATGCAGCTTCAAGAGGAACGAAGAGCACGTCAAACTTTGCAAGCTCAATTGGCCAATCTGCAACAACGATCTACCACTGACCAAGATGGACCGCAATCTGAAGTTCTTATACGACATACGATCGATGCAACACTTGTAGCGCAATCTATTCGGAAAGAAACTAAGATAAGTAAAAGAGATTTCAAATTTTGTACTTTCAATGGGTCACACGATGGAAAGACTGTACTTGCTTTTATCAGTCAATTTGATGATTATTTCCATGAAGAACAATATGCTGAGAAAGAAAAAATTAAGTGTGTCACTAATTATCTAGTGGACAGAGCATCCCTATGGTGGATTGTTGTCCACAAAAGCATTGATTGTCCTACTACTTGGGAGACTTTCCAAAAGAAATTTTTGCAGAATTTCCTTCCACCCCAATTCCACGAAAAAGCAATCAAACAATGGGATCTTCTGCACAACAGAGGGATCTTGAGCCTATTTCACAATATACCAAGTGTTTTTGGAATGCTTTATTGCAACTTCGAATGCCTGAAGATGTTCATGAGGCAACCCATAAACGCAAGTTTATGTCTGGCTTACTTGGACATTTTTATATGGAGGTGAACATGTTCAAGCCAACGACTCTCGAAGATGCAATTTCCTTGGCCCATGACACTGAAGACAAAATTTGAGGACGAGAGAAGCGACCACAACAATTTCAAACTAATGGTAACTTTGGTTCAAAACAATTTAATTTAAATTTTCGAAGATTCAATCAAAACTGTTTCCTTCCATCTTCATTCCGTAAATCTTGGATATGATCCCCTGCTTTACCATTAAACACAAATCCAAACCCTAAGCCATCTTTACAGCCAAATTCTAACATTCCTAAACTTCTAGCTATTACTAATAATGTGTCTAAAGCCAAACCTATAGTCTCTTATAAATGTCATTAACTTGGATATCTAGCGGCGAATTGTCAATCCAAAAAGCCAACTGTTCACATCAAATATTTGGGAGCAACAAAAGATGAAGAAATTGCAATGATTTACATGCCTTATTTAACTCCCGTAAACCCAAAATGTGGTTTTTAAGTGGCAAAATGGTAGTTTTTCCATTTCGGGTGGGTGAAAGGTGTTCCCATGGGGGAAAAATGGAAGATAAATTTATTGTTAGTATGTTGAAGTGATTGGAATAAGAAAAACTAGAAAATAGCATATTTTATTGCCAAATAAATTAAGAAAATGGAGAAAATAAGGGAAAAAATACAAATACGTCTTGGAAAAATAAGGAAAAATATAACCAGAGCCACTACAGTGTCCTTTCATAGCTCACCACTGTCACTTCACTTCAGTCTTTACTTGAGTCTTCAGCAGCTACTTCTTTCACTTCTTTTAGCTCTTTTGCACTTGTATTCACCTCTTTCCAAGGCTAGAAAACTTTCCCAAGCTACACATACATTCTATAGAACACATACAGAAGTATACAGAACAGTCACAGTCACAGTACAGTACCAAAACAGAGACAGTACAGTTACAGTATAGAGACAGAAGCTCTACAGAAGATCTACAGAAGATCTACATAAGGTTACAGAAGGTCATCAAAACCTCATCACTCATACTCAAACCATTCCAAACTCTCAAAAACTATTCAATAAGCTTTCACAAGATCTCAATCTTCATCAATCGTCAATCCATGCTTTATACAGAAGACAATCAGAACAAAACAGAAGCTATACAGAAGGTATACAAAACCAATCAGAACCTATCAGAACATCATCAAAACTTCATATCTCCACTGAAAATCATCATGAACTTCCAAAACATAATCAATATCAGCCAAAACACTCTCAAACCACTTCCAAACCAATCAATCATCTCATAAAATCAACCATTCAGCTCTCAAAAACAACAAAAATCAGCCAAAAAATAGGTCATTTCAACACAACACATATAATTGATTCTCTTTCAATAATTTGAAAACCAAAGATAAATGTTCATAGTGCTCGTTTTCATTCTTAATGAAAACCAATATGTCATCAAAGAAAATAATGACACAATGCTGATGCTTCAAAAATATGTGATTCATCATACGACTGAATGTGGCTGGTACATTAGTTAAACCAAAAGGCATAACAAGGAATTCATAGTGTCCAAATTGTGTTCTAAATGCAGTTTTGAAAATATCAGATATATCCAATTGTACTTGATGGTATCCAGATTTAAGATCTATCTTACTAAATATTGCATATCCTTGTAGTTTGTCCATAATATCATCTACCCTAGGAATCGAATATCTATTCTTAATAGTGATCTTATTTAGGGCACGATAATCAATGCACATCCTATAAGTATTGTTTTTCTTCTTTACTAATAGGACAGGTGCACTAAATGGAGAACTACTAGGTCTAATGAGTCCTCAGGTTAACAATTCTTCAACTTGAAATTGAATTTCTTTCTATTCAATTTGATTATGTCTATATGGTGCTTTACATGGTGGTTGTGATCCAGGAATTAAGTCTATTTTGTGATCTTCGGGACGTATAGGTGGTAAGCCAGGTGGTAAGTCAGCAGCAAAACAATCTTGAAATTGTGAAAAAAATTGTGCGTGCCTAGGATGCATCTGATTTTCTTTAGCTTCAATTTCATTTACCCATATTAAGTAGGATTTGCTACCTTTTTGTAATGCACGTTTAGCCTGTGTATGACTAAGCAATGGAAAATTATCGAAAGTGTACATACCATGCAATGTGATTTGTTTCCCATTAGAATGAATCTTCATTGAATGCGTGGAATAATCTATATCGGGATTGTACTGATGACGCCAAGGCATTCCTAAAATAATGTCACTAGATTGTAAAGGCACAACTAAGAAATTTCTACGTTCAACATAGTCACCAATTTTAATTTCTAAGTCATGCACTTCTTGTGTTCCATTGTATCTAGTGCCTAAGAATGTAGCCTTGATGCGATAATGAGTAGAAACAGTATGTAAATTCAATTCTTTGATCAATTTTGCAGAAATAAAGTCGCGTGTGCCCCATCATCATGTAAAACGATCTTTTCTTTGCCATGCACAAGACATTTCATTGTTAATAAAGAATGGGGATTTGGCATACCTGGTAAAGTATATGAAGTAGTACTGATATCATCATTGTCTTCTGTGAAATCTGGAATTTCTTCATGTATATGACTTTTGTATTTACAGCTCAAGGAACATACATCTATGCAAGGTTGATGAAGGATTTACTCGCTTAGCTAGGTTAGGTGGACAACTAAATAAGAATAAATGTCACATTGGGGAAAGCAAGGTTACACTACTAGGGCATGTAGTGTCAATTGAAGGAATTGAGGTAGATCCAAAAAAGGTAGAAACATTGCTAGCTCTACCTTCCCCAACCTCCATTAAACAATTAGTCTCCTTCTTACAAAAGCTAAGATATTTGGGTAGATTTATACACCTACTCTCTCAGGCCATATATCCCCTGCAGCAACTGACACACCAAGAAACACTTGTATGGAGTGAACAAAGTGAAGGATATTTTAAGGAGATAAAGAAAATGTTGGGGTCACTTCCTATAATCCTCCAGCCTTGTTGGGAAGAAACATTCTTTGTAAATCCTAGCATGGGATAAGAGACCATTGGTGTTGCTGTTCTACAAAAAGATCCAAAAACATCCTTCATGAGGCCTGTGTATTTTGCCAGTTGCCTCATGAAAGCCTTAGAGAAGTCTTACACCTCCATGGAATAACTAGTGTTGGCCCTCATGTTTGCAATAACCAAATTTTGGCTATTTTTGCTTCCAAAGAGATTTGTGATCATCACTGTGGAGGATATGTTTCCCTATGCACTACAACATATGGAAATCTCTGACAAAATAGCAAAGTGGGTGGTCCGACTTCAAGAGTTTGATTATACAGTGCAGGTTGAAAAAACAACTCGAGCATGCTTGGCTGATATTTTGACAAACAGGTGCTATGAGAAAAATATCAGGGTGAAAAGAAAGGACCTTCCACCATTCCCATCCATAAAGACTCTTGTAGATGCTTATAGTCTCTACTTTGATGGTGAATACAAGAGAACTAAGGATAAGGCAGCTGTAGGCATTGTTGTTTTCTCTCCTTTAGGAGAGAAAATCTATGGTGAAGGAATCATCTTGGAAGGTGTCCACTCTAACAATGAGGCAGAATATCAAGCTTTAATTCATGGTCTTTGTTGGTGTCTTAGTAATTCAATCGAGAGGTTGAATGCTTTTGGAGACTTCATGCTATTGGTAAGGCAGATACAAGGTACATGGGCATGCAAAAATACAAACCTCTCTAGTAAAATGAGAGAGGCCAAATCTCTTATGAGAAGATTTAGGGAGGCACAAGTACATCATGTGCCAAGAGACCAGAACAAGGATGCCGACCATCTAGCATCATCAAAGCTGAATGAGTCAATGGTGGGAGCAGTGGCTATCAAACCCCCACTTCGGCGAGTCAAGGAAGACTTAGAAGATATTCTACACCTCTTAGAGTAAGGAGAAGCTCCCAAACACTTGACTAAGGGAGAAAGACAATGGCTAGCTTGGAAGGCTACAAGATATCGCATGGTAAATGATAGTTTGTATTGTCTTGGTAAGGATGGTGTGCTTAGGAAAGTGCCTTCAAAATGGAAAATTGGGGAAATCTTAAAATCTTGCCATGATTATGTGTGTGGAGGCCACTTTACACACGACATCACAAGTAGAAAGGTTCTACAAGCCGGCTTTACTTGGCCCAATCTACACCGAGATGTCAAATATTGGTGTCAAACATGTGAAGAATGTCAAAAATCAGGACCACGACGGCTCATAGCAGAACCCCAAACCCCAATCAAGGTCTATGGACCCTTTGAGAAGTGGGGAATTGAGGCCATAGGGCCTCTACCACGCACTCCATCAAGAAACGAGTATATTTTCATGGGGGTAGATTACATGACTAGATGGGCCGAGACTATGCCAACTAGAAGAATCACTGCTAAGGAAGTGAGTAAATTCATCTTTGACCACATTTGTTGTAGGTTTGGTATCCCTCTTGAAATATTATCAGATAGAGGACCAGGGTTTAGAGCTAATGTGGTGGATGAACTCATGCAAAAGCTAAATATTCAACAATGACACTCTACCCCTTACTACCCTCAATGCAATGGATTGGTGGAATAGGTAAATGGAATGATTTGTAAAATCATTAGCAAACAGGTACATTCAAGGCCCCCGGGATTGGGACAAGCACCTTAGTGGAGCTTTATGGGCTTACAGAATCTCCTTCAAAACCATGTTAGGGTTCACACATTTTCATCTAGTTTATGGACAAGAGGCTCTTTTGCCTATTGAGGTGAAATTAGCTAGCCTTCGGGTATTAGGTGGCATAGTAGGCTCTCAAAAGGAGAAGTTACATCAAAGATTACTGGACCTAGAGAGGCTAGAATTGGATCTTGAGGTGAAATTAGCTAGCCTTCAGCTATTAGGTAGCACAGTAGGCTCTCAAAAGGAGAAGTTACATCAAAGATTACTAGACCTAGAGAGGCTACAATTGGATCTTGAAGAAGCCATCAACCACTACTCCTAGGAAGCTAAGTGTAGAGAAAAGTTCAACAAGAAGCTAACAGATAAAAACATCAAGGAGGGATGCTTCGATATGACAATCGTTTTGATAAAAGAAAGGATGGCAAGTTTCTCTACCGATAGGAGGGACCGTTTTGGGTCACAAAAAAATGCAACAATGGCTCCTACAAACTTCAAGACATAGAGGGAAAAGTGCACAAGACCAGGGTAAATGGATGGCGCTTAAAACCCTATCACATCAGGGTGGGGTCAGCTCAAGATACCAAAGAGTGTCTAGAGGCATAAATACCTCTAGCCAAGTTGGAGGGGGCTATATAATCCGCGAAAATTACAAAAAAATATTTGTCTAACACTTTGTTGATTTTTTGTACATTTGGAGGTTTGAAATAAAGAAGAGGGTGGGAACAACCTCTTGGGAAATCCAAGAAATCACTGGATGGAAATATTTCATGGACCCGTTTACCAAGGGGGGGTGAAGAGTAAAGATCAATGGAGGAAGGTGAAGGGAAAATGTGTAATGTGAAAGAAAAGACATGAAATGGATTTGGAGCCATCCAAAGGGCATGTGAGTCTCATAATGTCATGGCTTTGGAGCCTTATGATAATTCAAACAAATGGGATCCTTCTTGGAAGCATTAGTGGAAGGAAAATCAGGCACATGATTTTGTAAGATTTTTTAAAAATACGTCCACTCTGATCCAGAAAAACTTTTCAACATAAAAGTTGTAGCGCATGAGCTAAAGCTTTGATTGGTATTTTTATATAATTTTTTGGAGCTACGAGTCGGGAGATATGACCAAAATAGTGGATGCCAACTTTTTTCAACTGCGGTGGAGACCACCTCCTAATTTTATACACACCCACACTTTCTTTCCCACACTTAACACTTCCATAAAAAATCATTCATTAGACTCCCAACCCTTTTCCCTCTCTTCTCCTCTCTCTCAAGCTAATAAACCATTAGAATTTCCCTCCTAAATCACCCTCAAATCATCCTTAATTGTAGTAGTAATGTATGAATTCTCACTACTCTCTCTCCATTATTGCTAGATATGATCTTATTTTATGAAGATTCTCTATATTTTTTTATAGGATAGCTCTTGGACTCAAGCTATGGGGGGGAGAATGGAGAAAACTCACCTATGATGGAACTTGATTAAGTACAAAATTGGTCAACAAAACATCTAGATGGAGCTTCCACATTGGTGGAACCGCCTTAATGCAGCTTTGGTGGTGTTAATTCCTATTGTATCTTAACCTCCTCCCTAAACACCCTCGAGGCCTATATAAAGAGGCCTTCTCCTTTGTAATTTGCAAGAGAGAGCCAAGAGGCCTTCTTCAGCCCTATTGAGCCTTTTCCATTCTCTCTCATGAGCTTATGCAGTTCATTCCCTTACTATAGCTTATGCATGCTCTACAGTATAATAAGCCCATGCTATTGGTGTCCATATTGTGTATATTGGTTATGTCTTGAGGGTTCTCCATCTCTTGTGCCCTCTTAAGTTTTATTGGTTCATATATCTTTTGTAGTTCTCTCTCTCTCTCTCTCTCTCTCTCTCTCTCTCTCTCTCTCTCTCTCTCTCTCTCTCTCTCTCTCTCTCTCTCTCTCTCTCTCTCTCTCTCTCAGTTTTCCTCTCTTCTTCCTCACAAACTCCTCTCCCTCTTGCATAGCGTCCTAGTCCGCTCTTCCATGACTAGGTGGTGCCCTTACCTCATTCACTTTGGCAGAAGGGAGTTTGGCATAGTATAGAGGCTGCCATACCAAATTTCCTTCATCAGGATCATAACTTCGTCATTTGAACTCCGAATATAGTCATTTGGATACTCAAAACAATCGAAACACTTCTGGTCGACAAGCCAACGTGGGTAGAATTATAAAAATCCATAAAAAATGGAAAAAAATATTGCTTTTTATAAATTGCATAATTTTTCTTCATCTTTTATCTTGGACGACTTATTCCCTTCCTTGGCCTATTGTTCTTGTAATTCCACACACTTTCAACACACATGTCCTCTTTTTCTTCAAGAAATACTCGCTGACGATGTAAAACGTACGACCTTTTTACTTTGATTTTTGAGTCTTCAAAATAAATATTCTATGTAGTGTGTCCTAGTAGGAATATGCTATGAAAGAGTACTCCGTGCACAACCATACATGATTTGAGAAAACATGCAATATAAAATCGATGCTATGCAACCATTCAATTGATGCTCACACAAAAATATGGATGCACTAAAGAAGTTGTGCCTAGCCTATCTAAATGTGATCGTGCGTCATGCAAAATGTAAACACAATTCCTTGTTAATTTAAAATTCCTTATCCTCACCTCTCAATGCTCTTCAATAAAATATCAATCTCCACTCCACCCATCCAAAATCTCACAATCACTCAAGAAATGATGGTCCTCAAGATATTGACCAGATATGAACAACCCATCTCACAATTGGCGGCATCCTTCATGACCCTCTAACTCACCCAACCACCTTACACTCTCAACCAGAGGTTCCTAACTTTGTGATGAACATCCCAAATGGTGCATGCAAAAAATGTGTGTGCTCAATGGCAGGTTCTCTCTCATGTGTGTGTGCATCTAAAAGTTACTGCATATAGCTGCAGCGGACCTCATGCCATGCTAGTGCTCAATGATGGTACAAAACGTGCTTAATCCCATCCCATGGTATGGAAGCATTTGATAAGAACAGGAGACGACCCCTGAGTGCAGTGCATCAACAAGTGCAATGTGAAGTGCTCGTGAATCCATAAGCCCTGTGATGTGCAAGAGTCTCGATAAAAAAACATACCTTATTCCACAATATTCGATAGCTATTAATAAACACAAGCTTCATCCTGTCCAACCAAGGCTATCAAATTTCACACTCAACAAATCAAACAAAATGACAAAAAACAAATCCTATGCTAGACAAACACAAGAAATCCAATTACAAAACAACAAAACAAACTGTCATGCAAACAATTAAGTTAGCAGAAATCAAACCTAACTACAGTTAGACTAGGGTTTTCAGTTTTCAGAAAAATGCTTGACAGTAGTGAAGAACCCCCCGCTACACTGTTGGATCGCAAAGGACCTCTCCCAAGAAGTGGAGGACCATCTCTGAAGATATTTTGTAAGTCTCTTTGACACAGAGAATAGAGAAGATTAAGCTTGAGTTAAAATCTTAATAAGCTTTATTTAAAAAATCTTAGCCTCTTAAAATTTTCAAAACGTTGCGTGAGGACGTTTTCGATAGCGACGATTGCGCTGACGGCATGCCACCGTCTCCTGGATCAAAAAAATTTAATGATTAAGCTTTTTCAAAGCTTAAAGGCTTTAAGCTTCTCTAAAGCTTAAAACAATTATCTTCTTTAAATCTTCTTATAACAGTAGTTTCCACAGAAACAATCACGAACTCGTATTCAACCTTTTGGCAAGCCCCTTTTCACACCTGTGGACTAACAGAGTTTAATTCCAACAAACAAGATTGCTACACGCAGATTGCACACATGAATATCCTTTTGGAAGACGACCATGATATCAAATTTAGCATCCGTAAAGAAGAAATACTGCAAAAAGCCATTTTTAAAAAAAGAGAAATAAGCCTTGTAAACCCAACTTTGAGCTACGCTCATCCCGCTAACAAGATTTCGAGTGTGTGAGGTCTTTTGGAATTTTGCAGGATGTCCGATCAAACCGTGGAAGATTTTATGGCCGAAGGTGATCTACTGGAACCAATGATGGAGCAAAAATTGGATTTCATTATGATGTAGCTTCAAGAGGAACGAAGAGCACGTCAAACTTTGCAAGCTCAATTGGCCAATCTGCAACGATCTACCACTGACCAAGATGGACCGCAATCTGAAGATCTTATACGACGTACGATCGATGCAACACTTGAAGCACAATCTATTCGGAAAGAAACTAAGATAAGTAAAAGAAATTTCAAATTTCGTACTTTCAATGGGTCACGTGATGGAAAGACTGTACTTGCTTTTATCAGTCAATTTGATGATTATTTCCATGAAGAATAATACGCTGAGAAAGACAAATTAAGTGTGTCACTAATCATCTAGTAGACAGAGCATCCCTATGGTGGACTCTTGTCCGCAAAAGCATTGAGTGTCCTACTAGTTGGGAGACTTTCCAAAAGAAAATTTTGTAGAATTTCCTTCCACCCCAATTCCACGAAAAAGCAATCAAACAATGGGATCTTCTACAACAGAGGGATCGTGAGCTTATTTCACAATATACCGAGCGTTTTTGGAATGCTTTATTGCAACTTCGAATGCTCGAAGATGTTCCTGACGTAACCCATAAACGCAAGTTTATGTCTGGCTTACTCGAACATTTTTATGTAGAGGTGAACATGTTTAAGCCAACGACTCTCAAAGATGCAATTTCCTTGGCCCATGACACTGAAGACAAAATTCAAGGACGAGAGAAGCGACCACAACAATTTCAAACTAATGGTAACTTTGGTTCAAAACAATTCAATTCAAATTTTTGAAGATTCAATCAAAACTGTTTCCTTCCATCTTCATTTCGTAAATCTTGGATATGACCCCTTGCTTTACCATCAAACACAAATCCAAACCCTAAGCCATCTTTACAGCCAAATTCCAACATTCCTAAACTTCTAGGTACTATCAATAATGTGTCTAAAGCCAAACCTATAGTCTGTTACAAATGTCATCGACCTGGACATCTAGCGGCGAATTGTCAATCCAAAAAGCCAACCGTTCACATCAACTATTTGGGAGCAACAAAAGATGAAGAACATGAAGAAATGCCAGATTTCACGGAAGACGATGACGATATCGGTACTACTTCAGATACTTTACCAGGTATGCCAAATCTCCATTCTTTATTAACAATGAAATGTCTTGTACATGGTAAAGAAAAGGCTGTTTTACATAATGATGGGAGCACACACGATTTTATCTCTGCAAAATTGGTCAAAGAATTAAATTTACATACTGCTTCTACTCATTATCACATCAAGGCTGCATTCTTAGGCACTAGATACAATGGAACACAAGAAGTGCATGACTTAGAAATTAAAATTGGTGACTATGTTAAACATAGAAATTTCTTAGTTGTGCCTTTACAATCTAGTGACATTCTCTTAAGAATGCCTTGGCGTCATCAATACAATCCTGATATAGATTATTCCACGCATTCAATGAAGTTTCATTCTAATGGAAAACAAATCGCATTGCATGGTATGCACACTTTCGATAATTTTTCATTGCTTAGTCATACACAGGCTAAACGTGGATTACAAAAAGGTAGCAAATCCTACTTAATATGGGTGAATGAAATTGAAGCTAAAGAAAATTAGATGCATCCTAGGCACGCACAATTTCTTTCACAATTTCAAGATTGATTTGTTGCTGACTTACCACCTAGCTTACCACCCATACGTCCTGAAGATCAAAAAATAGATCTAATTCCTAGATCACAATCACCATAAAGCACCATATAGACATAACCAAATTGAACAGAAAGAAATTCAAGTTCAAGTTGAAGAATTGTTAATCCAAGGACTCATTAGACCTCATAGTTCTCCATTTGGTGCACATGTCCTATTAGTAAAGAAGAAAAACAATACCTATAGGATGTGCATTGATTATCGTGCCCTAAATAAGATCACTGTTAAGAATAGATATCCGATTCCTAGGGTAGATGATCTTATGGACAAACTACAAGGATTTGCAATATTTAGCAAGATAAATCTTAAATCTGGATACCATCAAGTACGATTGGATACATTTGATATTTTCAAAACTGTATTTAGAACACAATTTGGACACTATGAATTCTTTGTTATGCCTTTTAGTTTAACTAATACACCAGTCACATTCAGTCGTATGATGAATCACATATCTTTTGAAGCATCAAAATTGTGTCATTGTTTTCTTTGATGACATATTGGTTTTCAGTAAGAATGAAAACGAGCATTATGAACGTTTATCTTTGGTTTTTAAATTATTGAAAGAGAATCAATTATATGCTAATCCTAGAAAGAGTGAATTTTTCCAAACACAAATTGAATACCTAGGACATATTGTTTCATTTGAAGGTATTAAAGTTGACCCTAAAAAGATAGAAGCAATTTTGAATTGGCCCATACCTAAAAATGTGCACGAATTACGTTCTTTCTTAGGTCTTGCTAGCTTTTATAGAAAATTTGTGAGAAATTTTTCATTGCTTGCATTACCTTTGACAAAATTATTAAAGAAAGGCATTGTGTATCATTGGTCCGACAATCAACAAAAGTCCTTTGATTTACTGAAACATGCTTTAACTCATGCTCTTGTATTGCAATTACTTGACTTCAATAGACCATTTTTCCTAGTAGTCACTGATGCTAGTGGATTTGGAATAGGAGCAGTCCTTATGCAAGATTCCCATCCCATAGCCTACTCTAGCTGCAAACTTAAACCCTCTGAACTTAAGTATTCTACTTATGATAAGGAATTGCTAGCTGTGATACAAGCTTTACGTCAATGGAAACACTACTAAATGGGATCTGAATTCATGATCAAAACTAAACATATCCTTAGTCAACCACAAATATATGACCAATACATTAAATGAGCTGCTTTTATTCAAATTTTGCATCCACTCATACAATATCAACCCGGAAAAGAGAATGTTGTTGCCAATGCTTGAAGTAGAAGACCGACTATTCATAATATCTCTGTGATATCTTTTGACTCTCTTCTCCCTATGAAAGATACCTAAACTAGAATTACCACAACACTAGAAAATCCACAACACTTTTCATATTAGTTTATTACGACCTTTTAGAGGCCAATTACCTGTACATTCTGTCTATGAAAACCCTCCTTTGCTAGAAGAAGAAACTGAAATCCTTGAACCTGAAACTATTCTAGATACTGACTTTATGACCACTAGAACTGGCCGTAGATATTCTAGATATTTGGTTAAGTTTAAACATCATCTTGTTGAAGAGGCCCAATGGATGCACGCTCGAGACCTAAGTGCTTACCTCTCACTGCTGGCTCCACATTGAGCTAATAGCAATTGAGGACAATTGCTATCCCACCCCGGGGGTATGATGTCAAGAGGCATATTCCATGGTGGATTCGGTGAGGTTTTGCAGTGGATTCCGTAAAATTATATTTGTTGCCCCGAGGCTCATACACAAGGTGGATTCCTTGTGCAAAAAGTCGATAGGGACGCCTGTCCTTTTCGGGCATCTTGTTAATTTAATGTGCAAGTGGGTGATTCAATAGCAGGTGATTTTGTAAAATACTTATTTAAATTAATGGATGTTTATGAGTTTAGAGTGCGCACTCGTAATAAATTAAGGTTAGGATTGAGTTCTAACCAATTTATTTATTTTGTAGCTGAAGATTGCTAGGTATTCACTTTTGTCAGTTTAATTTTATTATTTTCTAACAATTGTGAATGCTTCAATTGATGTGTAGAGCAGGCAATGGTGGCATTGGAAAGCACTAGGCGATAGCGTGTATTCAAGTTATTTAGAAGAAATTATCATTTTTGATGGGCGTGCATCTTAGGCGTAGCGCCAATATTTATTTTGATGCCCTTATTTATTGAAGCGCCTAACTTTTATTTATTATTTTGTATGCGCATGGGCACACGATTTAAATATTTGTTATTGGACATTGTATTTGGACACATCCCGACTCTTTGGGCTCCCAATCGCTTTAATTCTTTAGTGTGACAAAGGCAAACACAAAAGCTAAAGTGTGTTAATTGTAAATTGGGCTATTTTTTGAGCTTGGAGATGAATAATATATCAAATACATGCTTTGTGGAGCGCTCACACAAGGCATGGGGGGAGATTGTACCCAATTGGTCATTTGCTTCATGTCGTGCAAGTCTACTCTCTTGTTTTTTGTGCAAAAATAGAGTTCTCTTGTTCTTGGGAAGCTTTCAGTGCTTGCTACGTACGCATACATATCTGATCCATGCACCAAAACAAATATAATTTTATGAAATTCACCGTAAAACTTTATGAAATCCACCATGGAATATAATATCACTAATGTAGAGATCGGATGTTGTATGTGTGCGTAGCGAGCACCGGAAGGTCCCCAAGAACAAAAGAACTCTACTTTTGTACCAAAAACAAGAGAGAAAACTTGCACGACATGAAGCAAAAGACTAATTGGATACAATCTCCCCCCATGCCTCGTATGAGTGCTCCACAAAGCATGTATTTGATATATTATTCATCTCCAAGCTCAAAAAATAGCCCAATTTACAATTAGCACGCTTTAGTTTTTGTGTTTGCTTTTGTCCCACTAAAGAATTAAAGCAATTGGGCGCCCAAAGAGTTGGGCTGTACCCAAATACAATGTCCAATAACAAATATTTAAATCATGCGCCCATGCGTATACAAAATAATAAATAAATATCAAGGGCTTCAATAAATAGGCGCGTCAAAATAAATATTGGTGCCATGCCTAAGATGCACGCCCATCAAAATGATAATTTCTTCTAAATAACTTGAATACATGCTATCGCCCAGTGCTTCCCAACGCCACTGCTGCCTGCTCTACACATCAACTGAAGCATTCACAATTGTTAGAAAATAATAAAATTAAACCGAAAAAAGTGAATACCTAGCAATCTTCAGCTACAAAATAAATAAATTGGTTAGAACTCAATCCTAACCTTAATTTATTACGAGTGTGCACTCTAAACTCATAAATGTCTATTAATTTAAATATGTATTTTGCAGAATCACCCGCTATGGAATCACCCACTTGCATATTAAATTAACAAGACGCCCGAAAAGGACAGGCGTCCCCATCGACTTTTTGCACAAGGAATCCACCTTGTGTATGAGCCCCAGCAACAAATATAATTTTACGGAATCCACCGCAATGAAAAATTTCTCACAAATTTTCTGTAAAAGCTAGCAAGGCCTAAGAAAGAACGTAATTCATGCACATTTTTAGGTATCGACCAATTCAAAATTGCTTCTATATTTTTAGAGTCAACTTTAATACCTTCAGATGAAACAATATGTCCTAGGTATTCAATTTGTGTTTGGAAAATTTCACTCTTTTTTGGATTAACATATTGGAGCCCCAAGAGGAACACCAAGGAAAAGGGAATTCTCTTGCAAGAAAATCTATCTTGTAACATCAACAAGCTTTTTTATTAGGTTTTATATGATCACAATGAAGAAATGGTGCGCAGATCGGTCGTTGTATGCTCACGTAGTGAATCCCGGAAGGTCCCCAAGAACAATGAACTCTACTTTTTGCACAAGTTACAAGGTAAAAAGCATGAACGACAAGAGCAAGAGACCAATTGGGTGCAATCTCCCCCCATGCCTTGTGTAAGCGCTTCACAAAGCATGTATTTTATGTATATTTCATCTTCATGCTCAATAATAGCCCAATTTACAAAAATATATCAAGCTTTTAGCTTTTGAGTTTGCTTTTACAAAAATAGGAATAAAGCTAATGGACGGTGCCCAAAGAGTCTGGCACGCCCAATACAATGTCCAAATAGAAATAACATAGCCGTGCGCAAGGGCGCATACAAAATAATAATAAATAATCAATGCCTCAATAGACATGACAAAATATAGGTGTGGCGCCTATCAAAATATAATCCATAGATTGAATACTCGCTATCCTCCAATGCTTTCCTCCGCCACTGCTGCTATCTCTACACATCAACTGAAGCATTCACAATCATTAGTAAAATAATACAATTAAACCGACAAAAGTGAATACCTAGCAGTCTTCAGCTACATAAATAAATCAACTGGTTAGAAATAAATCCTAACCTTAATTTATTATGAGTACGCACTCTAAACTCATAAACGTTTATTAATTTAATATGCATTTTGCGGAATCACCCGCTATGGAATCACCCATGTACACACTAAATTAATGAAACGCCCGAAAAGGACAGGCGTCCCCATCAACTTCTCGCACAAAGAATCCACTTTGTGTATGAGCCCCGGTCATCAAAGTTTACGGAATCCACCGTAAAACCTCACGAAATCCACCGTGGCACGGAATCCACCGTGGAATATGCCTCCTGGCATCATACCCCCGGGGTGGGATAGCAATTGACCTCAATTGCTATTAGCTCAATGTGGAGCTAATAGAGTGGGGAAAGCATTTAAGTCTCTAGCGTGCATCCATTGTGCTTCCTCTACAGGATGGTTCTTAAATTTAACTAGATATCTAGAATACCTTCGGCCAGTTCTAGTGGTCATAAAGTCAGTGTCTATGATAGCTTCTGGTTGAAGTATTTCAGTCTCTTCCTCTAATAAAGGTGGGTTTTCATAAACAGGGTGGACAGGTAATTGGCCTCTAAATGGTCTCAATAAGCTAATGTGAAATGTGTTGTGAATTTTCCAATGAGGTGGTAATTCTAACTTGAATGCATTGTCATTAATTTTATGAATGATCCTAAATGGTCCATAGAATCTAGGGGCTAATTTGACAACTGGATGTCTATCAACACTTTGCAGTCTACGTTTTTCTATTCTCAGCCAAACATAATTATCAACTTTGAAATTCATTGCTTGTCTTTTCTTGTTGGCTTGTTTAGTATATGATTGCTGGGCTTTAGCAATCATATCTTTAACCTCATCAAAAATACTATTATGCATACTAGCAATATCATCAGCACTCTGAATTCTATTAGACAAAGATGCAACAGGTGTAGATAATCTATATCCATAAATGACTTCAAACGGTGCTTTCTTTGTAGATGTGTGTGGTGTATTGTTATATGCAAACTGTAATAAATGCAAATGAGTGTCCCATGTCTGAGGTTTAGAAATAGTATATGCACGTAAAAGATCTAGAATTGTGATGTTTAGTGGCTTCTGTTTATCCATTAGTTTCTGGATGAAATGCAGATGAGAAATCAATCTTTGTGCCTAGGTTAGCAAACAGAGTAATCCAAAAGTTATTACAAAATCTAGAATCACGATCTGAAATAATAACTTTTGGCAATCCATGGTTAGTAAAAACAGTTTTCAAAAATAATTGTGCTGCTTGTGATGCTGTTAAAGTTTTCTTACATGGAATGAAATATGCTTGTTTACTGAATCTATCTACAACTGTCCAAATCATATCATGGTTAGATTTAGTATTAGGTAAACCAGTAATGAAATCCATAGAAATTTGTTCCCAAGGTTTAGATGGAATAGACAAAGGCATAAGTAATCCATACTGTTTACCATGATGTCTCTTAACTCTTTGACAAATCAAACATTCAGAAACAAAGTTAGATACATCAGCATCCATATGCGGCCAATAAAAATCTTCAGTTAACGTACGTAAGGTAGATATGATACCTCTATGACCTTGGTATGGAGGACAATGAATTTCATTCAAAACAAAAGATCGGAATGGAATTGTAACACACAATCTCTTTTCATAAAACATAAATCCATCATTATATGACAATGAATCAATAGGAATGAAATTATTTTGAACTAATTTATTCCATTCAGCATGAAAAGTAATATCCTGGTGATATGTATCTTTCATAGCAATCAAAGAATCAAAAGATATGACAGAAATATTATGAATGGCAGGTCTTCTACTCAATGCATCAGCCACTACATTTTCTTTTCCAGGTTGGTATTGAATGATAGGATGAAAACTTTGAATAAAGGAAGCCCATTTGATATGACGGTCAGATATTTGGGGTTGGCTAAGTAAATGTCTAATACTTTGCTGATCGGTCTTAATCATAAATTCTGAACCCATTAAGTAGTGTTTCCACTGTCTTAATGATTGTACAACTGCTAATAGTTCTTTGTCATATGTGGAATATTTTAACTCAGAGGGTTTCAGTTTACAACTAGAATATGCTATAGGATGATTGTCTTGCATAAGTACAGCTCCTATTCCTGATCCACTAGCATCGGTCACTACTAGAAAGAATGGTCTATTAAAGTCAGGCAACTGTAGAATAGGGGCATGGATTAATGCATGTTTCAGTAAGTCAAAGGATTTCTCTTGATTTTCGGTCCAATGATAAACAATTCCTTTCTTCAGAAGTTTGGTCAATGGTAAAGCAAGTAATGAAAAATTACGTACAAACTTCCTATAGAAACTAGCAAGACCAAGGAATGAGCGTAACTCATGCACGTTTTTAGGTACATGCCAATTCAATATTGCATCAATTTTCTTAGGATCAACTTTAATTCCATCAGATGATACAATATGACCTAAATACTCAATTTCTGTTTTAAAGAATTCACTCTTTTCAGGATTTGCATATAGTTGATTTGCTTTCAATAACTGAAAAACCAATGACCAATGCTCATAATGTTCTTTCTCATTTTGACTAAACACCAAAATATCATCAAAGAAAACAATTACACAATACTAATATTTCAAAAAGATACGGTTCATCATTCTACTAAAGGTAGCAGGTGCATTAGTCAATCCAAATGGCATGACTAAAAATTCGTAATGACCAAACTGTGTTCTGAATGCAGTCTTGAATATGTCAGACTTATCTAGTCTCACCTGATGATAACCAGACTTAAGGTCGATTTTACTAAATATAGCAGATCCTTGCAGTTTGTCCATAAGGTCATCAACTCTAGGAATAGGATACCTATTCTTTACAGTGATCTTATTTAAAGCTCGATAGTCAATGCACATACGGTAGGTATTATTCTTTTTCTTAACTAATAGAATAGGTACACCGAATGGAGAACTGCTAGGTCGAATCAATCCTCTATTTAGTAATTCCTCAACTTGACTCTGAATTTCTTTTTGCTCTATCTGGTTATGCCTATATGGTGCTTTGCAAGGTGGTTGTGTGCCAGGGATCAAATCTATCTTATGGTCTTCTAGACGTGAAGGAGGTAAACCAAGTGGTAGGTCTTCTGCAAAACAGTCCTTAAAATATGCAAGAAATTCTTTATACCTAGGGTGCATATGACTTTCTTTGACTTGCAGTTCATTCACCCAAATGAGATAAGATTTACTACTCTTGCGTAATGCACGTTTAGCTTGAGTATGCGAAAGCAGTGGAAAGATATTAGATGCATGCATACTATATAATATAATAGGTTTTGCGGCTAGCTGAGGATGCTCAACACTCCTTTCCTAGGTGTTTCAACCTGAATCCAATTTAAAATATTTTCTTCTTATCAAATTCTTTGTTAGATGACTCCTTTTCCAAATAGGTGTTCCTAAGTACAAACACAAGTAGAAGCGCACAATATGTACTAGACAATTCTTTGTTCTCTCTACTGAAGGAAATTCCGATTTGATATGATAGCATCTAGTCTCAGCTTTATCCCCGTTATTATCCGAGATTTTCAAAGATAACCTAATTTAATTTCCTCATTCTTTTGAATGAAGGAGTATCCTTGCAATGTTAATTGCAATTTGGGGCATTGGCTTCCCTACAACGAAGCCCTACATATTCATTTGAACTAGGGTTTGTCACGTAATTTATATAGTTACTTAAGGACTTTGAATTCCTTTGAGCTTCAAGCAAGATGGGCCTTCAGAAGAATCCTTCAAATTTTAACACTTTAGGGTTTTAAATTCTTTCAACTTCCTAGGAACCCTACATATTCTATCACAAGTTTAATCTATTTTTTGTGAGATATAATAGGATTTCCTATTATTTCAACCAAGCAAACGAATATGGATGCATAAAATTATCTGGTTTAATTACAATTTAATGCGTATTCTTGAAACTTTTCATATATATATTAGCATAAAATTTCCATGCAATTTATGTGCAATTTAACAGCTTCTAAGTGTAATTTTAATTGATTACCTAAGATGAATGCGATGAACAAAATTTTCCTAGTATGCTCATTATCTCATAACATGCTCAATTAAGTTGCCATAATCAATGTAAAAATTCTTTTCTCCCAATTTCTTTTCCCTAATACAACGGGATGCACCTGATTCATAAGAGATGCGTTTCCCATAGTTGCGGTCCCTTGGTTCGCGGTTTCGTTGTGTAGTGGGAGCTCACGCTTAACCGCCAAGACCCACGGACCGCTTATTGCTTCAAGCGTTTCAAGTGAGCTCTAATGGCTATCTCTCACCTAGCCGATGCGCCGTCGATCCTATGAGTGTAGTGAGCTTACCTTGATGCCAATACGAGTTGCCTCCTCTCTCGCACACCCTGGTAGCTCCACGATCCTAAATGCGAGCTCAAGCATCCTCAAGCCTCCTCCATCTCCAAGCTCCATCCTCCATAGCCACGCGCGCGAGAAAAGAGAAGAGAAGAGAAGAAGAGAAGAGGAGATGGTGAAGAGCTTCACCCTCTTGATTGTTGAGATATCGAGCTCCACTCGTGATATGCCAGGGTGACCGTTGTGCATTTATGTCACCGATGTGTCAGTTACAGATGCGGTTGGTACACCGCCCATGAATAATAGCTACATGATAGCTATCCTTATCTACTCTAGTTCGTGGCTTAGTTAGTATGCCACCTTAGTTAGTTGAGTTTGGTTTGAGACCCATATATAGGGTTCTTCTATTTCTATGTTTGAGAGTTCTTTTGGCTTACACAACTAAGAAGAGGAAAACTGTTTTCAGCCTCCACCCTTGTGTGTATTCCCCCATTGTGCAAGCAAGAAAGCTACAAGTGAGACTCCTTCCTTCTCTCCCACAATCTTGACATGGTATCAGAGCCTTGTTCGTGGTAAGGAGCTCAAGAAAGCAAGCCAAGCTCACGGTGTTCTGGTAAGAGGAGCAGTGTTGCTTTCATTTTCTGTTTTGGGAGCAGATCTCTGCAGGCAGCACAGCCGAAAAGTGCAGGACTGCATTGTCTCAGGTTGAGATGCCCTTCGCGATGAAGCAAGAGGGCAATATATGCTGTTGGGGGCGACCCTGTTTTTTTTATTTGAGGCCATTTCGGGGCCTGTTTTGGAGGCGGAAGTTTTCTGCATGCACTCAAAAAAAGGCCCAGTTTTATGCTGTGCAGCCACTGTTTTACAGGTCGGTGAAAAGTTACTGTAGAAATTGCATCGTATGCTTGTGCGCAGAGACATTGGGAGTTACAGAATCATCCCTGTTGCCTGTTGATACAAAATCGTCACTAGGAAGTGACTGTGTGGTCAAATACCACTTTCGCCAGTTTTGCAGATTTGCCCTTGTGAGGGTGAAGCTGTGTTTTTTGCAGTGACAGAATTTTTTGCAGTATTCTGTAATGGCGTCTGATTCTCTTTCACAGATTGTAACTGAAAAGCTTGACAAGAACAACTTCCAAGCATGGAAGTTTAGAATGACGAATTTCCTTATGGGAAAAGGATATTGGGAATTTGTTGCAGGAAATGAAGAAGAACCAGTTCTTCCTGATGTTCCCAATCAACAGCAAATGTAGGCATTTAAAGCATGGCATGAGAGAGCCAGGAAAGTTATGTACTGGCTGTCTATCAGCATTTCAGACTCTATGATTGTGCATATTCAAGATGCAAGTACGCCAAAGGAGGCATGGGATACTTTGTCAAAAATGTATAGCACAAATACGCAAGCCAGGAAAATGCAGCTCAAGCAAGAGTTGCACAATGTGCAAAGAGAAAATATGAGCATCAATGACTACCACATGAAGGTGAAGAAGATTGCAGATGCACTTGCTTCCATTGGGTCGCCAGTGGAAGATGATGATTTAGTCTCAGTGACCTTGAATGGTCTAGGAAAGGATTATGCACAGTTCCGAACATCCATCTCCGTCCGTGAAAGATTTCCTAATTTTGAGGAGTTGATTGCTCTTCTAATTTCTGAGGAGCAGAGAAATGGTGGTGCATCTTCTTCAGGAGGAACCTCAAAAGAAGGTGTCTCCTACTCAAATGCTGGAAGAGGTAGAGGCAGAGGTAGAGGAGGCCGATATGGAGGCCGTGGTAGAAATCAGAATATGCAACAAACTCAAGAAAACCAGTCCTATGGAGGAGGATGTGGTAACTCTAGAGGCAGGGGGAGCCAAAGAGGTCGTGGTGGATGGCAAAGAGGCCAAAATGCAAACAGTAATGTTGAATGCTACTACTGTGGTAAAATGGGTCATATGGCTAAAGACTACTATAAAAAGCAAAATGACATCATGAATGGAAAATTGCAATAAGGGAATTATGCATCTTCTAGTAGACAGGGTGATGACAGAAATAAGCATTTGTTTATGGTGCAGCACATGAACAATTCTGTGACAAGTGCAGAAGAAAGCAATGATGTGTGGTATGTTGACTCAGGTGCATCAAACCACATGACAGGTCATGCAGAATGGATGGAGGATGCAAGGAAAATGGAAAAACCAGGATTTGTGGAGACTAGTGATGATACTGCACATCCTATTGTGCAGATTGGAAAATTTCCTTTGTCTATGCAGGATGGGAAAAAGAAATACTTGTCCGATGTATTTCATGTCTCGAATATCACCAAGAATCTGGTTTCTGTTGGTCAAATGGTTGAGCAAGGCTTGCAGGTCAGATTTAATCCTCATGGATGCTTTGTTGAGGATATGAAAAATAAAGGTCGCTTGATAGCAAAAGGAAAGAAGAAGGGCAGAATGTTTACGTTGGATGCAGACATGCCTGAATTGAGTGCAGCAATGTTTGCACATGGGACCGGTGTAGTTGCAGATATTGATATCTGGCATAAACGCATTGGTCATGTTAATGTACAGCGACTTAAATCAATGCAGGCCCAAAATATTGTTGCAGGATTGCCTAAATTCAAGGTTGCAGAAATGCATAAGGTATGTGAAGCCTGTCAATTTGGAAAGCAGGCAAGGAAACCATTTCCTAGACATGTTCAAGAGAGTAAGAAGCCATTGGAATTAATCCACTCTGATGTGTGGACTACTAAAGCTGCATCTCTTGGAGGCTGTCATTATTTTGTCACTTTTATTGATGACTATAGCAGAAAAGTTTGGGTGTATTTTATGAAAAAGAAAAGTGAAGTTTTTGGGCATTTCAAAACTCTTAAAGCTATGGCTGAAAAAGAAACAGGTCTGCAAATAAAATGCCTAAGGTCAGATGGAGGGGGAGAGTACCTCTCAAATGAGTTTGCAAGGTTCCTGCAGGAGCATGGCATAAAGCAGCAATATTCACGCAGTCATACCCCACAACAAAATGGAATTGCAGAAAGGAAAAACAGGCATATTTGAGAGGTATCTCGTGCCATGCTCAATGAAAAAGACATGCCAGATTTTTATTGGGCTGAAGTAGTTGCTACAGCAGTCTATATAATGAACAGGACTCCCATTGCAGCAATACATGGGATGACTCTAGAGGAGAGGTATACTGGTAGGAAACCAGATATTTCTCATTTGAAATTTTTGGTTGCATTGCCTATGTACATGTGCCAGATGAGTTGAGATCCAAGTTGGATCCAAAAGCTGAGAAGTGCATCTTTATTGGTTACTCTCTGTAGCAAAAAGGGTATAGATGCTATAACCGTTCTACTTGTAAGTTTATAGTGAGCAGAGATGTTGTTTTTGATGAGATGAGTAGCTGGTATAAACTAGTAAATGTGATTGATGATGTAGATGCACAAAATGGTAATGCTGCACAAAATTCACAGCAACAGTCACAAAATATTAGTGGACCTGGAGCGTCCTCTAGCAGTGGTTCACATTCTTCGCCATGGACAGGCAGATTGAGATCAGGAGAATCTTCTCAAAGCAATGCAGATAGTGTAAAATATTACACGGCGCAGCGAACAGAATCTGAGAAAGAGATAGAGAGTACACAACAGATAAGAGGAGAATCAGTAAAATTCTTTAACTCCAAACAACTGATACAAAGATGGCTCTGTCCACCCGTGCGCTTCCACTGTGTGAAGCTTAGATGGCGATCTAGACAGAAGATAGGTGAAGAGCTTAAGGCTAGCTGGAACAACAACTCTGACTGGGTGAAAGATGAGTGTGTGATGGCTGCGAAGGGGTTTAGCTTTTATAGCCCGCGAAGGTCGTTAGGTCGGCCTGCTGACCGACCTACCATATGAGCCTCCACTAGTCGGCCAGGGAATATTCCAGGGAATATTCCCTTTACCATCGGGCCGGGGGCGCTGCCCCCGGACCCCCGCCAGGGGGGCCGCTGGCCCCCCTGGGACCCCCCAGCCAGGGGCCGCTTCCGCGGCCCCCGGACCCCACAATAGGGGCCCCTTTTAACTCCCTTACCACGCAACTCAATGCAATGTGCCTCGAGTTGCTACCAGCTTAACCACTCCGTCTAACCCAAAGATTAGACCCACAATGGTCACCTTTTTGCCATCCGGTCACATAGACCTCATCTGATATACAAGTCAGGACTCCACCAATGTCCGGGCTCACACTTGGCTTCTCCTCATAATGGGGGCCTTACAACTTTGAGCACCATGGATCATTGGTAGTACCTAATGAGGGTGGGGCATTGATCATATCTAACACCCCCCCTCAATGTCCACCCATAGGTGAACTATCTCCTCGGCCCAATGCCGAGTCTCTGAAGATGAACTTGAAGCAGATCCTTCGTAAGTGCTTTGGTGAAGATATCTGCTCCATTCTCCTCTGTTGGACAGTAGACCAATTCCACTATCCCATCCTCCATCAAATCACGCACATAGTGATACTGGATCTCTATATGTTTGGTGCGTGCATGAAACACTGGATTTTTGGCAATGGCGATGCAACTCTGATTGTCACATCTCAGCACAGTTGGTTCTTCATCCTGCACTCCCATATGCCATAGAATCCTTCTCAACCATACGGCCTCACATGCAGCAAAACAAGCTGCCTTGTACTCTGCTTCGGTAGAAGACAATGCCACTGTTGGTTGCTTCTTACTAATCCAAGAGAAAATTCCTGAACCCAAAGAGAAACAATAACCAGAAACTGACTTCCTGGAATCAATGTCTCCTGCCCAATCTGAGTCACAGTTCCCCACAAGAGAAGTTCCGAAACTGTATGTGATACCATAGTCAAGAGTTTTCTTCAAGTATCTGAGCACCCGCATCCCAGCCTTCCAATGACTCTCATGAGGTTTGTTTGAGAACCTGCTCAAAACACCAACAGCAAAACTGATATCTGGTCTGGTGTTACACAAGTAGATTAGACTGCCGACCAACCTCCTATACCTCCCAATGTCTGCTAATGCTGATGTATCCTCGACGGATAACTTTGCATTCACCTCCATAGGTGTAGCTATCTCCTTGCACTCGGTCATGCCAAATGCCTTCAAGATCTCCCATGCATACTTCTTCTGAGAGATGAAGATCTTTCCTGGCTCTTGCCAGACTTCAATCCCCAAACAATAGTGCAGCAAGCCCAAGTCTGTCATTTCAAACTCAGAACTCAAAGCCTTTCGAGTTTGGTTGATCATATCTTCATAGTCACCTGTAATAAGAAGGTCGTCCACATATAGGACAATCACTACAGACTTTTTACCATCCCTGTAAACATACAAGTTAGCATCTGAGGCACATCTTTTGAAGTTTAGGTTTAAAAAGAACCTATCTATCCGCTGGTACCATGCTCTGGGGGCTTGTTTCAGCCCATACAATGCCTTCTTCAGTTTACACACTTTGTTCTCAGAATGGGGGGCCTCAAACCCTGGTGGCTGAGCCACGTACACCTCCTCCTTGAGGTCACCATTTAAGAACGCTGACTTAACATCCATTTGGTACACTGGCCACTTCTTGTGGGCAGCCACTGCAAGTACCGTGCGAATAGTGGTCATTCTGGCAGTTGGGGCAAATGACTCTTGAAAATCAAACCCTTCAACTTGTGAAAATCCTTGGGCAACCAGTCTAGCTTTGTACTTTTCTAAGGTACCATCAGCCTTGTACTTTACCTTCCAGATCCACTTGGTGCCAATAATCTTCCGCTTTGCTGGCCGATCCACTAGCTCCCAAGTGTCATTCTTCATTATGCTGTCATACTCCGCCTGCATAGCAGCCTTCCATGATGGATCTGCAAGTGCTTCTTCTAAGTCAGTTGGCTCCTTTACTTCTCTCATAATCTCAACCATCAAGGCCATGTTGACTATGTGAGCAGAAGCCCTCCTTTGCTCCTCTATTCTCTGAGACCTCCTTGGTCCGTCTGCCTTCTCCTCAACAGATGCAGGCATAGGATTATTGTGGTCATAGAGCTGCTTCACCCAGCGCGGCAATGGCTTTTCCGGTGGGGTGATGTCAGGTTGGTGAACTTTTTCCTCATCATCTGAAGATGATGCTTCCTCCTCCTTAAGGATAGGGATAGCTCTCGGGACAGGTTCATAGTGGACTACTTCTTCGCTTGATGATAAAGTGGAAGACCTTGCCTTCTCCTCCTCCACTGTATGCGGCTCCTCCTTGAACACCACATCACGGCTCGCGATGATCTTCTTTGCCTCTTGGTCATATAACTTGTAAGCCTTTTGCTCATCACTATAACCCAAGAAGATACATTTTCTGCTTTTTGGTTGTAACTTGTTTCTCTTCTCATCTGGAACATGTGCATAACATTCACATCCAAAAATTCTGAAATGTGAAACAGATGGTTTCTTACCAGTGTAAGCCTCATGAGGTGTTTTTCCCTTGAGAGCCTTTGTGTAGCTCCGATTTAGAATGTAGACTGCAGTATTAACAGCTTCAGCCCAAAAATGGTTAGGCAATCCCTTGCCCTTTAGCATGCATCTTGCCATCTCCACAATGGTACGATTCCTGCGTTCCACAACACCATTCTGCTGAGGTGTGTGAGGCGTCGTCAATTGACGCTTGATCCCTTTGCTCTTGCAAAAGCCTTCAAACTCCTTTGAGTTGAACTCACCACCACCATCTGTTCTAAATTTCTTCACACTTTTCCCTGTTTCATTCTCAACAAGTATTAGCCATTCTTTAAACTTACCAAAAGCTTGAGCCTTATCACGAAGGAAGTACACCCACATCTTCCTACTGTAGTCGTCGACAATCAACATAAAATAAGAAGATCCCCCCAAGGCCTGTGTAGGCATCTTACCACACAAGTCAGCATGCACCAACTCTAGAGGAGCATGTGCTCTATTCTTGCTTTCTTGTGGAAATGCCTTTCTCTGTTGCTTGCCCATCATACAAGCTTCACATGGTTCCTTCAATTCAGTTATTGTAGGTAGGTGAGCAACCATACCTTGCTTTTGCATCTCCTTCAATACTGCAAATCCGATGTGTCCAAACCTTTCATGCCAAAGCTTACTTGTGCCCACTCCAGCGGTGGCTGTAAGAGCACTTAGCTCATACAGGTTGTTCCTTCTTTCTCCTTTGCCAACAATTGTGCCAGCACTATCAATAATTTCTGCACCTGTCTTCTTGAACCTCACTTCATGACCAAGATCAGTTATGGCAGCAACTGATAAGAGATTTCTCCTGATTTCGGGAACATACAACACATTTGAAAGCTTTTTGACTTCACCATTTGCAGCAACAAAAGAAATAGTACCTGTGCCCGCAGCAGGGCATTTAGCATCATTTCCAACCGTCACAGTGATGGATTCTTGTAGAGGCTGCATAGAACTGTATAGACCTTTCTTGTTGGTCATGTGACGGGAGGCCCCACTATCCAACACCCAAGAGTCAGTGGTAGATTCTTCTTGCGCCGAGGAGCACACTTCCTCAATGGTCGCCATGAATAATTCCAACTCTGCTTCAGCCGTATTGGCTGTCTCTTTCCCTTTAGTTTTAAGGGTACCATTCTTTTCATCTGCCTTCTTGACACGACAATCTGCAATCGCATGTCCTTTCTTCTTACAGTAGAAGCACTCTCCTTGAAACTTCTTCTTGCCGCCCTTTTTCTTTTTGTCACCATCATTTTTGGTGGAGGAAACACCTTTTCCTTTTGCATTGGCAGAGAATGCAGCATCTCCATTGTTGCTTCCTTCTCGGGCTTTCAGCCTCAACTCCTCCTCCATTAATAATGCACAAAACTCCTCAAAAGTCAAAGCTTGAGGTCTCACCTGAGTATTAAGGGCAGTTACTAGTCCATCAAACTTTTGTGGACAAATCCGAAGACACCTCCGAGCTAGCTCTTCGCTAGTCTTTTGTATCCCAGCGCCAGCCATCTGGTCGCGCAGATTCTTAATCCGAGTGATGAATGCTTCAACCGTCTCTCCTTCAGCAAACTTCTCCGCTGCTAGTTGATTCTCCAAGTTTTGAATCCTTGTTTGGTTTCGTGTTTCATACTGACTCCTTAGTACATTCCAAGCCTCTGACGCTTTGGTTGTATGCTGAATCAGAGTCAAAACACTGTCAGAACAGCTTGTAACTAAGGCACACAATGCATCTGCATTCCTTCGTTTCCAAGCTCGTAGGAGATCTGCATTCGGAGGAATCATCACACTAGGATTTGATGGGTCGGGGGTAGGCTGTGGTTCTGCATCAGTCCCCAGCACAGTCTCCAGAAGCTCATAAGAATCAAGGATAGTAGTAATTTTGAACTTCCACAAGGTGTAGTTTGTACCATCTAACTTGCCTTCGCTGAAGGTTGGTGGACGAATCCTCAGTGTTTGAATAGCCGGTACAGCAGCACCACCTCCTGCACCGCTTCCTGATGCGCCAGAACTGCTTCCCGGAGTCGACATCGTTTCTCTTTGCTGTTGAAGCCTTTGCCTCTTGCACTCTCTCCGATCTCTAGAGCCCCCTGGGCTCTGATACCATGTAAAATATTACACGGCGCAGCGAACAGAATCTGAGAAAGAGATAGAGAGTACACAACAGATAAGAGGAGAATCAGTAAAATTCTTTAACTCCAAACAACTGATACAAAGATGGCTCTGTCCACCCGTGCGCTTCCACTGTGTGAAGCTTAGATGGCGATCTAGACAGAAGATAGGTGAAGAGCTTAAGGCTAGCTGGAACAACAACTCTGACTGGGTGAAAGATGAGTGTGTGATGGCTGCGAAGGGGTTTAGCTTTTATAGCCCGCGAAGGTCGTTAGGTCGGCCTGCTGACCGACCTACCATATGAGCCTCCACTAGTCGGCCAGGGAATATTCCAGGGAATATTCCCTTTACCATCGGGCCGGGGGCGCTGCCCCCGGACCCCCGCCAGGGGGGCCGCTGGCCCCCCTGGGACCCCCCAGCCAGGGGCCGCTTCCGCGGCCCCCGGACCCCACAATAGGGGCCCCTTTTAACTCCCTTACCACGCAACTCAATGCAATGTGCCTCGAGTTGCTACCAGCTTAACCACTCCGTCTAACCCAAAGATTAGACCCACAATGGTCACCTTTTTGCCATCCGGTCACATAGACCTCATCTGATATACAAGTCAGGACTCCACCAATGTCCGGGCTCACACTTGGCTTCTCCTCATAATGGGGGCCTTACAACTTTGAGCACCATGGATCATTGGTAGTACCTAATGAGGGTGGGGCATTGATCATATCTAACAGATAGTGGTATGCAGGTAGCACGAAAAGGAAAAGAGAAGATAGATCAGCCCATGTTTGATGTGAATGCAGGTCACTCTTATGTGGATGGTGAATCCAGTGGCTCAGAACAGAGCATTGATGATGAGTTGGGTATTCCTTCTATTGTTACACCTGGAGTAAGGAAGACCAGGGATGTTTTGAGAGCACTTGGGAGTGAACCTATTTTGCGCAGGTCTACGAGAGCTAGGTATCCTGTGGATAGGCTAAAATATGATGGATTTACAGCCATTCACTATGCATATATGGTCAAAGTGATACAGGAACCAAAACCCACTTCTTTTGAGCAAGCCATGGGAAAAGAAAAATGGGAGAAAGCCATGGATGAAGAAATGGATGCCTTGGAAGCAAATGCTACATGGGAGTTAGTATCTTTGCCTAAAGGTAAGAATACAATTGGCTGTAAGTGGGTTTATAAGGTGAAGCACAATGCAGATGGTTCTGTGAACAGATACAAGGCAAGATTAGTAGTCAAGGGGTATGCACAAACATATGGCATTGACTATGAAGAAACATTCAGCCCGGTTGCAAGGATGGCAACCGTAAGAGCAGTCATTGCTATGGCTGCATCAACGGGATGGTCTTTACATCAGATGGATGTAAAGAATGCCTTCTTGCATGGTGATTTGCAAGAAGAGGTCTATATGGAGCAGCCACCAGGTTATGTGCATGCTGATCATCCTGAGTTTGTTTGCAGGTTGAAAAAAGCCTTGTATGGCTTGAAGCAAGCACCTAGAGCATGGTCTGACAAGATAGGACAGTATCTTGTCACTATTGGCTTTCAGATTTCCAAGGCAGATTTCTCACTTTATGTGAGAAAAACAGAGAAAGGTATTATGCTACTTGTCATTTATGTTGATGATTTGATTATGACATGTGACAGTGATGAAGATATCCTTCATGTGAAAATGCTATTGAAGCATAAGTTTGAGATGAAGGATTTGGGAGAGCTGCGTTATTTCTTGGGCATTGAGGTGATTAGATCACCAAGTGGGATACAGCTCTTGCAGAGGCAGTATGGATTGGACATGCTGTCCAAATATGGGATGACAGGCTGTAAGCCTATTTCAGTTCCTTTGGAGCAGAATGTGAAGCTGAGCGCAGATGGAGGTGAGCTTCTAGAAGACCCTACTATGTACAGATGCATAGTAGGAAGCTTGATTTATATGATTATTACCAGGCCAGATTTGAGCTATAAGAAAACCGCATTTGGATGCGGCTAGACGCATACTCAAGTATGTGAAGTCCACATTGCAGTATGGACTATTTTATGAGACTGGGGTTCAGATACAGCTGCATGGATACACTGATGCTGATTGGGCTGGTAGTATTTCTGATAGACGATCTACTAGTGGATATGTGTTCTCTTTTGGGAGTGCTGCAGTCACTTGGAGCAGCAAGAAACAGCCTACAATTTCCTTGTCGAGCACGGAGGCTGAGTACAGGGGTGCAGCAATGGCTGCATGTGATGTAGCTTGGTTGCATAAGCTACTTTATGATATGTATCAGTCTACAAATGGGCCAGTTGTCATTTATTGTGACAACATGAGTAGTATACACTTGGAAAATAACCCAGTCTATCATATTAGAACAAAGCACATTGAGATGCATTATCACTATGTGCGGGAGAGGGTTTTACTAGGTCTTATTGATCTAGTTTATGTCAGCACAGAGGATCAGGTAGCTGACATATTCACAAAGGCATTGGGCGTAGAGAAGCTGCGCAAGTTTAGAGACCTGCTTGGTGTGCAAGAATTGGGATTGAGCTCGAGGGGGAGTGTTGAGATATCGAGCTCCACTCGTGATATGCCAGGGTGACCGTTGTGCATTTATGTCACCGACGTGTAAGTTACAGATGCGGTTGGTACACCGCCCATGAATAATAGCTACATGACAGTTATCCTTATCTACTCTAGTTCGTGGCTCAGTTAGTATGCCACCTTAGTTAGTTGAGTTTGGTTTGAGATCCATATATAGGGTTCTTCTATTTCTATGTATGAGAGTTCTTTTGGCTTACACAACTAAGAAGAGGAAAACTGTTTTCAGCCTCCACCCTTGTGTGTATTCCCCCATTGTGCAAGCAAGAAAGCTACAAGTGAGACTCCTTCCTTCTCTCCCACAATCTTGACATTGATCCCTTACTCTCACACACTCACTCCCTCACACTCTCACACTCCCTCTCTCAAGAGCACACACAAGCAAGAAGATGAGGAGAAGAGAAGAAGAAGAGAGCTCTTGTTAGCCACACACCAAAGAATGAGCTTCCATTCACTTTTTGAACTTTATATATACAAACCCTAAATCCCTTTTGGGTGGTCATCCCCTTTTCCCATTTTTTACATGGCCGGAGGCCCTTTTTCACATTGTCCTTCTATCTTCCTAGCTTCCTTTCCACCACCCATCTATATTTACAAATTGCATGGGTGAGAGCCCGATGCTCCTTGAATTAAACCATGATGCGCTTGTGCTCTTTTACAAAATTTTTGACTTGCACTTTTCCTTGTGCGCCTTTCTCCCTTATTTAGGACTCTTCTCCTTGTGCGTCTTTGTCTTCCGTTTCTCTTTGCCTTGGCCTTTGTCTTTGTCTTTTGCTTTAGCTTTTTCGAATTTTCCACCTTCATTCGTTTGAGGGTTAACATTACCCTCTCCTAAACGAGTGCCAGTCCCATGGCACTCATCGTCATAGGTAGCAGGCATTAGCATGTATCGAAGACGTGGGTGGCAAGGACATCTGTGGTTGCCATGGCGGAGTGTTGGTAGTGGTGGGGAGGAAGGTCGTTGGGGGCACGTTGGTGGGTTAAGTGGTAGGTGGTAGGGCAATGGGAGTTGGCGGTAGGGCTATTCTTCGGGAGGGTTGCATTGATGGAGTACAAGTGGCGGTTTGTTGGGGATTCTGTACATGATGATTCTTGGCAGGCTTACAGGGTGATAAGGATAGGAATTCAGAGCTGAGTGTTGATGAAGAGAAAATGATACCTTCGTTGGAGTCTTCAATACCTGCAATTGAAAACGTCTCATAGTGGTTTCTCCCTAGGGGTAGTGCTAGTCTTCTTTATCGTGCACAAGACATAGTTTAATTAGTTTGGGAGACAAGTCGAACTCTAAGCAAGTTGAGAGTATTGTCCTGTACTTGAGGACCCAAACTGTGTATATACTTTGGTGCAGATATTATGTGAGTGCTCATGCATACTTAGATATTACGTAGGTAGAAGACCACGGGCTGGTTTCTCATAACGACGTGTGGATGAAGCAAAGTCGTCCATGGTGGGAAGAAGTACACGTGAAGGTGTATGCGACATCCTATGCATTGTGATTGCACGACATAACATAATA
The DNA here is from genome assembly GCF_053477565.2 of Lygodium microphyllum. Classification (NCBI taxonomy): domain Eukaryota; kingdom Viridiplantae; phylum Streptophyta; class Polypodiopsida; order Schizaeales; family Lygodiaceae; genus Lygodium; species Lygodium microphyllum. Next base: position 177,297,907 of record NC_141135.1, read on the forward strand.
GAACACAGGGATACTGCACTATCGGTAGAGATGGTAGACATTGGGCCTGTGCGATGAGGATAGTGTACTTTTCATGGCCATTCGTGCAGTGCTTACCACAATTGATTGCAATGGTATTAAGGCAGAGTGCAAGAGGGAATTGTGTGAATGGGTCAGGGTGACAGGTCTAACCATAGGCGAGACAAGCTCCCTAGGTCTGTCCTGCCCTTGATGTGCCCTGAACTATTGTGGGTGATGCTAGGGGGCTAGGGGACTAGGGACGGAGCCAGCCGACAAAGGTCACTGGACGCACCTAATTTGAGGACCCCTAGGTGCGATGCTATGATCGTGGGTGCTTCTTATCTTTTCATTCTTTTGTTTTCTTCTTTTTTTTTCTGTTTTCTTTTTTGTTTCTTTTTCTTATGCCTTTTTTCTTTCTTTCTACCTCTTTTTTTTTTTGATTTACCTGAGTACAACCACTGCAATATGTTGAGGCTATCAGCCTTTCAATGGGTTGGGAAATGTCAAGCTTTGAAGGCTCAAGAAATGGATATGATAGTGATTATTGTGCCCTAGCTTCATTGTAAGAGAAGCCGTTGTTGCGATGTTGGTACGATTGAGATAACAACCGTTGTGAGCTTACTGTAGAGCTTGACCCAAGAAGAGATCCTAGCCCATGACTATGCTTTGGTTCGTGCGATGTGGGCACTCGCAAGGGTGATTTTTCGCGTTCGACAGCGTGGCTTTGTTTCGGTTCTTTGTGCGGTGGTGGTCTTGCGGTGACTTGGGCATTGAACACGTTTGCACGAAGACCTGTGTCATCCTGCATCCACTTGTCACTTCATGAGAGTATATGCAAGTCGCATGCGTCAAATACAACGAACAAATGCAATCATGTCAAGATATAACTTTTCAAAATGCTATGATGCTGATTGCAATGCCTATTCTAGTGCTTGTTAAAGACGTGGCATATATTAACGATAGGTAAAGGAAGTGTGTACAAGTGGGGAGCCTGCCCCTTTAATCATCAAAAGACAAAAAGTTATGGCAGGATGGCTTGTTAAGCTGCTTGTATATCATAGGGGCTACTCAATTTGCACAAGGCGGGGTGAGTCCGGGTGGCTAGGCGACTGAGGCTCTGCTGGTGAGGGGCTCGTGTGAGGTTGGGCAGGGAAGATGTTGGCCGGGACCTGAATGGTGTAGTCTCTGGCCGCGACCGTTTCCAAGATGCTTTTGAACAATGCATCGAATTCTTCCTTGTCTCGAGCTGCCCTTTCAGCATTTGAGCACCTGGTGCCCGAGCGCCTGTTGGGGGCTTACACAACCGGTGTTGCCACACCTTGTGTGCTTCTTTGAGCTTCTACTCCCCTGACTTGGGGATTCTTCAGCCTATGTCTAGGGCGGTGTCCCTTGGGACCTCGTTTCTTTGCATATCTTTTGAGGATAGGCACATAGCGCACCGGTGGAGGGGCGTATGCTGCATGTTCCCGTCGACAGCGGAGAGCATCTTTGCAAGCCAGCTGCCCTAGGTGCTCCATGTCTTCCTCATAGGGGGACCTACAAGATGTGAACCAAATATTAGGCCTTGATACAGGATAAAACCATTCGCATGTAAGGGATTATAGTGTGGGTTATCAAGCGCATATGACGAGAAGGGGAGGGGTGAGGCATTTAGTGCTTGTTGTAGAAGGATGGCCCCCATGATGATGTTCATTTAGCCTCCAGGCATTAGCAGATCTTGGCTCATGCTAAGTTACACGGACTGGTAGTCATAAATTGGGGCAGGGCTCATCCTCGGAAGGATAGACCAGAAAGGGAAAAAGGTGTATAGAAAGGGATTGCACCCTGTCTACACCATCAGAGATGTTAGTCAGGGCTTCCTATGGTGGTAATGAGGGGTGCGTGCCCTCCGCCTGGAGGTGGAAATGGTCACACAACTTCTAAATATGTGGTAAGAGGAGGACCGGACGAGCTTAGCCTGTTGACCTCTACTCTTCTCCCTGCGCTTGACTATTATTGCTTGTGTGTGTTGATAGTGTCTATACAGGGTCACAAAAGTCATTGTTTATTTACATACATATCTATGAATCCATGTCACTTCATGAGGATAAAAGCCAATTGTAGAACTCTGGATTGTACTGGAGCGTGGCACACGCATCCAGTACTCATGGCAGCTTACTCAATACCGATAGATATTTTGCAACATCGAGTAGCATGGAACCTTGTCCGAGTCTACTAGCAACATGTAACTCCTCCTCAATGAGAACCTTATCAAACAGAGAGTTCTCTTGGCTAGGTTCAGCTAAGTCCATACCCCGAATAGTAGTCAGCACTCGAAGGGAAGTTGGTGCCACATAGGTTGGGTCTCTTTGAGACCGCCATTTGGCCAATCACTCCTCTGAGACTGTCATGATCTGGGCTCCTAGTTCGGCCATTGCAACACGATTTTCACACCAACGCTGTTCAAATTGACTTCGGCCCTCTGATAGTCACTTTAGTTGCTCTATCTCTAAGAGATTTGGTTGGCAGAGCGCATCATTGAATGTGACAATTAAGCACAGTTCGTCGGCTTCCTCGCCAGAGATGAGTTGCATGCATTCATACAGGAGCCTGTTATAGTGCTCGTCAAGATGTTCTTGCTCTTCCCAAGGTAAGGGAAATGGCAAGTATTCTTCGAGCTGCTCTTTAGGGAATGCGCGCATGTCTGCCAAGACATAGACACGTGTGAACACTTTGAGCTTAGCATCCAACTCAATTAAGCACTCTTTGACACTTCTATGTTCAACGAGGGCTTGCTCGGTTGCTATCTCATGCAAGGTTCTAGGAGTTTGCCTGGGCTTTAGCATAGCTGGGGGCTCAGGCCTAGACGCGCAAGTTTGGCCAATGCTAGGATTTCTTATGCTCTTGGGGTTTCCATGTTTCTCCTGAGGCTTTGTTATTGTGTCATGGTTCTCCTTGTATGTGACTGGTATAGGTTTGTCACCCGGTTGGATAGCGTTATATCCACTCTTGATTGGTCAATGCAAGTTCTATTGTCGGTGGATTGAGTGTTGCAAGCAGCCATTGATGGTAACGACTGCTTTGATTTTTTAGAGCACACGAATGTGTATGAGGTTTCACTGCTATTAGGAGAGGCATCAATGGGTTCATTGGTGGATGAACTCGATGCTTTATTCATCAGCTCTTCAACGCTCTTCATCTCAATGTTCTTGGGGTCCACAACCACCTACAACAGTTGTTGTTTTCACTGTTTTCTCCTCTTTTTTTTTGTCAGTGAAGGTGCATCTCTCAACGACTCAGGACCCTGGACTAGGTCAACCATTGATGTGCTTGATTGGGCCTCAGCATTTCCTTTCTCTAGTGTGTCCTCATGGGACATAGCCGTGGCATGCTGAATAGCCTCGCCAGGTTGTGAGGGTACAACTGTCTCCCTTTTGGGAGAGTCTAGCTCTTCAACCAATTCCCATGTGTTTAACTCCTCCAGCCTAGGCTTTAGGCACTTTGGAAGTGCTGGAGTTGTCAACGAAGTTGGTTGCGACACCTCCTTCATATGTAAACTGCTAAGGACACGTTCCGCAAGGGGCATTGTCACAGCCAAGGGCTGTGACTACTGTGATCCCTGATTGGAAGTAGTAGCGGCTAGTCCAGTGGGCTGGCTACTCTTGGTGGATTGCAGTGTCAGGTCCCTAGGGCGATCGAAAGTGGTCGCGTCTTTTGTTGCCCTTTGAGCATTCATTTGTGTAGATCAAGCATAAGTTGATCTGGTCACATTGGGTTGCATAGGCATATCCTTGGGCCGAGAGCTACGGCTAGTGTCATGTCCCCCCTCTTGGATATTTGGAAGCTTTGATGGAGATAGAGATTGGGAGTGAGTAGCTGCCATTGATGACCGTTGTTCTGCTTCCTGTGTCCGTTTGGAAAAAGAGGATGTAGGAGATCTAGGACTCTTAGGTGGACTTGGCACTGGCTGAATGACTTGCTCGAGGCGATTAGACGATTGTGCCATTTGCTTTATTGAGTGATCAGTCTTGCCATGAGCAATGTTCTGCCTATGATGCCTGTTATCCTCTTGGAAAATCAAAGGCTTTTTGGGCACTAATGGCTTTTGTGCACGCTCAATGGCTACATATGACATCTGCTTATTAAGCATGCTAGGCTGAGGCTCTTTCTTTTGAACACTCATGTCTGGTTTCTTGCCTCGAGACCTAGAGTTTCTCTTAGATTTCCTCCTTTGCTTTGTTGCTTTTGATGCAATCTTGCCTTCAGCTGATAGAGATGGTTTAGCAGGGGATTTTGGTACCCAAATCCATCGGTTACCTACGTAATACCCTTGAGCACGTAGCAACGCTTTGGATATCCATGTGTTGTGCTGACCCTCCATTGATGCCTTCGTCTATAAGGCTTGGGCTTCTTTTGGGGTCTTCTACGATATTTGTAAGTCCAAAGCCCGTCCTTGGCATTGTCTCTTGACCTTCTTGTTTCAAGCATGGCCTCACTCACTGGTTCTCATTGTTCGACCTGTGCTTGTATCAACTCTTCCAACAAGTCCTTGCTCTCGTTAGTAGGCTTGACTGTTACGTCAGCACCTTCCTTGCCTTTCCCTCGAGGTTCGATGAGGTCACCCTTGCTAAAGGTTGTGACTATCCTCACACTTGGTAGTGTCAGGTGTATCCTCTGTGCTACATAGTCAGCCTCACATTTGGTTGCCCTTTTGAAGGGTCTTCCCAGGAGGGTTTCCTGACCATATTTAGCACTATTTGGAGGAACATGAAATAGGATAGGCAAGCTTTCATTTTCAATTGTTGCAAGGATATTGCATTTCCCTATGACTGCTTGTGGAGATCCCCCATAAGGGCTAAGAATTGCATTAGTCGGTGTCAGCTCTAGTTGGCCTAGTAGGGTCCATGCCTCATAGGTCAAGACATTAAAATTTGCTCCTTCATCAATCAGAGCATCGATAGTATACTCTCTTTTCACGGTGAGTTTGACCCTAAGATAAGAAGGTGGTACTATGTCTTCATCTTTCGGGTCTTGGCTTGTAAATTTAAGCCTTCTGACAAATGCCCTTGAGTCTCCAACTGCATGACCAGATGTGGATTCTCCACTGATGTCTTGGCTCATCAGTGCAGTGCTATTCAAGGAGCATCTATTGTCAGGACTGTCATATCTAGTCATTCTCACTATTGTAGCTTGATGTTGTTGCTTTTCGCTTTGACTAGATGCAGTCTAAATGCAACACGTATGTGTTTTTGCAGTGTGGCCTTTTTGCCCTTGTTGGCTAGATTGGCCCATTGAGGTTCTAGGGTCTCTATTTCTCTCAGTTCGGGTATGGGCTTTTGGTTGCTCTTTTATCAGTGAGAATCCATGTTTGTGTAGAGCCATTACTACACTAGGGTCTAATTTGGAGGACCTATCACGGCACACGTTTTCTGTCTAACCTACTTGGGGGAGGTGCGGAGGGGACAGAGCCCCCTCTGCGGGGGTCCAACTCTGGGTGGTTTATCTGAGTGAGTTTCTTCAGTTATTGAATAAAATCCTCAATTTATGATCACTCAGTGTGCATGTCACTTCTCGTGCACTTGTGCTCAATCAGGCTTTCAATTTCCTTAAGTGCATTCGAGTGCGGAAATTCAAGGTGGGTGCAGCAAACAATCTCGAAGCGTCTTACGCACTCTCGCTTTGTTTTGGGCCTGATAGGCTTGTTGGTCAATTTTCTCGCCGCCTTGACAGGGTTCAAGGTTTTTCTAATATGTTGCCTCGTTTGTTTTTGGCCAATCAGGTTTTAACTACTCAGCGCTTTGCGTCTAGGTCTCTAGGTTTCGCTACTGCCTACTTCAAGTTGCTAAGCGGCTGCTCCCTACGATTTCATCTATTCCGTGTGCCAGAATCAAGTTTTGAGCGTCAAAAGGACTTTCGACAGTTTGCGCTGCTAAGCTCTAGCCGGGTCACAGGTCAAATTTCTGAGAATTTGATAAAAATTTACACTCAACTCAACTGGTCCGAATTGCAGGGTCCGAGTGGGTCACTCGGACGGGCTGAGACATAGAATCGGACAAAGTCCCTCGGATAGGTTGGCTCGGATGGGCCGAATGGTCAATTCGAATGAGGTCACTCGGATGGATCGAGGGACGAATTAGTCGATGGTTCGAATGGTCGACTCGGACGGGCCGAGTAGGTCTGGGCCGAGGGCCGATTAGGGTTTCGGGCCTAGTGGGCCGAACGAAAGAGGGCCGAGGGTCGATTATGGGACTCAGCCCAGAAGCGACCACTCGGACGGGCCGAACGCGGTGCCACGATGATAACGAGAGGTCGATTTTGCTCGATAAGGGAGGGTTGTAGAGTACTACTCAGAGCCCTTTAACAATGAAGATTAGGTGTGGAGGGACTAGGGACAGCATGCAGTCCGGGAACGGTCTGCTAAAGTAAACTGATCATAACTTTTGATAGGCTGCTCCAAATAGGGTGCACCATATGTCAAAACAGAGCTTATGATGAGAACTTTCAGCTTATGTAGAATGCACATGCATGTGATTTGAGTAAGTACAAAACTGTTCTAAAAAAGTGTGCAGTCTGCGGGCAGAGAGTGGGCAATTTGGGGCATGACCGGCTAGTCTTCCAGTCGTTGGGGTTCACAGAGGTAGGGAAATTCATTGAGGATGGTTGTTGGGCGCCAAGAGGCTTCTTCCAAGGGTAGGCCTTGCCATTTGATGAGGTATTCTTTGATGGATCAAGATCGTAAGTGCTTATCTCGCTGCCAAATGATTGCTTCAGGGACATATTGAGTGATGTCCTCTTCATCTATGGGGGGAAGTTCTTCCACATAGTCCACTGAGGAGCCTAAAAAGGGTTTCAGCTGGCTGAAATGAAACACATTGTGGATTTTGGTGGCAGGGGGGAGTTCTAAGCGGTAGGCCAAGTCGCCAACTCTCTTCAGGATCCGGTATGGTCAATAGAAGAGATGGGCTAGCTTGTTACTGCTACCCTCTTTGAGAGTTGAGTAGCGGGACTTAGGCACTTTCAAAAGGACCAATTCCCCCTCTTGGAATTCAAATGCCTTCGTTTTTCATGAGCATAGAGTTTCATGTGTGTTTGGGCCTTTTGAAGATTCATTTTGCATTGCTGAAGTAAAGCTTGCATGTGATCCAATTCAGCTTGACTCTGAGGGTTGATCTTATCAGTAAACAAGATTGTGGGAAGGGGAACCTTATACCCATATAAGGCCTCAAAAGGGAAAACTCCAATGCTAGAGTGTGTGGAGTTATTATATGCAAACTCAGCCAAGTGAAGCCACGTATCCCAACTGTGCTATACATCATGGCAAAAGTGCCTCAAATATGTCTCAAGCCATTTGTTCACTCTCTTAGTTTGGCCATCAGTCTGAGGGTGGTATGCGGTGGATGGAGCAAGCTTGGTCCCCATGGAGGTGAAAACTATCTGCCAGAAGTTGCTCATAAACTTTGCATCCCGATCATGTACTATGACTTGTGGTAAGCCATGCAGCTTGAAGACATTTTCCATAAACTGAGTGGCCACCTGAGAGGCAGTATATTGGATCTTAGTGGGGATAAAGTGGGTAAGCCATGCAGCTTGAAGACATATTCCATAAACTGAGTGGCCACTTGAGAGACAGTATATTGGATCTTAGTGGGGATAAAGTGGGTAGCTTTGGTGAGGCGATCAACTACCAAATAGATACTCTTCCACCCTTTCTTAGTCACAGGAAGGCCAGTGATAAAGTCCATTGTGATGTGGGTCCATTTCCCTTCAGGGATAGGGAGAGACTGTAAGAGGCTAGTGCGTCTGAGTGTACTATCCTTGTTCTGTTGGCATGGAACACATTTGGTCACAAAGTCCTTGACATCCCTCCATAAGCCTTTCCAATGAAAGCTCTTGGTAATTATGTCATATGTTTTGAAAACACCCAAGTGACCGGCAGTGGGGCAAGAATGCATTTCTTCCATGATCTTTTGCATGAAGGGGGAAGTGTGTGGGATGACAATCTTGCCATGGGACCAAATAAGGCCATGCTTGAGCTGATATTGGGAGTTTTCAGTCATAACCCCATGCTATAATTTCTGAAATGTGTGGCTGAAATGATCATCTAACAAGTAAGCCTCTTGGAGCTCTTCAACCCAATCACTGTGCAATTCTGAGATAGAGGACACTCTGCATGCCCACATTCGAGAGAGAGAGTCAGTCACAATATTATCCTTGCCCCGCGTGTGTGAAATGTCAAAGTCATAGTTCTGTAAGGTTGCCACCCATCGCCTTTGCTTAGGAGTCAAAGTAGACAGAGTCAAGAAGTATTGGAGGACTCGGTGATTGCTTTTGACTTGGAAGCGGCTGCCATACAAATAGTGGTGCCATTTCTTAATGGCATGGAGGATGGCCAACATCTCTTGGTCATATACATTCATTTGTATCTCCTTCTCATCAAGCTTGTGGCTTTCAAATGCAATCACACCATGCTCTTGCAACAATACTGAACCAAAACCCCGGCCACTGGAATCGCAATGAATGGTAAATAGCTTAGAGAAGTCAGGGCAAACAAGGATGGGGGCTGAAGTAAGCGCGTCCTTTCACTGTTTGAAGCTATGATCCACAGTGGCATCCCAGAAGAATGACTCTTTTTTCAAGCGATCAATCAAAGGTGCTACAATGGTGGCATAGTGCTTAATGAAGCATCGATAGAATAAAGAGAGACCAAGTCCATTAATCAATAGGGATTATTCTTCCCTATTGACTTTTGAGCCTATTGCAAAAGCTGGCCTTGCATCTTTTTTGGCTGCTCCCCTCCCTCTGATTCCAGACGATCCAACCTTTTGTGATGAGTTTCTCGCATCATACAGTAAGAAATTGGGCTTAGTTCGTGGTACTTCCATGGTCTTGACACCTAGAGGGTTAGGGAAGGCTTTGTCTCTTCCCTACAAAGGAGAACCCTTTGTCACAGCGAGACAGTTATTCTCAAATGAAGATATCCTCAAGTTGTATTACAGAAGCAGACTAAAGAGGTCCTCGATGTCAAGAAGGTGATTAACACTTCAAGAGTGTCTTTCTCAATGATCACTGACCCTCTCTGGAAGCTAGTCTGCCAATTTCTATAGGACAGGTTCATGCCTGCCAAGACACCATCTTGCTATTTGTCCAAGGAGCTATTCATAGCCTCCAAGATGGTTTTAAAAGGAGTTGCCATTGACTGGAGTGCTTACCTTCTTACGAAGATGGACCAGCATTTTGTCAAGGTGACTAGAGGAAATGCTACCATTGTAACCTATGGTTCATATTTATATGCTTTCCTGACATATTCAGGCCTTAAGAAGGGTGTTTTACCTCCTTCTCCATCTGATCCAGTCCCTCCCCCTCCACCTTTAGAAGATTCAGAACCCATTGACATAGAGGATACTAACTCCCCTCCTCCGTTAGTCATTCAGTGGAAGTGCTTGAAGCATGTAGCAGAGACAATTCCACCAGTCATTCCTTCAGTGTCAGCTCCTGCTACCTCTGGAAGTGACCTCCCTGCCTACCTCACATGCAACAACTTATTTAGGGCATATTGAGAGGGTTCTTTGGATATATCAGTTCCTTCGCTGAATAACTTAGTGACAGGGGATGCCATTTCTTTCCTTTGTAACGAGATCTAGAGTTCTATTGAACTCTCAGTGACAGCTTGTGTTCAACAATTATATGCTTCTTTCTATGAAGAATTGATGCAATCCAAAGACCATATGCATAAGAAAACCAAAAAGTTAGCCTCTGCTAAAGACACTATTTCTGATCTGTTTAAGCAAATGGAGCAACAGACACAAATGATTGAGACCCAAAGAGAAGAAATATCTTCTTTGAAAACTCAATTAGCAGAAGCTCAATCAGATGTCACTAGAGTTTCGGAAGAGAAAGAGAAAATGTCCAAAGAAGCTCAAGAGTTTAAGACTATTTTGGATACGAAACTGTCAACTTTGCAGACTACTCACAATACAGTGGAATCCCAAGCTTCCCAGATTAAAGAGTTGAAGGACCAACTGGCACAATCCCGGTCCCATCCCTCCAAGTCCTAGTGTCCCTATGATTCCTTCCATATCTCAGCAGGACTTGGCAATTCTCCAGAGACAGGCCACATTATGTATGTTGTTTCAAGCTAAAGTGGAAAGATTGCAGTCCAGGATGGATTTATTATGGTCTACATTTGAGCAATTTCAGGAGTATGTTCCTTCCGACCATTCCTTTTTTATCCACTATCAGCTACAGAAATTGGCCTTCTATATTAAGCTCTCAACGATAGATCTCCCCCTTCTAGAGAATGGTTGGAGTGGAGCCTAGTCTTCTGATTTGCTGACAGAATTTGTATGTATGGTCTTTGAAGATTCTGTGACGACGGATACCATGTTGCTATCTTATATGTATCTACGAGGTGATCTATTAATTCGAGATGATGTAGATCTGGCTTGGTATGTAGGGGATGTGGTCTTACAAGCTACCTTGTATTTCAACCATTTGGAGTTGAGGATAGATGAAATGTTCCAATGCTATTCTTCTAAAGTGGCTACTTGCCCTGACACTTTATGACATTCAATGATTGATTCTATAGTCCTGAACCAATGACAGAATAAAGCCTCTACTCATGTGTAGAACACTAACCAACTGAGGGTGGATCTTTTAGCTTATCTTTCCAAGAACCATCCCTTTGATTCATCCTTCTTTGATGCCTACCATCGATGATCTGTTTTAGGTCCCTCTGTTCCTAGCTTATTATATTATCAACAAATGGCCCATCACTATGATACTTATTTTTCCCTTTATCAATCCAACTCAGCAGCAGCCATCTTACCTCTCCTTTTCCAACCTCACCATGCTCCTCAAATTCCAATCTTTACCTATTGTTCTTTCATTGAAGATTGAGTCTTTTCCCCTTCTCCGCCTTGTCCTTCCCCATCTACCCATATACCTTCTACTTTTCCTACTTATCAATTAACATCTTTCCTAACTGATTTGCCTAAATTTTTAGCTAATCCTTTTTTAGCTTATTCCTCAGTTTATGATTTTTCCTACCCATCTCTTCATCCTCTTGTACTCATTCCTCTTCCATCTCCTACCACTTCTATTTCTCAAACCTCTTAGTTGGTTAGTGGGTATGAAGGATTTGATCAACAGATTCCAAGAAGAAGAGGATGGAACTAAACTGATTCTCTTATGGTACCACAAATTAATTGGCCATTAATATAACGTGTCCGCTCCTCAAATCGCGGGACACGTCTTAGCAGTCCATCGAGAGGTGTATCTAGAAGACGCCGCCCGGCACTCGCAAGGAATGACACGGAGTTTACCAAGTAGGGTCTCTCGAGTCTGCCCCGCAACGGAACTTATCCGGCTGTTCCCACTAGGATCGACCTAAAGTCCGGGTTCCTTGTAATCGGGTCTTCCTAACAACCTTCTAGCATCGGTCGACAGCCACTCCACTTTGCGTAGATACAACTGGACCCAAGCAGACTCATACCACACTTCGTTCAAAGAGAATGGGAAATGAGAGGGATGCATCGCTCGACCTCTCTGCCCGTAGGGCATAGTCCCATTCCAGTCCCCTAAAACGGTATGAATCAGGGTTCTAGCCAACATTGTCTAAGGATCATCGTCCGACCTTTCCTAACATTTCTCGTTAACATTTCCTTTGAGGAAAGCTCTCAGCTAACCGAGACCGCCCTTCCGTAGGATAGACCCATTGGTCACATCCACCATGCTTCCCTGCAGGGTTATTTTAGTTATCTAATTACCTACCACATTATGTTTGACACATAAAAGCAGCTTCCTTAATTAACTCGTTAATCACATGTTCCTTTATGTAATTTAGGGCGCTGACACGAAGACAAGATAAAACAAGATCAAACACTTCCTTAACTTATCTTCAGATTAATGTTTGTCTCCTGCCCATACAGGAGAATTAAGTGTTCCTTTCTGCCTCCGTAGAAAAAATCCTTCCGTCTCCTGACAATAAAACCCTAAGGTTTATCCTACCAAGATTCCACCTTGTAACTAGTATCAAGGCCTCGAGATCCATCTCGAGTCACGTAGAACACTTGTGTAGGGTCCGAAGGCATTGGGATTTATGGCCAGAGCCCCCACTGGCACCCAACAGTCCTCCTACGCCAACTAATTTCCACGGAGAGACCTCTCGCGGCGGGTTCGGTCCACATTCTCGGCACGGATGCATAACCCCCTTGGTTAGGGTTTGGCAGTTCGCGAGGGGTAGCTAGCACCATCCTTCCTTAATTACCCCTTTAGGAAATCATCCTCAGCTGAAGCAACCAGCTTAACATCCTTTAACTAGGAAAACATCATTTTGTTCGCATGGCAATCAATCATCACAGACCCGGCCATGAAATCATCAACCACACCCCACTTGGGTTAACATCCAAAACCACATTAACAAACAATTGAATGCACAACCTCTTGCTTCAAGGCATCGCAATCCCATTGCATGCACAACCAGAATTTAACTTGGATGTATCAAAACACTTGCTCAAGGGATTTACAATCTTTTCAATGACCAAGCATAACTTGGGTCAACAATCCATTTAGGGTTAGGTCACCAGCTTCAATTAAGCTAGGAGCGTATCCATTTGCGATAGTCCACGGCAAGATCGATAAAACAATTTGCATGCAATTATACTTATTCCTAATGCACCGGATCTCATGATGGTCTAGGTTTCTATCAATCAGTGCAATTGCATCCTATGAACGGAAACTAACATTCCGTGTGTTTAATTTTTATGTAGATGCAAATCCTGATTTTTATTGGTTACTTTAGGCATTGCTCTACGCGAAGGTCTATCATTTTACGTAAAAATTTATGAAAACCTTATCATTTCATGTGTGTTAATCCATGCAGATTACATTCTATTTGTCCCCTTGACTCCCATGCAATCATCCCGTATTTGCAAGATTTCATGTAACAATATTTCATGTACTAGGCTAGTCAATATTTTGTGCAACTCACGCACTTGAGTTTTCATAATCATGCACTTTAAGTATAGAAGAGAAACCATGAACAATAAGCAACAAGAATAGCGGGAGGGTTAGAGGACACTATTTTCAAGGGGGGTGATCAATGTCGTCTTCTGATTTCCCTTCAAGTTCTCTTCTCTCTCCCTCCATCTTCTTCTTCTTCCTCTTCTTCTCTTCTCTCTTCCTCTTCTTCTCCTTCTCTCTCTCCCTCTTCTTCTTCTTCTTCTCCTCTCTCTCCCTCTTCCTCACCTCCTTCTCTTCTTCTCTCTCTCTCTTCTTCCTCTCCTTCCCTCTCTTCTCTCCTTCTTTCTCTCCCTTTCTCTTCTTCTTCTTCTTCTACTCCTTCTCTCTCTCCTCTTCCTCTTCCTCTTCTTCTTCTACCCTTCTTCTCCTTCTCTTTCTCTCCTCTTCTTCTTCTTCTTTTCCTCTTCTTCTCCTACTCTCTCCTCTTCCTCTCCTTCCCTTCTTCTCTCTCTCTCCTCTTCCTCTCCTTCCCTCTCTTCTCTCCTTCTTTCTCTCCCTTCCTCTTCTTCTTCTTCTTATACTCCTTCTCTCTCTTCTCTTCCTCTTCTTCTTCTTCTTCTTCTTCTACCCTTCTTCTCCTTCTCTTTCTCTCCTCTTCTTCTTCTTCCTCTTCTTCTTCTTCTTGTCCTCTTCTTCTCCTACTCTCTCTTCCTCTCCTTCTCTTCTTCTCTCTCTCTCCTCTTCCTCTCCTTCCCTCTCTTCTCTTGATCACGATGCTGGGGGGGTACTGTCGTGTCCAGGTGGAGGGGGAAAGGCATACTGCCTATCGAAACGGAGGGGGGGGGGGAGGAGGCTTGCTGCCTTTTGCTGAGCCACCAGGGGGCTGTGCTGTGCCTCAGCGAGGGGGGGCTTCTTCGGGCTGCCAATGAGCCAAGGAGGGGGGCGCCTGTGTCTCACGGCCAGCAGGGGAGATGCTAATCATCAAGCTAGAGAGGGGGCGTTGTAGTCCAGGGAGCGGGGAGCAATATAAGGTGGAGGGGGAGGTGGTAAGGCAGTGCCACCCGCCATTTGGGGGGCTGCATGCCCCCCATCACATAGCTCGCTCCCTCTCTCTCTCTCTCTCCTTGCCATGCTCACGGTAGGGAGAGAGAGAGGGAGGGTTAAAAAATTTAGAAAAATGTAAAAATTTCTTTGGGGCGGGTTCTTATGGGAACATTACATCCTCTCCCACTTAGAGAAGTCGAGATGTCCTCATCTCGAATGCACTTAGGGTTCATTGATGACAAGTTTGTTGAAATATCGAGCTCCACTCGTGATATGCCAGGGTGACCGTTGTGCATTTATGTCACCGACTTGTCAGTTGTAGATGCGGTTGGTACACCGCCCATGAATAATAGCTACATGACAGCTATCCTTATCTACTCTAGTTCGTGGCTCAGTTAGTATGCCACCTTAGTTAGTGCGCAGAGACATTGGGAGTTACAGAATCATCCTTGTTGCCTGTTGATGCAAAATCGTCACTAGGAAGTGACTATGTGGTTAAATACCACTTTCGTCAGTTTTGCAGATTTGCCCTTGTGAGGCTGAAGTTGTGTTCTCTGCAGTGAAAGAATTTTTTGCAGTATTCTGTAATGGCGTCTGATTCTCTTTCACAGATTGTAACTGAAAAGCTTGACAAGAACAACTTCCAAGCATGAAAGTTTAGAATGACGAATTTCCTTATGGAAAAAGGATATTGGGAATTTGTTGCAGGAAATGAAGAAGAACCAGTTCTTCCTGATGTTCCCAATCAACAGCAAATGTAGGCATTCAAAGCATGGCATGAGAGAGCCAGGAAAGTTATGTACTGGCTATCTATCAGTATTTCAGACTCTATGATTGTGCATATTCAGGATGCAAGTACGCCAAAGGAGGCATGGGATACTTTGTCAAAAATGTATAGCACAAATACGCAAGCCAAAAAAATGCAGCTCAAGCAAGAGTTGCATAATGTGCAAAGAGAAAGTATGAGCATCAATGACTACCACATGAAGGTGAAGAAGATTGCAGATGCACTTGCTTCCATTGGGTCGCCAGTGGAAGATGATGATTTAGTTTCCGTGACCTTGAATGGTCTAGGAAAGGATTATGCACAGTTCCGAACATCCATTTCCGTCCGTGAAAGATTTTCTGATTTTGAGGAGTTGATTGCTCTTCTAATTTCTAAGGAGCAGAGAAATGGTGGTGCATCCTCTTCAGGAGTAACTTCAAAAGAAGCTGTCTTCTACTCAAATGCTGGAAGAGGTAGAGGCAGAGGTAGAGGAGGCCGATTTGGAGGCCGTGGTAGAAATCAGAATATGCAGCAAACTCAAGAAAACCAGTCCTATGGAGGAGGACGTGGTAACTCTAGAGGCAGGGGGAGCCAAAGAGGTCGTGGTGGATGGCAGAGAGGCCAAAATGCAAACAGTAATGTTGAATGCTACTACTGTGGTAAAATGGGTCATATGGCTAAAGACTACTATAAAAAGCAAAATGACATCATGAATGGAAAATTGCAACAAGGGAATTATGCATCTTCTAATAGACAGGGTGATGACAGAAATGAGCATTTGTTTATGGTGCAGCACATGAACAATTCTGTGACAAGTGCAGAAGAAAGTAATGATGTATGGTATGTTGACTCAGGTGCATCAAACCACATGACAGGTCATGCAGAATGGATAGAGGATGTAAGGAAAATGGAAAAACTAGGATTTGTGGAGACTAGTGATGATACTGCACATCCTATTGTGCAGATTGGAAAATTTCCTTTGTCTATGCAGGATGGGAAAAAGAAATACCTGTCCGATGTATCTCATGTCCCGAATATCACCAAGAATCTAGTTTCTGTTGGTCAAATGGTTGAGCAGGGCTTGCAGGTCAGATTTAATCCTCATGGATGCTTTGTTGAGGATATGAAAAATAAAGGTCGCTTGATAGCAAAAGGAAAGAAGAAGGGCAGAATGTTTACGTTGGATGCAGACATGCCTGAATTGAGTGCAGCAATGTTTGCACATGGGACCGGTGTAGTTGCAGATATTGATATCTGGCATAAACGCATTGGTCATGTTAATGTACAGCGACTTAAATCAATGCAAGCCCAAAATATTGTTGCAGGATTGCCTAAATTCAAGGTTGTAGAAATGCATAAGGTATGTGAAGCCTGTCAGTTTGGAAAACAGGCAAGGATGTGAAGACAAGATAAAACAAGATCAAACACTTCCTTAACTTATCTTTAGATTAATGTTTGTCCCCTGCCCATACAGGAGAATTAAGTGTTCCTTTCTACCTCTGCAGAAAAAATCCTTCCGTCTCCCGACAATAAAACCTGAAGGTTTATCCTACCAAGATTCCACCTTATAACTAGTATCAAGGCCTCGGGATCCCATCTCAAGTCACATAGAACACTTGTGTAGGGTCCGGAGGCATTGGGATTTACGGCCAGAGCCCCCATTGGCACCCAACCGTCCTCCTACACCAAGTAATTTCCATGAAGAGACCTCTCGCGGCGGGTTTGGTCCACATTCCTGGTGCGGATGCATAACCCCCTTAGTTAGGGTTTGGCAGTTCGCGAGGGGTAGCTAGCACCATCCTTCCTTAATTATCCCTTTAGGAAATTATCCTCAGCTAAAGAAACCAGCTTAACATCCTTTAACTAGGAAAACATCCTTTTGTTCCCATGGCAATCAATCATCACAGACCCAGCCATGAAATCATCAACCACACCCCACTTGGGTTAACATCCAAAACCACATTAACAAACAATTGAATGCACAACCTCTTGCTTCAAGGCATCGCAATCCCATTGCATGCACAACCAGAATTTAACTTGGATGTATCAAAACACTTGCTCAAGGGATTTACAATCTTTTCAACAACCAAGCATAACTTGGGTCAACAATCCATTTAGGGTTAGGTCACCAGCTTCAATTAAGCTAGGAGCGTATCCATTTGCGATAGTCCACAGCAAGATTAATAAAACAATTCGCAGGCAATTATACTTATTCCTAATGCACCGGATCTCATGAAGGTCTAGGTTTCTATCCATCGGTGCAATTGCATCCTATGAATGGAAACTAACATTTAGTGTGTTTAATTTTTATGCAGATGCAAATTGTGATTTTTATTGGTTAATTTAGGCATTGCTCTACATGAAGATATGTCATTTTATGTAAAAATTTATGAAAACCTTATCATTTCATGTGTGTTAATCCATGCAGATTCCATTCTATTTGTCCCCTTGACTTCCATGCAATCATCCCATATTTGCAAGATTTCATGTACTAGGCTAGTCAATATTTCATGCAACTCACGCACTTGAGTTTTCATAATCATGCACTTTAAGTATAGAAGAGAAACCATGAACAATAAGCAACAAGAGTAGCGGGAGGGTTAGAGGACACCATTTTTGAGGGGGGTGGATCAATGTCGTCTTCTGATTTCCCTTCAAGTTCTCTTCTCTCTCCCTCCTTCTTCCTCTTCTTCTTCTTCCTCTTCTTCTCTTCTCTCTTCCTCTTCTTCTCCTTCTCTCTCTCCCTCTTCTCCTTCTTCTTCTTCTCCTCTCTCTCCCTCTTCCTCTTCTTCCTCACCTCCTTCTTCTCTTCTTCTCTCTCTCTCTTCTTCCTCTCTTCTTCCCCTCTTCTTCTTCCTCTTCTTCTTCTTCTTGTCCTCTTCTTCTCCTACTCTCTCTTCCTCTCCTTCTCTTCTTCTCTCTCTCTCCTCTTCCTCTCCTTCCCTCTCTTCTCTTGATCACGATGCTGTGGGGTACCGTCGTGTCTAGGTGGAGGGGGAAAGGCATACTGCCTATCGAAACGGAGGGGGGGGAGGAGGCTTGCTGCCTTTTGCTGAGCCACCAAGGGACTGCGCTGTGCCTCAGCGAGGGGGGGGCTTCTTCGGGCTGCCAATGAGCCAAGGAGGGGGGTGCCTGTGTCTCACGGCCAGCAGGGGAGCTGCCTATCATCAAGCTGGAGAGGGGGCGTTGTAGTCTAGGGAGAGGGGAGCAATATAAGGTGGAGGCGGAGGTGGTAAGGCAGTGCCACCCGCCATCTCGGGGGGCTGCATGCCCCCCATCACATAGCTCACTCCCTCTCTCTCTCTCTCCTCGCCATGCTCACGGTAGGGGGAGAGAGAGGGAGGGTCAAAAAATTTAGAAAAATGTAAAAATTTCTTTGGGGCGGGTTCTTATGGAAACATTACATCCTCTCCCCCTTAGAGGAGTCGAGATGTCCTCATCTCGAATGCGCTTAGGGTTCATTGATGACAAGTTATCATTGGGTTCTAGAACCTGTGGGTTAGGATCCAACACGCTTCCACTGCTCAACTCTGATGATGTAGCATAGCCCTTAGCTTAAGCAGTTTTGCTCTGATACCAACTGTAATGTGCACGCTCCTCAAATCGCGGGACACGTCTTAGCAGTCCATCGAGAGGTGTATCAAAAATACGCCACCCGGAACTCCCAAGGAATGACATGGGGTTTGCCAACTAGGGTCTCTCGAGTCTGCCCTGCAACGAAACTTATCCGGCCGTTCCCACCAGAATCGACCTCAAGTCCGGGTTCCTTGTAATTGGGTCTTCCTAACAGCCTTCTAGCGTCGGTCGACAGCCGCTCCACTTTGCGTCGATACAACTGGACCCAAGCAGACTCATACTGCACTTGGTTCAAAGAGAATGGAAAATGAGAGGGATGCATCGCTCGACCTCTCTGCCCGTAGGGCATAGTCCCATTCCAGTCCCCTAAAACGGTATGAATCAGGGTTCTAGCCAACATTGTCTAAGGATCATCATCCGACCTTTCCTAGCATTTCTCATTAACATTTCCTTTGAGGAAAGCTCTCGGCTAACCGATACCACCCTTCCGTAGGATAGACCCATTGGTCACATCCACCATGCTTCCTTCGGGGGTTCTTTTAGTTATCTAATTACCTACCACATTATGTTTGACACATAAAAGCAGCTTCCTTAATTAACCCGTTAATCACAGGTTTCTTTACGTAATTTAGAGCACTGATACGAAGACAAGATAAAACAAGATCAAACACTTCCTTAACTTATCTTTAGATTAATGTTTGTCCCCTGCCCATACAGGAGAATTAAGTGTTCCTTTCTGCCTCTGCAGAAAAAATCCTTCCGTCTCCCGACAATAAAACCTAAAGGTTTATCCTACCAAGATTCCGCCTTATAACTAGTATCAAGGCCTCGGGATCCCATCTCGAGTCACATAGAACACTTGTGTAGGGTCCGGAGGCATTGGGATTTACGACCAGAGCCCCCACTAGCACCCAACCGTCCTCCTATGTCAAGTAATTTCCACGAAGAGACCTCTCGCGGCGGGTTCGGTCCATATTCCCGGTGCGGATGCATAACCCCTTGGTTAGGGTTTGGTAGTTCGCGAGGGGTAGCTAGCACCATCCTTCCTTAATTATCCCTTTAGGAAATCATCCTCAGCTAAAGAAACCAACTTAACATCCTTTAACTAGGAAAACATCATTTTGTTCCCATGGCAATCAATCATCACAGACCCAGCCACCATGAAATCATCAACCACACCCCACTTGGGTTAACATCCAAAACCACATTAACAAACAATTGAATGCACAACCTCTTGCTTCAAGGCATCGCAATCCCATTGCATGCACAACCGGAATTTAACTTGGATGTATCAAAACACTTGCTCAAGGGATTTACAATCTTTTCAACAACCAAGCATAACTTGGGTCAACAATCCATTTAGAGTTATGTCACCAGCTTCAATTAAGCTAGGAGCGTATCCATTTGCGATAGTCCACAGCAAGATCAATAAAACAATTCGCAGGCAATTATACTTATTCCTAATGCACCGGATCTCATGAAGGTCTAGGTTTCTATCCATCGGTGCAATTGCATCCTATGAATGGAAACTAACATTTAGTGTGTTTAATTTTTATGCAGATGCAAATTGTGATTTTTATTGGTTAATTTAGGCATTGCTCTACATGAAGGTCTATCATTTTATGTAAAAATTTATGAAAACCTTATCATTTCATGTGTGTTAATCCATGCAGATTCCATTCTATTTGTCCCCTTGACTTCCATGCAATCATCCCGTATTTGCAAGATTTCATGTACTAGGCTAGTCAATATTTCATGCAACTCACGCATTTGAGTTTTCATAATCATGCACTTTAAGTATAGAAGAGAAACCATGAACAATAAGCAACAAGAGTAGTGGGAAGGTTAGAGGACACCATTTTTGAGGGGGGTGAATCAATGTTGTCTTCTGATTTCCCTTCAAGTTCTCTTCTCTCTCCCTCCTTCTTCCTCTTCTTCTTCTTCCTCTTCTTCTCTTCTCTCTTCCTCTTCTTCTCCTTCTCTCTCTCCCTCTTCTCCTTCTTCTTCTTCTCCTCTCTCTCCCTCTTCCTCTTCTTCCTCACCTCCTTCTTCTCTTCTTCTCTCTCTCTCTTCTTCCTCTCCTTCCCTCGCTTCTCTCCTTCTTTCTCTCCCTTCCTCTTCTTCTTCTTCTTCTACTCCTTCTCTCTCTTCTCTTTCTCTTCTTCTTCTTCTTCTACCCTTCTTCTCCTTCTCTTTCTCTCCTCTTCTTCTTCTTCTTCCTCTTCTTCTTCTTCTTGTCCTCTTCTTCTCCTACTCTCTCCTCTTCCTCTCCTTCCCTTCTTCTCTCTCTCTCCTCTTCCTCTCCTTCCCTCTCTTCTCTCCTTCTTTCTCTCCCTTCCTCTTCTTCATCTTCTTCTACTCCTTCTCTCTCTTCTCTTCCTCTTCTTCTTCTTCTACCCTTCTTCTCCTTCTCTTTCTCTCCTCTTCTTCTTCTTCTTCCTCTTCTTCTCCTACTCTCTCTCCCTGTCCTTCTCTTCTTCTCTCTCTCTCCTCTTCCTCTCCTTCCCTCTCTTCTCCTGATCACAATGCTGGGGGGTATTGCCATGTCCAAGCAGAGGGGGAAAGGCATATTGCCTACCGAAACGGAGGGGGAGGGAGGAGGCTTGCTACTGTTCGCCGGGCCACCAGGGGGCCGCCCTGTGCCTCAGTGAGTGGGGGCTTCTTGGGACTGTCGACGAGCCAAGGAGGGGGGTGCCTGTGTCTCACGGCCAGCAGGGGGGCTGCCTGTCGTCGTCAGGCTGGAGAGGGGGCGTTGTAGTCTAGGGAGGGGGGAGCTTTATAAGGTGGAGGGGAGGTGGTAAGGCGGTGCCACCCACCATCTATGGGGCATAACGATCAAAAGGCCTTTCCAAAGCTTTGTATGAATGTCAATGTGAACATTCATTTCCAATAATTGGATGTCCTATATTTTCATGCCCTTTTTTTACCTAACAGTTACCTTGTTTTGCTAGAACAGATGTGCTGCCTTCAATTCTTTTAGAATCCTCCAAAATCTTTTGTAGATGAGTCTTTATCCATGGATCACTTTTGTAATCATCAAGCTTTCAAGAGGGATCATCTTCACTGATACCCCTGAATGTATCTTCTATGTGTCTTAATGATATATTTTTTTGGAGATGTCATTCAGATGGTTGTTTTGTGTTTCTAATGTATTAATTTGTATGTGATGAGTTCGTGCTGGTTGAATAATTTGTTCGAGAGTTCTATTTTTGACTATTGACACTAATGGTGATGGTGGATGGCAAGCCTATGATGAAAAGCTATGGAACCTCTTATATTTTTTACGAATTTGTCATGACTTTCTATTTTTTATAAGATGTGTTAATGCATAACGATGTTTTCTTTTAGTTGCATTCTTTCTTAGATACAGGTGATAAGTTGGGGTCGTGTTTGGGTGATTATTGAAGATGCTAAAAACACTCAAATTGAGCTCTTTACTAAAATTATATTCTTCTTTTTCTTAGGTCGTGAGGGCGCTTCCTTCCTAAGTGTGGGGATATATTGAGAGTGGAAAAAGACTGAATTTTTGATTGATTTTTGTTGTTTTTGAGGTCTGAATGGTTGATTTTTGATGGATTTTGAGTGATGTTTGGTTGTTTTTGGAAGTGTTTGAGAGTGTTTTGGATTATATTGATTATTTTTTGGAATCTCATGATGATTCTTAGTGGAAATATAAAGCTCTGTGATGTTCTGATAGGTTTTGTTGAGGTTTTAATTGGTTCTGGTACCTTCTGTTTAGCTTTTGTTTTGTTTTGATTTTCTTCTGTATGAAGCATGGATTGATGATTGATGAAGGTTGAGGTTTTTTGAAAGCTTATTGAATAGTTTTTTATATTTTTGAATGGTTTTATTATGAGTTATGAAGATCTATTATTCTCTGATGACCTTCTATAACCCTCTGTAGACCTTCTGTAGAGCCTCTGTCTCTACTCTGTCTCTACTCTGTTCCTGTTCTGTTCTGTTCTATAGATATTCTATAAGTGTTTTATATAATGTATGTGTGGCTTTGGAAAAGTTTTCTAACTTTTGGAAAGGATGAATCTAAGTTCAAAATAGCTAAAACAAATGGAAAAAGCAGCTGCTGAAGACTGAAGAGCAGACTGGAGTGACAGTGACAATAGTGAGCTACGAAGAAACACTGTAGTGGCTATGGTGCCCTTTCATACCTCCCATACCTCTTGAGAGGTGCATCCACGACCTAAGAAGGATTATTAAGTGCCATTCTTGATTATTATAATGAGGAGATGATGCACTATTGATAGAGAGAGAGAGAGAGAGAGGATCAGAGATAGCCAATTCCATCAAAACAATGTATCTTACTATGAGAGATTGAGAGAGAGAACTATGAAAACAATGAAGATGAATACTATGTGATTGATTTCCATTAAAAAATGGTGTATTATTTTGTGTTCCTTGTTCTATTGATGGATTCTGTGAAGATGTTGAAGATTACGGTTGATTCTATCAAAACCGTGGGAGATATCTACTATGATGTTACGTGAAGATTTGTTGTTTTCCTTGTTTTGGTCATCAAAAGAATGAAATAAAAGCTTGTTGATTTTACAAGATAGATTTTCTTGCAGTAGAAATCCATTTTCCTTGGTGTCTCTCTTGGGGCTCCACCAGGTTAAGATATGCTACTCTTAAGGATGGCTCAAGCAACAAAAAAATAAATTATTGAGCATATCAATGACTTGGCGTATGGATTGAAAATTTCTTCTTCTACCAATATTCACATTGTTTTTCATGTGATTATCTAGAAGAGCTATCACCTATAGATGAAGAGGGCATCATTTAATATATTCCTAAGAACATCATAGGCTAGCAAGAGAAGAAGCTTAGATCTTGATCTATATCTAAATACGTGGTCAAATCAAAGGGTCTACCTTTTAAAAGAAGCTTCTTTGAGGGAAGCATCTATTTTGAAAGATTTCTTATACCTTATAGATGCTCTTTTGGCTGAAGACTAGTCAAATTTAGCCCCCATTTCATTCACACAATTTACAAGTAGATTATTTTTTAAGAAAATTTTGTCTTTTGATTTGTTGACAAAGAAGTGCAACTTATATAGGCTAAAAGTACATGAAATAAGCTCGCACATTTGATATGGGCTAGCCCATAAAAAGTTATCTTAGTTTTACTACAGTAGGGTTTGCACTAGAAATATGTTGTCTACTATTTGTAGGATCCTTTTCATGAAGTTTTGTGGCTAAATTGCCACCTTTATGTTCTATAATGGATATACATATGATGTACTTGGTCACCTACTTTAAATACAATCCATTCCGTGAAAATTTTTCAAGCTTATTACATTCTTGTATTGTTGTACACCAAAGTAGTACTCTGCTATCTCCATTGTTGGAGCCATTTGTAGTCAACCCCTTTCTTTTGTTTTTGAGGGCAAAAACCTTTAGGTGGGGATGGATTGTAAAGAAGTAGAAAACACACTATTATTCAAGAAAAATAAGTGAAAAAATTTGTAGCCACATTAGCATCAGTATATAAGATGTAAGAGCCTTATTGTTTTCATCATTAAGTAATAAAAAAGTCCTCTTTCATCTTCAACCTATGTCTCCACAGCTCTAATTGCTTCCAACTCTTTCTCTCTCCCCCCTTCTCTCTCTCTATTCGAGTATTTCTCCCCTTTCCACTCTCTTTCTCTCTCTTCTTTCTATTTTCTCTCTCCTATCTAGATCTCTCTCTTACAATGATACTTAGATCTTGTCCAAAATTGAACCACACTATGTATCCCATGGACAAGTGTACATTTATATGTGCTCACTCTACTACCCAATCTATCATGCAAGGTGTGTAGGAAGTGTTGTTGGTAGGGAGCCATTTTCATGTTGACTAGCTCTTAGGGACTGATTGAAGGCCTCTCTATATCCAAGTTTGATAAAGAGCTAGAGATGATCATGCCCATGTTTCAAAATGATGCTTCAATCCATCATGATGAGTGGAGGTATAGTGATATTGCAAACTTTTTCCTTTGATGTGTTTTCTATGTGACTTTTTCCTTCTCTTAGTTTATTTTTAAAAAAACAACAACATTTATGGGTTTTTCTTCTCTATTTTCTATTCTCTTTGTGATTAAAGAAAACTTTTTTTTTTCTAAGATTGACTATGGCAATGCTCCCTAGTTGGCTTGGCTCAAATTAGGTATTGAGGTTGCATTAGTTTAGGTCAGTAAGTCAAAAACTTGACAATTCAAGTCTAATAATTTAACCTTCCAATTTGAGAAAAGCATTACATCAAACAATTGATTGCTTGTAAATCTAGAAGGTCACAAATTAGTCAAGTATTGCAATTCATTAGCAACTTGTCAAATAGTGCTCTTCAAAACAAGTTGTCTAAGAATGAAAATAACTCTGAGAATGTGTCAAGACTCTAAGATCTTAGTGTTGGTAGGTTGATACCTTAGCTTGGAACATGGAATATTTTCTTTGATTAGATACATGAAGAGTATGAAATGTGCAATGATTGATACACAAATCCATGGTTAAGGTATAGAGTGAACATCATCCTTCACTAATGTACTCTATCACAAAGGTGGTTAGCATTGATTGAGCACTATAATGTCACAAAGCAAAAAATTGGAAAGTGAAACACCATATACACCCACCTAACTAAAGACTTAGAGCCACTTGCTATTCATGACCTAAATTTAAACCAAATCTCTACCCCCATCTCAATCCATCGTTTCAATCTAATCCTTGCACATCATCAAAGTTGAAATCTTTTATTTGGGCATGTGAGGAGCCATGAATGCCACTTTATCCCTCACACAGGTACAACAAGTGGAGCGTTGAAAATACAAGTTGGGACAAAGAATCAAGGCACTTGTTGATCAATACAAGGATTTTATAGGCTACCATAAGCTTGGGATAGTAGGTTATAAGTGGTTGTAGGAGGAACATGGAGATTTCAAACCCTTTCTAAGTGTTTGCAAGCATTATAGGGTACTGTAGAACATCATATTAGAGAATTTGGGAATTTTCCAAGTCCCAATTTCAAATAAGTGATAAATATTTGACCACATGGCTAAATCTTGATCCATATTTGAAAGTGTGATTTGGAAAGGCAGCTTATATAGCATTTAGAGTAGAGTCCACCTTTAAGTAAGACAATAATATTTGAGCAAGTGGTCAAATAATAAAGGTATTGAGGGTTTGAGCCCATATAGGTCCTACAATGTTGAATTCAGTATGTACACATCTTACACTAATTGGTACAAGGTTTGAAAACCTTATATAGGACCTACATGTGATTTTATCTTTGAAATGGAGCTTTTACAAGTTGCTGGATTGTTTTGCACAGCCACAAAAAAATAGTTTCAAAATATTGTAATCCAACTCTAATGATACCTATAATAGCTCATCTCAAAGAGCACATTCTTGCCTTTAATTTGAATAAAAAAGTACTTTTTTTGCATATTGAGATCAAAAGATATAGCCATTTTTGTGACAACATGTTTGTTTGGGTAGCACTCAAAAATGATAGGGAATAAAAATAAGAAAAGGCTAATGATGATATACATCAACAAATTAGAGTTTCTATAGTTGAGCACCCACAAGAGAACCATCATGAGGAGTCACAAGAGTATGAGGTCTATAGTACTCTTAATGCAACTTTGAGCAATCATGAGACCAAACATTCAATTAGGCATCTTGAATTGCTGTCCAAGATTGACCAAATAGTTGAACAAATGACTCATTCAAGTTCACAAACCAAGGAAGCAATCAATCACATGGCCCAATCCACATAAGACACTTTAGATAAGTTAACTGCTTAAATCTCAGACCTTATGGCAATGTGATTGGCTAATAAAGAGAGTAGGGATAAAATTGTAATAAGATAGTCATTCCAACCTCTAAATTTGAAATTTTAGCCAAGTATAATTGGACACAAAGAGATTCCTAATAGTAGTTATGAAGTTGGTGAACCATCCCATAGGAGTGAGGAACCCATTGTTAGTATCCATGCATTAAATCCTCAAGGAATAAGAGTACAACCAATTGCATGAAGATTTTGGCATGCATATCTGAGGAGTTTGTCAAATAATTTGGGTCCCAATGGAAGTCACTTTGACCAGAATCCACAAACTTCTAATGGATAGCAAGCATTTGTTGAAAGAGAGTTCTATGATAAGATTGTCATGAAAAATTGTAGTGGTCACTCATCTTCCCCATCTAATCTAGAGAAATGGACATCAAAGTTTGAGTTCTGTTTTGACATTTATCCAAGTTCAGATGAACAAAACATTTATTTTTCTACTTTTCATTTAAAAGGTTTTGCACATATGTGGTGGAGATATATGAAGAGAGAAAGTTAGCAAATCCATTGTTGGGAAGACTTTCAGCCTCAGATGGCCCAAGTATAAATATTCCCTGTTAAGAAGGAAAAGCTGACCATCCAAAATGTGGTAACATTGGATCAAAGAAGCATGGCAATAAGAGAGTATACCAATCAGTTTTTAAGTCTAACAATTTATGTGGGGAGTGTTAGTAATGATGCCAAGTTGCATAAATGTATTTATAGCCTAGAGCTTAGTCTTTTGCTAGATTTTATGGCCTAGAAACCATCCACTCTCTTCCAAGCAATAGAATTAGTTGAAAGGTGTGCTTGAAAATATAGAAGGGATGTTGATATCCAACCATCTTTTTGTTAGCCCAAAGAGGCTAGCAAGCATGGATAGTTTGGGGGGACTTTTGGAGGTAACAATACTCCTACATATCCACCTTACAATGCTACCAGGCATAGAATCACTTTCAAGACCTCCAATGGTGCTAAGATAGGGAATTGATATGCTCAAATCAAGTTACCATCTACTTCTACTACCAACAATGACAAATGGATCCCAATGGAGCTTTAGAAGGAGAAAAAGGGAAAAATGACTTTGCTTTAAGTATGGAGAGAAGTATAATGCAGACCTACCTTCAAAGTGTAAATATAACAATGCCAAAGTCAATAATATGTGGGTGCTTCATGATCTTGAGTATGAATCAATGCATGATGGAGAGGACATAGATCAATTCTAAGATCCAACTAATGGTCTTGATGATAGCTTTCCCTTTTCTCTAGGAGGATAAAAAATTTCTTTTGACCTTTGCCTCGACCAATACTAGTTTTGGAATGCTTTTCCTAACTTCAAGTATTCTTTATGGAAGAAGTTGTATGAGACCTTAACATATGCCTTAGCTGAAGGAAGGGAGTGTTAAGTAAAATTTTGCATGGTATTGCTCTTAGATCCCAAGGAGGAGAGCGAATATGAGGATGGAAATGTTATCATGTCTATTCTTGCATTGTTTGGAAAAATACAATTGGTTTTGTTGGTTGATCAAACAACATCCTAAATTCTTTTGCATTCAACTGATTGTTGGATTGTCATTTGGATGATTATTCCAAGTGCTTATGATTGATGGTAAATTCATGGCAGGGGTCTGTGATGACAAATTGCCATAAGGATAGAGGAATGTTTTTCTTGGAAGATGATATTAGGGATGGCTGCCTTGACTGTGCTTGATTCTTAAATGAATTAATTAAGGAAAGGTTCTTTGCACAGGTGGATCACCTCCATGAAAGCACCGCGGATCAACCCCAAAAGGCCATTGCTTGATTCATGGGCCGAAGGTTGAGTGGTGAAAAGGCCAACCACGGGAATAATGTTTCACTCAGGCAGATTGTGGGTCAGGTGGAGCTTTGGACACCCCTTGCCAAGTCCAGAATAGAGTTGAAGACCTCCGTGGCCCCAATGTCTGTGGCGTTGGAAGATCCTATTCTAGATAAAGGATGGAAATTGTGGTGCCATGCGATTTGGACTAGTTACTTCTGTAGGGTGGAAGGGACATGTAATTTCTCCTATGGGCAGGAAACAAAGATTAACTTGAAGATAAGTTCAGGAACTTGTTTGTCAAAAGGATTGCTTGCTCTGTATTCTTGTCTGTGTTATAAATTATGCGAATGAACCCTATTTCCTAAAAGGCTTAATTAAGGAAGTTGAATTTAAACGTGACACATAAATGTGGTAGGACCTAACTAAATAACTAAATAATGCCTATCGAGGGAAGTGGGTTAGCGGAACACCCAACGGGTCTGCCTTACAGTAGGGTGGTCCCAGAGAACTAGGAGGCTTCGCACAAGGTTTCGACACTTAGAAATTGTTAGCTTAGAAACCCGATTCATGCCATTTTAGGGGACCAGAATGGGACTATGCCCTACAGGTAGAGAGGTTGAGCGGCACATCCCTCTTGTTTCCCATTCTCTCTGAACCGATTGTGGCATGGATCTACTTTGGCTTGGGTATCTCTACGTAAAGTAGGATATCCAAGACCCAACGCTAGAATGTTATCGGGGGACCTTGACCACTAGGAACCCAAATTTTAGGTCGATCCTAGTGGGTTTGGTCGCAAACGTTCCATTGTGAGGCAGACTCAAGAAACCTAGGCAACAAACCTCGTAACATTCCATGGTATTTTCGGGTAGTGATGCTTAGATTCGTCTCTTGATGGACCACTAAAAACATGCCTGGACAGCTGAGGCACGTTACAGCTGGTATCGGAGTGAAACTTCATAATGATATGTGATTGATTAATGTATGGTTCATAGACATATCCTAAATAGAGTAACCTAAGTGGTATGGCTTGATTGTTAGGCACCTTTTGCACCCACAAATGTTGACATGCAAGAGAAGAAATTCCTTCTCAATAAAATTAAGGCACTCAAGTTTGGTGGAAAAGGGATAGACATTGCAGCGGAGGCGAAAACATGGATTGAGTCGATGAATGATTATTTCTCTTCTATGGAAACTGCTTCTGCCAATCAAGCAATGATAGCCAAACTTAAGTTACTTGGCCATGCTCGGATATGGTGGAAGCAATGGTGCAAAGATCAAGGTATTTCTGAAGCCCCTGTCACTTGGGTTCAACTAAAAGATGGTATACACGGACGATACCTTCCGCCAACCTACCAGACTTTGAGGATGAATGAATTATTCAAGCTAAAGCAGCTGGAATTAACCTTGGAAGCCTACTACTCAAAGTTTGTATCCCTACTAAAATAGGCACCACCTATGGATATTGCGCATCAACAAAATCAGCTTCTTAGTGTTAGATTTTTTGTTGCATTCCCTAGGAGTTCATGTAGAATCATACATGTCCGTGGATTGAATCTTTCTTGTGTCACTTAGGTCTTCCATAGCTTGTTGACTTGTTGCTCCTTTGTTGCTACTTTAAGCATATCATTCACCACCTATTTGTCTGTATTCACTTGACAAAAATTGAGAGCACATGTAGTCAATTTCAATGAGGACTTTGAATATTTTTGTTTAACATCACTTACCAACTATTTGCTCCCTCCCTGCATGAAATGTTGCAATGCTTCCAAGCATTCTAGTGATACTAATAGTTTGGTATACATGGATTTTTTTATGTTTTTGATTTTTTGGTTTTTGATTTTATTTTTATAAATTTTATTGTGTATAAAATTGTAATGTACAAGTGTGGTGGATTATGGTACAAGGTTACTCTGCCAAGATGTGAACCATTGACAAAAAGTAGGATTGTATTGGAGTGGTACTGTTGCATATGTGTCAAGAAGTTGTGGTAATTTTTTCATTAGGGTTAGATATGCTGCAACATCAAGTACCACACCTCCTTGATTTAATCTACTCACAACATGGTCTTCTTCTACAATGATTTTTTTGAGTAAGGGAAGGTCTAAGAGACGTCCAATTAGTGTGATTGCTTGTACCATGGTAAGCACTTGGAGGGAAGTCAAAGCTACGTAGGTCTTGGGTAAGGAAAAATACATATGCACTAACATCAAGCACCATGCTTCCTACTCCTAGCCTACTAGTCATGTGTAGGTCTTCTTCGACAAGGAGTTTATCATGGACTCCTTGGATGATGGTGGCTGAAAGCTTGACATCATGGAAAATTGATAACACTCATAGGGATGTAGGAGCAATATATGTGGGATCATACAGGGAGATTCAAAGAGCTTTCCATTGTGGTTAGATTGTCATTTGTGCTTAAAGGCACCTTGTCCTTTTCCTTTCTGTTCCATTACTTCTAATTTTTCCTTGTTCGTCTCACAAAGGGTAGTGCAGAAAGAGTGTATTAAATGCAACTCTCTAATTGAGGATTTTGGCATACCTTTCATGAGTTCTTTGATAATGGTCATGTAACAAGAGAAAATGTGTTGCTGCTTGTCTTATGTCAATGGCTTTTCAAGAGTTGTTTGTGCTCCTCCATTGATTTCCCAATATCAGTGTAAATATATGGACCCATGAGCGATGTTAGCTTTGTATATCCAACTGAACCTTTGTCTTCATTTTGCCATCATGACGACGATGCATAATTTCCTTATTGCAATTTACCACTACACATATAATCCCACTTCATTGCTAGCTCATTGGTTTGTCACTTTATCTCATCAACCATCTCTTCAAGAGTTTTCTTCCTATGCTTAGGTTTTAAGTGCACAAGGGAGTGTGGGTATGACAAATACGTTTCTTAACATCACTTTTGAGAGTGGATTGACAAGAGCTTGTTCTTTTGTAGATGTGGCCTCTATCACGACCAAAGGTTGTGACTATTGAGATCCTTGTTGGGAAGTAGTAGAAGTTGAGTCAAAGGAATGGCTACTTTTGTTGGTCAATGTTGACTGCTTGGTCACATCCTTATCTTGGTAGGGTGTGACAATGTCCTTGATTGGTTCTTGTGGGTTTATTTGCATAGGTTGAACAGTTGCACCAGGATGCTACTACTCGATTTCTTATTTTGGAATTTGTGAAGAGTTTTTAAGAGACTTGGGACTCCTAAGTAGGCTAGTTGATGCCTCTAGTGGCTACTTGTTGCTTCTTGATGGTATTTGAGTTGTTTTCTTCATTTCCTTACTTAGGGTGAATTCTGGACTATGACTAATAGAGGTGGTGATGCAGGAGCTTTGGGTAGCCAACTCCAATGGTTTCATGTGTATTATCCTTGAGCACATAGCAATGGTTTGGGAACCCATTGTGGTGTTATGCTAACTCTTTGTCAATGTTTATGGTGGTATCCCTAGGATCTTTGTCTCTTTTTGCACGATTGTCTATTTTTGGCAGTATTAGCAATTCTGTTGGAGCTATTAGATGCTTAACTTTTCTCACTAGGACTAGGGAACTTTGTACTAAGGGGCATCTACTCCCAGTCTTGTGCATTCAATAGTTCTCTAAGAACTTCACGACTCTCTTTGCTTGAGTTTTGTGGTAGTTTTTTAGAGATGGGTTGCTTGCCCTTGTCTTGAGCAATGAAAAGGTTACTTTTGCTAAAGACCATGACGATGTTGACACTAGATAGAGTCAAGTGTATTCATTGTGCTAAGTTACACATTTGAAAGGTTTGCTAAGTAGGATTTCCTTCTTGACATCATCTCTATTAAAACATAGCTGGGAAGCTTTCAGTATGGTGATCCTCCATAAGGATTGACTATCACATCTGTAGGTACTAGTTTGGGTTATCCTATGTAAGTCCAAGAATTATAGGTGAGGATATTATAGTCAGATCCTTCATTACTGAGAGTTTCAATTATGTGCTCTCTTTTTGCAATTATTTTGACCCTAAGGTAGGCAAGTGGGATTAGCTCTTGTCTTCGGGATTAATGGCCATAGTTTGCCATGCGAGTAGAAGTCTTAGGGCCAATAGGTGTAGGAAAATCTCTATTGAGTATTGTGTGTTCTAGAGATTCCTGGCACATGGAGGTGAATCCGATGTGCTGAGGGTTATTAGCTTTGGAAAGTAGCAGGCCGCATGACTTAATTGATGGCAATTTCAGCAAGCAAGCTTTAGGCTTGCAAGGTTGTGTGATAGATGTTGTATTGATAGATGATGTATGGGGTGAGTCATGAGTTGATTGCATGGCAGTTGGATTTTGTTTGATTTGGGCACATATAATTTGCATTTTACTTTGCAATTGGGTTGTTGTGTTATGGATTTGAAGAAGAAGTTTGGATTTTCTAAGCATGTGATTTCTTTGCAAGTTTTGATCATTGGAAAAGTGAAGGGTTCTTTGAAAACTAGGTCGAGTGCGTTGGTGGTTTCCTTTGTTGGGAGAGTCAAGCTCATCACTAGTGTTCTATCCCGGACATGACAGTTGTCTAGTTCGGTTGTCACTAGCAGGTGTGCATGTGTGTGTGTGCTATAAATAAGTCAAGCAAGTAGATTGACTTGAGTTAGTTACTCATGGTTGAATTGTATAACCTAGATTGTCTCATTAGTGTTGTTGAGAGATTGTGAAGGAAAGGAAATGGTTGAAGAACAATGAAAGAGGAGGAGAGCATGTAGCTTCTGACCTCTTCTTGCTCCATCTTTGTCTTTCCCTAATTGAAGTTTGGTCATGGTATCATAGCCTAATGTACTCTATTGAGATTGGTCCATCTTTGTCTTTCCCCACTTGAAATTTTATCATGATATCAAAGCCTAATATGCTCTATGACATTGGTCCAATGCAACTGATGTGCAAGGCATGATTGAGGTAGCATATGAAGGGGTTAATGGCCTGCAATGGAGCTCAGCAATAGTAGAGGTGAGATGATTGGACAACATTAGTGGAAGGGCACTAACACGTGTCCTATAGCTCAATGTGGATGGCAATATTAGCAGATTAGCGTGAATAGCAAGGCACATTTCTCAAAAAATGTAAGTGTGGATTTTGTCAAGTGTTGAGCTAGGACGTGATAGCAACAACAACATGGAGCCACGCAAAAATTGTGCCTGGCTTAGCTTGGACTACTGGAAGTGATCCATTACTCTAGTCATTGTTTGGGCTTTACTTCCTAGGTCTGAGCTCATTGTCAACATGAAAAAGAAAACACAATAAGAGTGTGGATTAGGAAGCCAGCGTGAATATGTGCTAGTTCTCTTGCTATTCATCCTTTGAGACATGCCACTTTGTGTTGTAATTGCATTTTGGCTACTTGAGAAAGCCATGCCTTTTCGTCAAACATAGATATTTAGCCACTATTGATGAAGTTGTGAGACGAGTTTAGGAACTTGTTGTTCAAGTGCAAGGCCATCATCATGTGTGATGATTTTTAATGAAAGAAACCATGATTATGGTAATGATGTGCTTTAGGAAAAAGGGATGTAATGCTCGAGAAAATTGAAGTCAAATAAAAAGGAAATCTCTAAGTCTGAGTTTGGTTTTTGTTGCTAGTCAAAACTATCTCTAGTTCAGTGTCTTGATTAGATGTATGCCTAGTGAAATTAGCAATTTGGGGTAAAACACTCATGGTCATGTCAGTAATTCTTTGATAGAATATCAATGTATCTCAGCGAGCAATTGTTGATCGAATTTTGAGTGCTTATTTCTTGCATGTATTGGACTTTGCACGTACAATTCTGGAACTGAATGTCTTTATGGAGCTCAAGGTGTTGATTACTAATGTTGGTATGGTGTTAAATGGTCAGTGATTAACCTATGCATATTCATGAGCATTGTATGCTCAAGCTTGGCTTATATGAGGCCGATTTGACAAACTACTGACTAGTTATAGCATAACTGGAGTTTGGAAAATGTATGAGTGGTGATACTTATGCACACATTTATTGAGGTTCAGTGAGGGTGGCTTATGTCCATGATATCATTGAGTTGATTGGTTATGTCTCAAACTGCTTGTCTAT
Source organism: Lygodium microphyllum (assembly GCF_053477565.2). Taxonomy (NCBI): domain Eukaryota; kingdom Viridiplantae; phylum Streptophyta; class Polypodiopsida; order Schizaeales; family Lygodiaceae; genus Lygodium; species Lygodium microphyllum. The sequence goes on from NC_141135.1 coordinate 177,331,891, forward strand.
TCACTACTGGGCACCTTGGTTGCAGAATGATTATGTAGAAGATAATGTCTAGAATGGTATGATATCATTCCTGGATGTAATATCAGGTGTTTAGAGATGCAAACCAGGGTATTAAGCTGATACACTACTAATATAGTAGAGATACTAGTGTAGTTAGTTGGAATGAGAACTATCTTAGTTTAGAGAAAGCATCCTTATGTTGTGCAACTGGGATTCTTAAATGTCCTTGATGAAGTGATAGCTACTTGATGGACTAAAATGAGCTGAATTGGAATAAGTACAGAATGTATGCGTATTGCCTGAGTGTTATGCAAGTAGTGATTCATTAAAAAGACTATTGGTTGCATGTAGGGAGTTAGGCATTAATACCTAGAAGATTGAACTAAGTTACTTCAATTGCAAACATGGCAGATGTTGAGAGGGGTGACAACATTACACAAATAATGGGTGAGAAGTTAGACAACAATAATTATGATATTTGGAAATTTAGAATGGAGAACTTTCTTATTGGAAAATGCTATAGGGACTTAGTTATAGGTGTGAAAGCTGAACCTAAGATTCCTGAAAAGAATACAATAGCTAATCATTGTGTATGGTTGGAACGAGCCCGAAGAGTGCTATATTGGCTATCTTTATGTATCTTTGATGCAATGGTCATGCACATAATGAATTGCAAGTCACTAGAGCATGCTTGGAATATGTTGATGAGGTATTATGGCACGACCATGAGTGCACACAAAATCCAGTTAAAGTAGAAGTTTAACACAATGGACAAGGTCCATATAGGATTATGTGACTGAGATAAAAACCATTGCAGATCAATTAGCTCTAGTAGGAATTGATGTAAATGATGAGGATTTGGTAGCTATGACCTTGAATGGTTTGGGACATGAATATAAATCTTTCGATACCTCTATCTCAGTGCAAACTAAGATGCCAGATTTTAATGAGCTTGTGTCTTTGCTCATACAGGAAGAGGTCAAATTGGGATTAGTTACTAGTTCGAGTAGTTTGAAAGGTAGGGACACAATATGTCATTCAAATCAAAGAAGCCATGGTAGCCGTGGAAGAGGGTTCACTAGTGGTAGAGGAACTCAACATCATGCATCTTAAAATGCAACTAATTAGCAGAGCAAGGGAAAAACTCTAGAGGTGGTGGATACTTCCAAGCAAGGGGGAGATCCAACTCTAGAGGTCAAGGATCATGGCAGTCAGACAATGCATGCAAATGCTATCAAGGATAAGGACTATCATTACTATGGCAAGTATGGCCACATTGCCAAAGATTTTTGGAAAAAGTAGGCTAATCAGAACGGCAAATAACAAGGACATTATGCATCATCAAGTCCTGTTGAGGATGCTTTTTCTAACAGGTTGTTTGCTATGATGTATGTTTAGAACCATGCAGCTTAGGAAACTAAGATAGATGATGTTTGGTATATTGACTCTAGAGCATCTAATCATATGACACTACAAGGTGAATGGTTTACTGACATGGTTCCAAAAAAGCATGGGTATGCACAAGAGATGATACTCACAATATCATTAAGAATAAGGGTGTGGTTCCCTTGGTCATTCATGATGGGCAGAAGAAAGTCTACATGATGTATTGCATGTGTCCTCTATTACAAAAAAATTGTTGTTAGTGGGATAGATGATAGAGAAAAATTTGCAAGTTCACTTTAATAAGCATGGCTATTTTATAGACAAGTTTGGCAATGGCTGCAAGCTTATTGCTCATGGAAATAGACATGGTCAAATGTTCACATTGAATGCTGCATTACCTTAGCACTGAAATCAGCCATGTTTGCAGGTCATTGTTAGAGATATTGAGATATGGCATAAGAGGATTGGGCATGTAAATATTTAGTGGCTGCAAACTATGCAAAGAAAGTAGCTGGTCCATTGCTTTGCCAAAGTAAGCATAGACTGAGATAGATCATGTGTGGTGATGCCTATCAGTTTGGCAAACAATCTAGATTTCCATTTGTAAGCATGTCTGGAATAGCTCGAGGTCACCACAGTTCGTGCACTCTGATGTATGGAGACTAGCCCATGATGCATCTCTTGGAGGCTCTAAGTACTATGTGACATTTATAGATGACTTTGTTAGGTATACTTGGGTGCATATCTTGAAACACAAGGATAGTTGTTTTTAAGGACTTCAAGAGGTAGGTTGAAAAGGATTTTGATTGCTTTATCTCATATTTGAGATCCAGAGTGGTGGGGAATATGTATCTAATAAGTGTGATGCATACTTAGCCAATAATTGCATTCACAAGTAGTTGTCATGCAGTTATACTCCATAGCAAAATGGAGTGGCTAAAAGAAAGAATAGGGTACTTGTTAGGGCATCAATCCTTAAGGCTCGAATTCCAACAGTTGCTTAGTCTTTTTAATTTGATATATGCATATAGTTACTTGAGATTAGCCTATGTAAAAATGACCATAAATGTCATGTGGTGTGTTACTTGTATTATAGGCACCTATCTTGATATTTGGGCAGTTGTATTTCTTGAGACAACCGAATGAAACCAAATGCAAGGAATGACATCGCCATGTTTTGTTGGTCGCTCTACTGATTAATCTTTATTTCTGTGTCTTGTTTCCTTATTATCAAGTTATCGTTTATGCGTTATGTGTTCATAAATATTCTTGGGTATGGCTATTCAAATCTACACAGGAATTATGTCAGTGATGAAGTCTAGCATTTCAGCATATTTGAGTGTTCTTGTATTTTCTATTGTGGTTTTGAATACTTGAACACTTTGGCAATCTTGCCAATTTCATGGAAAGTCTCCTTATGATTTAGACATCAATCTTGGAAGTGATTTTCTAAAAGATTAGGTTGCGGGTTTCTAGAATGCTAATGGCATTGAAGGTTTACAAGGCACCTTTTATGGGCATGATATATATTAGACAATTATCCATATATGAGTTTGTATCAGAGCTGAAAATAACACTCCAATATCAGTCATAGTTAATTCTTCCCAATGCCATGGGCATGTGTGATGCTTCCTGATGGGTCCATGTCTAGCATAAGAAATGGAGACATGGGAGGTTGCGAGAGGCTGCGCTGCTATTGTGAGGCTCCTTTGTCAACGACTGGCAGAAGCCCTCTCGAATAAAAAGGTCACAGGAAATTTTTTAAGGTATGGGTAATCAGGTTGTTATTAAATCATGGAGCCTCCGCCTGCGCCAAATCTCATCATTACCAGCCGTCTCACACCCGATGTGATCGCTTGCTGCAACACACAAACAGCAAATAGGAGCAAGAAGAAGCTTTCCCTCGTCTTCCTCCTCTACCCATTTCTTTCTACCATTCTCTAGCAGTGTCTCCTCCAGACCACATTGATGCATCTGCCATGTGTTCCTTGACCTTTCTGCAGCGTCATCTCTGGATCGGTAGCCGCAAGCTCGCAGAAAGACACTTAGGACATGCAAGGCACCTACTTTCCAGCCAGAAACCTGCGGACATTTACTCTGCCCTGAGCCTTCTCGACGCTACTCTGAAGCTTCTACCAAAATTGTGTGAAGATGATGAAGCATGGGAACAATTGTGTCTAAAAGGGCCGATTATAAAACTGAGTGAAGGTGACATATTGCAAACTACTATGTGAGGTGCTGCGGAGCCATGATTAGAGGAGTTGTTGCAACTGCTGATGAAGCTGTCGTTTTGAAATGGGCTTAATCTTTAGTGAGCTGCTGAGGTCTATAGCAACATACATATATGCTCAATGCTGAGCTATGGCAGAAGCTGTAAGCTGGCTGGTTAGTTGTTCCAAGTGGAAAAAGCTGGTTATGTGGGAAAAATCATGGATGCTCATCAGAAAGGCATGCTGCAATCAGAAGTAAAAGGGCGGTAGACCTTAACAACGGGGCTATGGAAGGGCCTTCAATGTTCTTGGGTGTTTGCAGCATTATACAGGGTTCTGTTTGCTCAAGGGAAAGTTGTGCTGCATTAATGTCTTGCAGTGTTGAATTAGCTGTTTGGAGGTCGATTTTTTGCTCAGAAAATTCTGGGAAATCTTTTGCAACTTCAGCTTGACAAGTACTTTCAATCTGGCACAAAAAAATTGCTTAAAAATTGCAGGAAAAGTGGTCAACTTAGACCCATGTTTTGATGCATTTTGGGTCATACTGACATCATGTGGAATCCGATTTGGATGTTTCTTGCTGGGAACTGAATGTATGACATGTTGGCATCATGGATGGATGTATATGACAGTTTTTGGACACATGTATAACAATCATATTGTTGAATATCATTTCTGGACAGATTGTATTGTTGTTTCCTTCTGAATTTGCAGCAGTCATAATGTCTGACACGGCAGAGATCACTCAGATCGTGGGGGACAAATTGACCAAAGACAACTATAGTGTGTGGTTTTACAGGATGGAGAATTTTTTGATGGGTAGAGGTCTATGGGACCTCATAACAGGTGATGATGAATGTCCAGAAGTTCCCAAACATCCAACTGAAGAGCAAAAGAAAGCATATAAGGATTGGACTGGGAAGAATAGGAAGTTTTTGCATTGGATCTCCATATGTATTTTAGAAACGTTGATTCCTCATATAAAAAAGGCAAGTACTTATAAGGAGGCATGGGAAATCATAGAAAAAATGTATGGAACATGTACAGAGGCTCGTAAGATACAACTTAAGCAGAGATTACATGGTGCATGGAGAGGCAATCGCAGTATCAGTGACTATGTGGCAGAAATCAAGCAAATTTCAAAAGACCTTGCATCCATTAATGCACCTGTTGATGATGATGATTTAGTGTCAGTGACACTAAATGGGCTTGGGCCAACTTTCAAATCTTTGGATACCTCTATTTCCGTTAGGGGAGGCTCTATGCCTGACTTTTAAGAGCTTATTGGATTGCTACTTACAGAAGAAATCAAGTTGGGATTGAATGCATCTAGCAGTGGCAAAAATGTAGGTGGAGATAGTGTTTTCTATCACCAGAGAGGTCGTGGCAGCTCATCTAGAGCTAGAGGCTCTTCACTTGGTCGTAGTAATTATTGTTTTGCTCGTGGAAGAGGTAACTTTGGTCGTGGTTACTTCATGCATAGAGGTAGGGGGAGATCTTTCCCTAGAGGTAGAGGACGGTCTAGTCCTTCTTCACAAAGAGATGGCATTTGTCATTATTGTGGGCAGTTTAGTCACTTTGAGAGGGATTGTTATCAGAAACATAATGCTATGTCTAGGGGTCGTGAAAGGACCCAATATGGCCACTATGCAGGCACTTATGGTGGTACAGGGTATGGACCTAGAGGTGGATCGCCTAGAGGTCACCTATTTGCTATGGAGCATGTGCTTGGGAGCATGACTCATCCTCTTCATGAGAATGGCTGGTTTTTGGATTCAGGAGCTACAAACCATATGACTCATCATGTTGAGTGGTTTGATAGCAAGGAGCAAATGCAGAATGATGAATATGTTGCCACTAGTGATGATACTTTACACAAAATTACTCATATTGGTAGTGTACCACTTGTTACTAAAGATGGGATTGAGAACAAGCTTGGTGATGTACTTTATGTGCCCACAATAACTAAGAACCTAGCATCGGTTGGTCAAACGACAGATCAAGGATTGCAGGTGAGATTCAATAAGTTTGGATGTTTTATTGAAGAGTTCCATAATGGGAGAACTGGCAGGGTGATTGCTCATGGTAGAAAGAAAGGGAGATTGTTTGCTTTGGATGCAAGTACTCCAGTGATTCAAAACTCTATGTATGTTGAGAGAGGACATGGGCAAGATAAGGATGTGGAATTATGGCATAGACGGATTGGTCATGTTAATTTGAAAAGATTGAAGCAAATGCAATCAAAACAGATAGTCCGTGGTCTATCGCATTTAGGAGATGTGAATTTTGATAATGTATGTGAGGCTTGTCAATTTGGCAAGCAGTCCAGATTGCCATTTCCAAAGAGGGGGAGAATAAGCAGCTATCCTTTGGAAATAATACACTCAGATATTTGGGGCCCATGTCAGAATGTTTCCATGAGCGGAAAATGTAGATTCTATATCACTTTCATTGATGATTTTAGCATGATGACTTGGGTGTACTTTATGCAGCATAAAAGTGAAGCATTTGAAAAGTTCTTGGAATTTAAATCTATGGCTAAAAAGCAGTTTGGATGCTACATAAAATGTTTGAGGTCAGATAATGGTGGAGAGTACATGTCATATGAGTTTTGTGACTTCTTGAGAGATCATGGTATCAAAAGGCAATTGACATGCAGGTATACACCTCAGCAAAATGGTGTGGCTGAAAGGAAGAATCGGATTATTGCAGAGGTTGCAAGGGCAATGATGAATCAAATGAACATGCTATTGTCATATTGGGCAGAAGCAGTGCATACTGCAGTTCACATTATGAATAGAACACCTACAGCCTTGATTCATAATATGTCACCATATGAGAGAATGTATGGCATGAAATCCACTATTGCATATCTTAGAGTCTTTGGATGTGTCTGTTATGTTCATGTTCCGGATGATTTGAGAAAGAAGATGGAACCTAAGGCTGTAAAATGCATTTTCCTTGGATATCCCGATGAGAAGAAGGGATACAAATGCTATGATCCAATGAGTAAGAAAGTATACATAAGCAGGTATGTCAAATTCAATGAATATGAATCATGGTACAAGCCCAAAATTGCAGTGGATGTTGATTCCTATGAAAGCAATGATGATGATGATGGCTATGGAAGGAAAATTTTAGCAAACAACAAGGCTAAAAATCAGCATGTGGAAGATGCTTCAGGACCTCAAGAGAATGTGGAAAGCAGTGGCAGCTACAGTCCATGGAGTGGTAGATTGAGAAATGCACAAAGGAGTGCAGAAGTTGCAAAAGGTAAGAGACCAATGATTGAAAGTTCAGAAGATGAATCTATAGATGACGAGTATGGCATTCTACATGTTAAAACACCTGGCAGTAGAAGTGCAGGAAAGTATGTGCCACCACATACTAGATCAGATGAGACACACGTTAGTGCACCTCAATTGAGAAGGTCAAAAAGGGTAAGGTATCCAGTTGATAGATTGACTTATAATGGGTTCATGAAGATGCATTATGCATATATGGTTTCTTATGTACAACATGTGGAGTCTACTTTCTTTGAAGAAGCAGTAGAGAGCAAAGAGTGGAGACAAGCAATGGATGAAGAGATGGATGCACTAAGGAAAAACAAGACTTGGGATTTGGTGAAACTACCTTATGGCAAGAAGTCCATTGGATATAAATGGGTTTATAAGGTCAAATGTAAGTCGGATGGTTCTCTTGAAAGGTATAAAGCAAGGCTAGTTGCAAAAGGATATGCACAAACTTATGGTTTGGACTATGAAGAAACATTCAGTCCAGTAGTAGCTAAAATGATGACAGCGAGATCGGTAATTGCTTTTGGCTTCTATCTATGATTGGAGGCTTTATCAAATGGATGTGAAAAATGCATTTTTGAATGGCAACTTAGAAGAGGAAGTGTACATGGATCAACCAGAAGGCTATGTGAATCCAAAATACCCACATTATGTATGCAGGTTGAATAAGGCTTTATATGGACTGAAGCAAGCACTAAGAGCATGGTGTGATAGAATCAGCAAATTCTTATACAGTATGGGATTTCAACAGAGCAAAGCTGACTATTCACTTTATGTGAGGCATACAGAAGATGGTATGGTTGTTGTGGTCATCTATGTTGATGATCTCATTATTACAGGTACACTTGAGAAGGAGATTACTGAAGTCAAGCATGGGTTACATAAGGAGTTTGATATAAAGGACCTTGGTTTGTTGAGATACTTCTTGGGTATTGAGGTTATTGACACACCTCATGGTATATGGCTGATACAAAGGCAATATGCATTGGAGATGTTGGAAAAATATGGCATGACAGGATGCGAACTGGTTGATATACCATTGGATCAAAATGCTAAGTTGATGGATGATGGATCTTATGTTGAGGATATTACTATGTTCAGAAAGATGGTTGGTAGTCTTATCTACTTGACCATTACAAGACTAGACTTGAGTTACGCTGTTGGATTGATAAGTCAGTTTATGCAGAAATCATGCAAATCACATTTGGATGTAGTGAGAAGAGTTCTTAGATATGTGAAGAAGACAGCTGGATTTGGGCTGTTTTATGAAAAAGGAATCAAGCCTACATTATTTGGATACTCAGATGCAGACTGGGTAGGTAGCTCTATGGATAGAAGATCTACTAGTGGCTATGCATTCTCATTTGGATCAGCCATGGTAAGTTAGAGTAGTAAGAAGCAACCTACAGTTGCTTTATCAAGTACTGAAGCAGAATATAGAGGCATTGCATTGGCAGCATGTGAGCAGACATGGCTGAGATTGATCCTATATGACATGGGGATAGAGATTGATGGTGGAGTCATTATGTATTGTGACAATGTTAGTAGCATTATGTTGGCAAAGAACCTAGTCTACCATGCAAGAACAAAACACATAGAAGTGCACTATCATTTCATTAGAGAAAAATTCATTGATGGAGAGATTGACTTGGTTCATGTGAAAACCAATGACCAAGTTGCTGATATCTTTACCAAAGCATTAGGTAAAGATAAGTTTGAGTACTTCAGGAGTGCACTTGGAGTCTTATGTGTGCAAGCTCATTCTGAGCTTGAGGGGGAGTGTTGATAAATATGTCATATCCTGTGGTTGTATGTAAAGTGTCCTTAAGTTTGGGGTATCTATCTTTGAGGATACCATTTTAGTGTGTGTGGACTGTTGGAGAAATAGAGGATAATAAGGATAAGATGACATTTTGAGCACCTGACTTCCCATCTGATTGACATTTTGAGCTCCTGACTTCCCATCTGATTGGTCTCACTAACTCCCTCCATTTTGGTTTTGTCAATCTGTCAAACCCAATTTTGATGAGAAGCAGATTTTCGAAGATAAGGAAGGCATTAGCAAGGCAATAGCAGCAGGAAGTTTTGTTGAATGATGCAGGAGTAGTAGGAGGATTAGGCAGGCTGGATGAAGAACAATTTGCAATTGATAGACAAGGTTATCAAGATGTGGGTCCCCTTGGGGGTACCGTGATGATGTATAATTCTCTCTCACCAGTTCTGAAGAATCTCCTCCAACTCCTCCAACCCATGCAAGTTCACCAAATGTTTCAAAGGATGAAGAACCATTATTACCATCGAAGGATCAAGATACCCCTCCTAAGCAAGAATTTGAGAGATTGCACCATATAGTGCTTGGAGGAACAGTTTTTCTGAGAAGTACAACACTTCATTCAAAGAAGTCTTTGAAATTTAATCCTTTATCCCCATTGCGAAGGTTTCAAAAGTAGAATATAATGAATCCAAATAAGCTTGTTAACCCAAAAGTGAGAACTTCTAAGTTTTCTAGAAAGAAGAAGGAAGATCTTGATTGTCATGTGGCTTAGTTTGAGACAAGGTGGACAGCCAATGGATTCAACCAAATGTATAGTGATCAAGTCAAGAAGCAGTAGTTTGCAGCCACACTACTGTAGGAAATAGCCATGGATTGTTTTAGTAGTTATGGTATGGGAGCATTTAATACATATGATGCATTGAAAACTGCATTTTTAAGTAGGTTTAGAAAGGATAAAACCCCTGGAGATATTTTGAGGAAGATCAAGAAAATCAAACAGAACAATATGCTGGTTGAAGATTATGCTTAGAAGTTTAAGAACCTACTTAATAGGTTGGATGTTGCAGATGCATCATCAATAGAAATGTAGATTACTTATTTTATTAAGGGTCTTTGAAGTCAGGTAAAGAATCCTATTGCTAATGTGGAGCTAGTCATAATGACACCTTAGATACTATGATAAGAGCTACTATGAGGGTTAAAAAGGGGTTAGATACTTCTAGGTCAAAGACCCGGAAGGATAATGACTCTTTAGATTTAGATTTAGATTCTGATTCAAGATTAGAAAGTGATACTGAAGAGGAGGATAGTGACTACTGTTTAGAATCAAAGGATGATTTTAGTGACTTAGATGATGATGAGTCTAGACAGAAGAAGCACAAGAAGAAGAAAAAAAATCACTTTCAGCCAAGATCAAAAGTAAGAAGACAAAAGATAAAACTAAGGAAAAGACTATGGAAAGTAGATAGGATAAGAAGATTAAGTAGATGTTGAAAGATTTAGGTCTTTCCAATACTAAGAAGAAAGAAAAATATTGTGAAATTTTCCAAAGGAATGGCCATGAAACTCAAAACTGTTGGTACAATCCTAATGTTAGGATAGCACAGTAGATGCCAATGATGTAGCCTAGGCCTAGACCTATGCAACTAGTTGTAGTTAATCAGGTTATGTATGACATAGTACCTCAAAGGCCCTTTAGGGGACTGAGAAGAATGCAAGCAAGACAACCTTGGGGAAATTTTCAAGCACAACAACAAACTACTCAAATAGGAGCATGCCATTATTGTGGAGATTAAGGGCATTTTGTTGGACCTAACTGTGAGCTTTGGGCAAGGCATAGGACTGAGAGAGGAATGCCAGTAGAGCAAGGTCTCGCAATGACAAAGACTTGTAGGAGCATCTCATCCATAGCATCCACCTGCCCTTGTTGCAACAGTCCTCATAGAGCTTCCTCCTGACCAAAATGAGCAAAGGCAGTCTTTGAAAGGTTCAAATATTGTTGGTTATGGGAAAACATATCTCGAAACAGCTCTCAAAGGGGCAGAGGATGTGTCAAGAAAATTAAGTACTATAAGTTTGCATATTCAATGTGATTATTCTAATTGTATTAAGATTGAGGACTTTCCTGATGAAACTTTGGTATTAGCGGAGTTAAGTAGGTCCAAAGCTTGATTGGCAGGAATAGGAGAGGACAAGTAAAAATGCCACAAGGCAAGTAAAGAAGTTGCAAAAACTTGCCAAAAAATAAGAAATTGAGCAATTTTATGAGAAAGGGGATTCGGGAATTTAGAATCATGAACAGTAGGAGCATTTTCCTGAATAGCAGGATTATTCGCCTGAATAGCAGGATTGGTTTCCTAATCAACAAAGTAGGGACAATTTTCTGAAAGTACAATTTTGGGAAAGTTATAGCAAGGAGGTTTCAGAAGAAGAGCTATTTCAAGCTCTAGCAAAGTGTTCTTTGGACTTAACTTTAGAGCAGATTTAGGATGTAATTCTAGGGTTTAAGGAAAAGCTATTCTTGAAGATTAGGTAGAAACAACATGAAGTGTTTAATAATAAAGCAGTTCAAGTAGTTCCTGATTGTCATGTAGTTATCCCAACTCAGCAAGAGGTGGTGGATTACCAAGTCCCTACAGTTCAAGTGAAATATAATGGAAGGAATTATGATGATGTACTGTTGGATGGTGGGTCTGGAGTTAACATATTACCTGAGCATACATATTTGGCAACAAAGCAAGAGGAATTGTTACCGGCCCCATTTCAAGTTAGGATGGTAAATCAGAGAAGATTACAACCTTTGGATATTCTACAGAACCAATTGATTAAAGTAGCAGGTTTGAAGTTTAGGGTAAGTTTTGTGGTTTTAAGGATGTCAAAAATTGGAGATTCTTATAAGATGCTTTTGGGCAGACGTTGGTTCAAGTTGGCCAAGTTGAAATAGCACTGGGGAAATGATTATGTATGTATTCCTCCGGGCTTAAGGAGATTTGATTATACATAGTCAATAAAGTCATCTTGAAAAGTTCTGCTAGACCTGTGGTGGCTCAAAATATTATTCTGGTTGATGAGGTGGAGGATGATGAAGAGGAATTATTTTTGCAAGCAAATTCCTCTGTAGTTCTTGTCTTTGAGATTGATGTTGATGGCATCATTCAGGAATATCAAGAGTCTCCTATAACTGGGGAAAATTTAGTTCTAACAAAATGGTCAATCTGCAATTCAAAATCTATGTGGACAGCATTCATTCAATTTTCCTGAAGCTCAAAAGCAACCAAAATTTCAAGAGAGGTTAGGGAATAAGGAGAATAAATTAATTCAGGACTCATGAATTGATCTTGCTGAAAATAAGTTGGGAAAAGAATCTAAAAATAAACAATCTAAAGATGTTAAGGAGAAGGATGACCCTGATATGCAGAAAGAGGAAGGATAGAAGTCTATTCTTCAAGCTAAGCAAAGATATGAGCATACTATGAGAAGATTTACAAGGGTAGTTGAAGATGAGGTTCAGGAGGTTAACCTGAATGAGCAGGGGGAAGGACAACCCATCAAAATGAGTATTTATGTAGAGGAATCATTTAAATAGGACCTTACCAAATTATGTCAGGAGTTTCAAGACGTTTTTGCTTGGGACTATCCAGATATGATAGGGTTTGATTTGACTGTGTGTTAGCACAGGATAAACTTGAAAAAGGATGCTAAACCTATTATTCAAAAGCGGTATAGAATGAACCCCAATTATGCTAAGCAGGTTAAGGAGGAAATTGACAAGTTGTTGAGGGTTGGATTTATTAAGCCAGCTAATGAGGTGACTTGTTTGTCTTCCACATTGTTGTAGTGCCTATGAAGAATGGGAAGATTAGAGTTTGTGTGGATTACAGAAAGTTGAATGTAGCTACAATTATTGGCCATTTTCTAATTTCTTGCCTATTGATGTAGCAGGACATGAAATGTATAGTTTTTTGGATGGGTTTTCAAGTTATAATTAGATCAAGATGCATCCAGATGATATGGATAAAATTGCTTTTACTACAGAATGGGGCGCTTATGTTAGTACAATGATGAACTTTGGCTTGAAAAATGGTTCTCTTCAGTTTTAAGGAGCTGCTCACAAGACTTTTGAGCCCTATTTAACAACTTTTATGAGGGTCTTTATAGATGATTTCTGTGTGTTTGGAATGAAAAGGGATCATTTAAAGCATCTTAGATTATGTTTTGAAAGGTGTAGAAAATTAGGCATGTCTTTGAATCCTTTCAAAAAAAAATTTGTTGCAAAACGGGGTGTACTTTTGGGACATATTCTTTCTAAGGAAGGCGCGGCTATAGACGCAAGGAAAATAGCTATGATTCAAAAAGTAAAATCTCCAACCAATGTGCAGGAGGTCATGAGTTTTGCGGGTCAAGTGAAATGGCATAGCAAGTATTTGAGATATTTGTCTCATATTTGTTCCCCTCTTACTACATTGACTAAGAAAGGTATGCAATTTGTGTGGAGGGTAGAATAGGACAAGGATTTCAATGTTCTTAAGAAGATGCTTGTGGGCTTTTGATCTTGCAATGGGAGCAGTTCTTATGCAAGATAAGGTACCTGCATGGTTTAGAACAATTTATTATGCTAGCAGAAGATTGAATGTTGCTGAAAGGAATTATTCAGTTATAGAAAGAGAAGCACTTGGGATGGTTTTTTTTTGTAAATAAATTTAGACATTACTTGTTAGGAAATCAAGCAATCTTCCATGTGGATCATCAGGAACTATTGTTTTTTATCAACAAACCTCTATAAACAGGTAGGCTAGCTTGATGGATGTTGTTGTTGCAAGAGTTTGATTTCAAAGTTATTCATACTCCTGGTAAAGAGCATGCAATGCCTGATTATTTAAGTAGATTGGAGAATGATGACCCTGAAGTCGGAGTTTCTGATCAACTTCTGGATACTCAACTTTTTGAAGTTCAGGCTTTTGATCATGACTCATATTATGATCAGTTGTTCCATTTCCTAAAGGAAGGGGTTATGCATGCACACCTTATAGCTGATCAAAGACAAAGGTTGGCATTAAAGAGTAGATCATTTCAAGTCATTATGAATACTTTTTACAAAAGTGGAGTAGATAATGTCTTGAGAAGATGTGTTCCTGAATACAAGCAAAGAACAATCCTTCACGAAGCTCACTCCGAATTGTCAGATGGTCATTTTTGTGGTGAGATCACATACAAAAAAATATTGAATGCAGGTTTGTGGTAGCCTACTGTCTTAGGGGATGCTCATCAGTATGCCAAAGAATGTTTGCAATGTTTGAAGGAGGGTTAGAATCTTGATAGGGATAGGATGCAAGATCATCCTATATTGCCACTTGAGCCTTATTAGAAGTTGAGAATTGATTTTGTTGGGCCAATTAAGCCAACAGGCAAAAGGACTAGGAACATATATATTTTGGTTTGTATGAACTATTGTACTAAATGGGTCGAAGTTCAAGCACTGAACGATAATAAAGCAGCTAGTGTGTCTAAGTTTTTTTTATGACCAGGTTTGGATGTCCTATAGAGTTAATTAGTAATCGGGGAAAGCATTTCTTAAATCAGGTTATCCAAGAATTAACTATCAAGTATATGATTTTAGTCATAAGAAATCTACCCCGTATCATCCTCAAGCTAATGGGTAAGGAGAAAGTTCTAATAAGATTTTACTTCAGATTTTGAAGAAGATTGTTGAGGATAACATGGAAGATTGTTGAGGATAACATGAAAGATTGGGATGCTAGGCTTGATTCACCATTGTGGGCTTTTAGAACTGCATATAAGGTGACAACAAGACTCACACCCTTCAAACTAGTGTATGGATTATATGCTGTGGTACCAAGTTTGAGAATTGCAGTTATACATAAGTTGGATCCTGAGGAGTCTGTGCAATATAGGTTGGAACAACTCCTGAAGTTAGAGGAGGACAGGGTGTTAACTGCCTACATTTCAGGAGTTACCTAGCAATGGAGGCAATCTTGGGTAAACATACATTTTTTTAAAAAAAATTAGGAAGGTGATTGGGTTGTTGTTTATAATTCCCAACTCAATAAATTCCCTAGCAAATCAAAGCTTTGTTATGTAGGTCCATTTGTAATTTTCAAAGATCTTGGTCACAGTACATTTTTATTAAAAGATTTGCAAGGCAATGTGTTGAAGCCTATAGTTAATGGGTTTAGGTTGAAAAGATTGGTGCAACCTTATTATTTAGATATTAATTTAATTTTACCTTATACAAATTCAATAGTGACATGCAATGATGATAAAGAGTGGTCTTCTATTTGTCATGGTGATGGGACTAATGGCACAAAAAGTTCTCAACACTTAGAAGACTTGGACTTGTGGGTTCAAATGGAGATGTCGACTCCTTCATTTGTGTCTTCCTCCTCACCATTATCTTTGGTGAACATGTTGCAATCCGTGCCATGCCTTACACTCGACAATGCAGCTCAGCCATGTCTATGCAAAAGCGTGCTCGCAAGGATGATGATGATGATGCAAATTTCGACCCGATTGAGGAGGAACAGTTTGAGCAATAGCATGATGAGACAACACCGAAAGCTCCAGCTCATGTAGCTAGCCCTAGTGCTACACAAACACGGTTTGTAGATTCTACATTGATATTAAATGTTGATCATGCTCCCACCAAAGCATGGTTGGAGAAGATTGGGCTTTATGATTTTGCATGCTTGCCTTGGGCAACATGGGTAGCAAATGCACATGCTTTGGTTCAACTCGACATTTTGAGAAAATCTCGGGGAAAGATTGCTAGTCGCATTGATCTTACTACCGCAGTGGTGAGTCATGCTTTTGCATTACCCATGAATGTCAATGCCACATTGTAGTGATTCTCGAATGAGCAAATGTTTCAAGCATTTGGGGATGCTACAGGTCCACTATGTCTTGAAGCAGATTGATGCAGCTCAAAAGATGCAACTTACATGGTTTATCGAAAGATTTATGATGTTCATTAAAATTGACTCTATTACTCGTATGGTCTCATCTATTATGCTAAAAACATGGGTACAACTAATTGGGCCGGTGTGATGCATGATCAACTTATGACTGAAATTAAAGTGCTCAAGATAAATAAAGTGTTCCATAAATCTCGAATGGGATGCTTTTTGGTGGCATTATATGAATATGCTTAGATGCAATTTCCAAATTTGACTATGGATGCTTTGTTGAACTGGACCCTTGATTCTATATCCATTGATATAGGTGATGCTAATACTATGACTAAGGATAATAGTCATGGTAAAGATAGTGAGAATGCTAATACTCTTTTTGAGTGTGATGAGGATAAATATGCAATCTATAGGGATTTTTTTCAAGTAGGGTATCAGGAGGCTTATGCTAGGCAAGTGGCCTTGGAATTTGTTAATGAAGATCATGTAATGCATGTGGATAAGCAGGTTAAAATGGATGCTTTGAAGTCTTCGGATAAAAAAGTGAAAATTTTTGGCTTCAGGGTAAGGCTTCAACTTGAAGATAATCCATCAAATGTTTCTAATGATACTCTTATCTCCATTAAGAATGCATTGGGTAAAGATCTAAGGTCTACTCATATATATGATGTTCCATCTACTTCGGGTCAATTACGGGCTAATACTTTTATGGTTAGAAGCATGAAAGACATTATGGCTATGATGTGGAGAGTTATGATGTACCTGAAGCAATATGAGTAGGCTAATTTAGGGATTTCAATAGAAGTTACAAGATTGCAAGATTAGTAGTAGACCAAGAAGATGAAGTCTAAGGTTTTGTCTCAGCATGTCTCAGCAGATAAGGGTTGATTATGATGCCTTGCTCTCATAGCATCATGCTCAAACTGCACAGGTGTAGTAAGTTATTGAGCATAATAAAATTTCAGTGCAATTGTTTGAAAAGTGGAATTAGGAGCTTAAGGTTAAGTGTTTAGATGAGATGCAGCAGTTTGTGGATATGTATGGGAAGTTGTAAGTTGATCATAAATTATAGTTGGATAGATTTCACCTTTTGAAAGTGGTTGAGCAGCAGATACTTCAAAATTTGGATGTTGATGTTGATGGATCTGTGATACTTAAATCGAAATATCATGATATTCATGATGCTTTGATTTTGGAGGTGAAGCAAGCATGGCAAAAGGTTGCTCAAATTTTGGATGTCTTGGTTTCTAGACCTTATACTATGTTTAAAGATGTTTTTGTTTCAGAGTAGTATCATGTTGATTGTCATGGGAAAGAAGCATTGGATGAGAAGATATCTATGTTGGAAGAGAGGTGTCATGACTTGGAATTGAAGTTGCAGGATGCTTTGGAAGCTAAGAGAAATAGTGAAGAATATATGGCTACTTTATTGCAGCACAAGCACTTTCATGCACCTAATGGTAGTGATGTAGTTCTAGAGGTGGTTAATGAAGTTCATGAGGAGTTTCAGGAGATGGATAATGCTTTACTTGCAAGACATGGTGATTAGCATTCTTGAGTTCAAATATCTTCATGTAGAGACATTATTGTCTATGTTCTTATTTCCTTTTGGTTGGTTATAGGTTGATGTTCTTACTTCTTTTTTGGTTCTTCATACTTCATAGATCATTTTGATTGGCACTTAGAATTAGTCATGCAACTGCACAAGAGGACTATGAGTATCCTAGAGGGGCTCTACTCGTGGTAGCTCAATGTGGCTTGTTAAGAGGTGCAAGGTCTCTCGCAAGGCGTAACTATATTCTTTGGGTCATCCAACATTTCACTTCATTGCTTATGGGTTTGAGTCATAACTGTGCTAGGTGTTAAGGCATAAATCCTTAAGGCTTGAATTCTAATATTTGGTTAGTCTTTTTACTTTGATATATGCATATAGTTAGTTGAGATCATCCTATGTAAAGGTGACCATAAATGTCATGTGGTATGTTACCTGTATTGCAAGCACCTATCTTGATATTTGGGAAGTTGTATTTCTTGAGATCAAATGAATAAAATCAAATGCAAGGAACGGCAGTGCCATGTTTTGTTAGTTGCTACTGATTAATCTTTATTTCTGTGTCTTGTTTTGTGATTATCAAGGTTATTATTTATGCATTATGTGTTCATAAATATTCTCAGGTATGGATGTTGGACTCTGTGTAGGAATTATGTCAGTGATAAAGTCTAGCATTTAAGCATATTTTCATGTTTCTGTGTTTTCTGTTGTGGGTTTGAATACCCAGAACAATACTTATGGAGACTGTCCATGCAATGCTTAATGAGAAGAACATGCCATTGTACTATTGGGGTGGTTGAGGCTATTATGACAACAATGTGTGTGCTGAATCGAACCCCAACTACATACATTCATGAAATGACACCGTGTTAAAAAGTATATGGGCATAAGCCAGACATCAGCCAATTGAAATTTTTTGGTTACATTGCCTATGTTCATATTCTAGATGAAAAGAGAAGGAAGTTGGATCCTAAGGTACACAAGAGTGTGTTCATGGGTTATGCTTTGGAACGGAAAGTCTACAAATGCTTTGATTCATCTACATGGAAATTGTTGTTCAACAAAGATGTCATCTTTGATGAAATGGCTTCTTGGTATGCATCATCTATTGTTGTCCCTACTGATATGTCATTAGACCATGCATCTACTATTGTTTCGCAACAAAGTACCACTGTGTCTAGGCCTATAGGTGATGTATCTTCCAATGTATCTCCTTAGACTAGCAGATTGCATAGCTATGCATCACCATCCAGTGATAGCACTATGTCAATGAGAGGGAGAAATGATATAGAAAGTAGAGGAAAAGAAAAAGCTAGCAAAGGACAAGAAAAAGTTTTTGATGATACGTTTGGCATGATGACTCCTGGCATGATTACTTATGGATATGAGTCGGCTGAAAGCTTGGACACTGATCTTGGAATTCCATCTATGTATACTCCTGGTGTTAAGCAGAGTAGATATGTTCCACCTCATGAAAGAGGGGAATCAAGTAGTGCACCTCAATTGAGACTCTCACAGAGGGTGAGATACCTTGTTGATAGATTCACATACAGTGAATATTTTGCAAGTCACCATGCATACATGAACAAAGTCATGGAGTACAAAGAACTCGCTACATTTGCTAAAGTTGTCTTGGATAAGAAGTGATGCAAAGCAATGGATGAGAAAATGACTATATTAGCCAAAAATAGGACTTGGAAACTGGTTGCATTACCTGAAAGCAAAATGACTATTGGATGTAAATGAGTGTATAAAGTTAAATGCAAGTCCGATGGCAGCATTGAAAGATACAAGGCTAGGTTGGTAGCAAAAGGGTATGCTCAACAATATGATTTAGATTATGAGGAAAAATTTAGCCCAATTGCCAAGATGGCCGCCCATCAGAACTATAATTACTTTGGCAGCAACAAAGGGCTCGAAATTATAGCAAATGGATGTGAAGAATGCATTCCTGAATGGTGACCTGGAAGAAGAAGTATTGATGGATCAGCTTGAAGGTTATGTACATCCACAATATCCAGATTATGTCTGTAAGTTGAAAAAGGCTCTCTATGGACTGAAACAAGCTCCAAGAGCCTAGACACATGCATTAGTAGTTCCTTGTAGAGTCTTGGCTTTATAGTTGGCTTGATCATAGTTTATTTACCAAAAAGAGAGATGCAAGCTTGGTTATGCAAGTCATCTATGTAGATAATCTCATTATTATAGGTGATGATGACATTGGAATTCATGATGTGATGACTATGCTGAAAACTGAATTTGACATGAAAGATTTGGGCGAGCTGAAGTTCTTCTTGGGCATTGAAGTGGTAAATACAGCCAATGGACTTTGACTGATGTAGAGACAATATGTATTGGAAATGTTGAAGAAGTATGACATGATAGATTGTAAGCCACTTGAGACTTCATTGGATCAAAATATCAAATTGGATGCAAACACTGGAGCTAAAATTGTAGATGTTATCATGAATAGGCAGATGGTAGGAAGTTTGATATACTTAACCATCACTAAGCATGATCTTAGTTATGCAATTTGGGTTATCATTCACTTTATGTAGAAGCTCAGGAAACCTCATTTAGATGCAGTAAGAAGGATCATGCATTATGTCAAGGCAGCGGTAGACTATGCACTTTTTTATGAGAGAGATAAGGACCTGAAGCTCACATGATACATTGATGCAAATTGGGCAGGATGTCCTTATGATAGACGGTCTACTAGGTGGATATACATTCAACCTTGGTAGTGGGATGATTAGCTGGAGTAGCAAGAAGCAACCAAGAGTTGCACTATCTAGTACTAAGCTGAGTACAGAGGTGTCACATTAGCAGCCTGTGAGATTGCTTGGTTGCTGAAGTTGATGGCTGATTTGGATATGCACACAAAGGCTCTTGACATTGTATTGCGATAAAATGAGTAGTGTACTTCTAGCTACAAATCCTATTTATCATATCAAAACAAAGCATATAGAGATACACTATCACTTCATACCTGAGATGGTACTTGCAAGAAAGGTGGATCTCCTACATGTCTAAACCGATGATCAAGTAGTTGATATCTTTACCAAGTCACTGGTTAAGATAATTTTAGTCTCTTCAGATAGCTACTTGGAGTACATTACGCTTCTTGAGCTTGAGGGGAGGTGTTGAGAGAGTTAAGCTCATCACTAGTTCTCTATCCCCAACATGACAATTGTCTAGTCTAGCTATCACTAGCAGGTGTGTGTTTGTGCTCTAAATAAGTCAAGCAAGTAGACTGACTTGAGCTAGTTAACCATGGTTGAGTTGTATAAACTAGGCTGTCTCATTAGTATTGTTGAGCGACTGTAAAGGAAAGGAAATGGTTGAAGAATAATGAAAGAGGAGGAGAGCATGTAGCTTCTGAACTCTGCTTGCTCCATCTTTGTCTTTCTTTACTTGAAGTTTGATCATTCTTTGTGGCAATGGGAGGGCACTCAATCTTACAACTTTCTAGGTCGTTCAGCCTTATAGATTTTTAGATCATTGTGGATAATTATGATATCAAAGTGCATTGCAAAGAATCCAATGTATACATGAAGTAAGTCAAGAGTTTTTGTTGGCACTAGGGTTTGCGACATTCTCAACATATGGATTTTGGATTTGTTCTCATTTATGTGTCTCTAGAAATTTTTTTCCTATTGGTCTTGATTTTTGCAGTCATACGTTGAGTATCATGAGCAAAAGTTGCACTTTTCCTTGATTTTAGTTGTGTCCAAGAGCGTAGTGCATAAGCATGCTTTCTCTCTTTTCAAAAAATGGTGGATCTTGCAGCACTTTAAACAAGCAAATCATAATTCATCAATGACTGTAAGGATTTTGGTACCTTTTTCTTTTGTTGGCTCTTGTGCTTCTGGTCTTTGTGATTCGATTCTTGTGTCCTTTGGCTCCTCAGATCTCAGGTCTTGCTTTGCTTGGCTCCTTGTGGCTCCACTTTATGTTTAGTATCCACACCTCAGCATTGACTGCACAAAGAGGTTTACATGTGCATGGGTGTAATCTAACCAACATGCGTAGGTTCGACATATGTGTGGACAAGAGATGTGATGTGAATGCTTAGGTACATGGATCCTAGGGTGGATGCGTGAGTTAGTATGTATATGTGCAACTATCATGTGTCCTAGTGTTTGTGTATCTTAGGGTGTTTATGGTGATGTTTGCATCTACTCTAATTACACTCAATGCAACGTGCAGCCTAAGTGTATGGTCTACAAGTGGGCATATAAAAGTGTATGCTCTGGGTATATGGATGTGGATAGTGCAAAAGTGCACTATGTGCACTAGAAATACATTAATGTCCTTATGTGCATGTGTGTATGTGCACATACACACGCATAACCTAGATGTAATGCGAGCTACATGCAACTACATGCAAATGTGAATGCACGGTAGGTTGAACCTTGTAGCAAAATGGTGTACATGAGTGCAACTCTTACAAGTAAATGTGTGGCTAGTGGTGCAATGCATCCTAAGGAAAGTGGGTGCTAATTAAGGTGCAAGGGATAGAGTGTTTTAATGTGTGTGTGCAGTGGGGTATGAGGTGCTTAAGCACCATTGTTTCTAAGCAATTGTCTAGTGCAATAATGCAGTAGATATGATTGGTGCACAAGCACACTACATGCATGTGAATGGGGTCTATGTGCGAATAGGTGTGCTAGTGTGTAGTGTGTATTTGGTTAAAAATGAGGTGCAACAAGTTACAGGCAAATGCAAGACACATTAAAGGTGGAGTGAGTACACTAGGTGTAGTGTGCTTCATTAGGGGTCTAGATATAGGTGTGACAATAGTGTACTGTAATCGTGTGTGACTAGGATGCATAGGCATATGTAGGGTGTAGTGGATGTACGTACATGCATGATGCACAGTGGAGTGCTTTATGGATGTAATGTGCATGTGTGAATAGATGCTTAATGTGTACTATATGTACCTAAGGTGCTATGAGTGTACATATGGTGAGATGTCATAGATGTGCACGTGTGAATGGGTGCACATATGGGTGAGGATATACATGTGTAGCTATGGATCCACACATGGATGCACTAGGGTGAACAGATGCACATGGTTGCCTATGGTGCAAGTGATATATGAACGCACAAGGGGATGCATGGTGCAGGAATACACTATGGGTGAGGTGGATGCACTATGTGTGGTCAGACATACATGGATGCACTACATGTAGTCAGATGCAATGTGTGCCATCGAACGCACATGGATGCACCATGTATAGCTGGATGTACAAAGGTCTAAGTGCAAATGGATGCACTAGGTGGCTGCACTATACGGGTTAATGGACACACAAGTGTGTATGGATACACTCAGTCAGCACAATGGAGTGGGTGTACGCACATTGGAGTGTGGATGTACAATGTGTATATACGATGCATGTGTCACTGTGTGAAACGGTGTGTGTCTATGTGTGGATATACATGCATATCCGTGCATCTTTCCTCCCTCCTCCCTTCCTTGACCCTCCCTTCCAATGGGGTAGTACTAGGGTGAGTTGAGAAGAAAATACCCACACATGTGACACATACAGGGTGTGTGTGTGTCATGTGTAGTGATATTAGTACGTGTATGTGGACTAGGTGGTGTGTGTGTGTTTTGGGTCTTGTGTCTACTTGTGTGGAGACGTGTGAGTCTATGTGCTTATGGGTGATGTGTTGTGCACTACACATGCCTCTTTTCCTTCCTCGTCCCTCCCCTTGACTCCCCTGTGTTACCAAGGTAGTGCTAGGGGTGAGTTGAAATGACAATAACCATAAGCGCCCTGTGTAGGTTATGTGTGTATTTACATGTGCGTGTATAGGTGTGCATGAGTGTGTATTCTATTATGTGCACTAACTATGTGCGAGTGTGTTAAGCGTGTGTATGTGGTGCAAAATGTGTGCATGATTTTAATGTGTTGTGCACATGGGATGCACGCGTAGTGTGTGTGTGTGTGTGTGTTTTGTAGTGGCCGTGTGTGTTTTATTGTGTGGTGGGGGTGAGGTTCATGTGAGGTAGGGGGTGTGTGTTTTATGTATGCATTGCATGTGTGCATGTGGATGTGTTAATGGGTGTGCATGTGTTCGTGGGGTGTGTGTGCCATGTGGTTTTTAAGTAGGAGATGGGTGTGTGTGGTGGTTGCTACGATGGTGGCTCGGTGGCAATGGTGGCTCAGAATGGGCGGCAATGGAGGTCGGTGGTGTGGGCCTCTATTGTAGTGGCGGCGGCCGCGGGAGCAACCACTGGCAGATCAGGCGGTGGTGGCACGGGAGCGTGGAGGTAGGGCGATGGCGGAAGCCCTTGTGGCGGAGAAGGCACGTGATGTGGTGCTACAGGCCAGCGAACATGGCGGGCAGGCTGGGAGAGAGGCCGAGTGACGGAGGCTAGGAGCACATCGAGGGAGATGCCGGCGGCGGCAGCGTGGTGGACGTGTGGCGGCTCTGTGGCGGGTTGGAGATGGCATGGCAGGGCGCACTGGCTGCAAGGCAGGGCCTGGCGGAAACGCTGTGCGATGGCGGTCGAAGGAGACATTGGGTGGCAGCGGGCACGGGGAGATGGTAGAGCTCGAGGGCGGCAGTGGTGGATGCAGGCCGGCCAACAGGCGGCCAAGCCAGTCGGAGCGAGCGATGTGGTGGATTACCTGGGAAGATGGGCGAGGCGAGACCGGGCGCTAGAGGGTAGACGAGACGCAGGGTGGCTACTGTAGGAAGGCATCATATTGGAGCTGAAGGCGACGGCCACAAGTCCGAGGCACTGCGCAGGGGAGAGAAGGGTGGAAGCGGGGCGTGCCAGAAGGCCGAGGCAGTGCTTCACACGCGGGGGCGGTGGGATCAGCTGTAGGAGCGATCCTACGTAGTGGAGTGGTAAGGCTGCAGCGTTGGGTTCGGTTCTGTAGGGGAAACCCTTTTTTTCTTAAAAGGGAAAGGGGGTGTCCCACCTTCGTCCCCTCCTCCTCCTCCTCCTCCTCTTTCTACTTCTATATCTTTTTCTTTTGCTCCTCTCCTTCTTCACCCATTAAGTCAATGTAATAGAAAAATCATTAAGTAAATATTTCACCCTTTAAGTCAATCTAATAGAAAAATCATTACGTAAATATAAGAGAAAAACCATGATTTCCACATCCACAACCATCCATGGGTGGCCCAAGACTACCCCTATTTTTTAAAAAAAGTTGTAAACAAAAATAAAACAAAAGGAGTAAAGGATATGATTTTTGTCAACCAAAATATTGCAATCTTTTTACCAACAAACATAATCAAATTACAAATGCAAAAATCCTCACTAAGCATTTGCATTTCGAAGTTGGCACTCCTATCCCACGCACACAACCTGCGAGTGACTTCGTGGTTGATGTGTCCATGGTCCCAACAATAGAGCCAAAATGTTATGCTACACAAGCTCAACATATTAGGATGTTGAACACACTCTTATTTCTTCAAGGGCTTCGATGCATGAGAGTCAATGACTACCTCTGACATAGTCTCTTGTGCATGAATGTAAATGTTCATTTGTAGTGAGTGGCATGGCCTTCCTTCAATCCCATGAAGGATGCACTTTGCATACTCCATGATCCAAGTGAGTGCTCCTTCAACTCCCAACCCTCTACGATCTCCACATGCGAAAGAGAAGCATGGGCATGGCAAAAGAGAGTACTTGGAGAGAAGATAAGAAGAGCTTTATCCTCTTGGTCCCTCACCCTCACTCTCTCACTCTCTTGCTCTCAATCTCTCACTCTCACCCTCGCTCACTGTCTCACAAGCACTCAATGGAAGTAGGAAGGCAAGTGCACAAAGTTTGCACACACATGAATAGCTTGTTCTATTCATTCTCATCCTTTTTATACATTATTTTTAGGGTTAGGGTTTTTGATAGTCTCCAATTTCATCACCAAAAAGGCTAAAAGAATATGGTTCTTCATCGATACAATATTTCCTTTTATCCAAAATTTATGGCATACACAAAGTTTGTAAAATGCTTAATGTCATATTTTGTAAATGCTCTTGGCTATTTTAGCGGGTCCACACTTGTAAAGCCCACGCATGAAAATTCTCTCTTAGTGTGTTGTAAGGTCCAAGCCATGTATACGCAAAATGAAGCAAGCCTAAAGTTCAAAGATTATGTACTTTTTAATATTTGGAATCAAATAAAGAAAGGGGAGGAAAGAAGAGTCGTGATTTCATCACCAAAAAGACTAAAAGAATGTGGTTCTTCATCGACACAATATTTCATTTTATCCAAAATTTATGGCATGCACATCTTTGTAAAATGCTTAATGTCATATTTTGTAAATGATCTTGGCTATTTTAGCAGGTCCGCACTTGTGAAGCCTAGGCATGAAAACTCTCTCTTAGTGTGTTGTAAGGTCCAAGCCATGTATACACAAAATGAAGCAAGCCTAAAGTTCAAAGATTATGTACTTTTTAATATTTGGAATTAAATAAAGAAAGGGGAGGAAAGAAGAGTCATGAGAAGTTGGTGGTTGAGGAAGTTAGAGTTTCTCTTACTACAAGATACAGGCCTCATATCGACATTCAAAGCGACGAAAATATTCATAAAAAAAATTTCCCCCGTCGTCGCAAAAACGTTGGTATTAGCGACGCCATAGAGCAGTCGCTATTATCGTCGCTATCATTAGGGGAGTTTTGAGGTCTCGAAAATGCTATGTAAGAGATCCTAGAGAGAGAAAACAATTTAAGAAATAAAATCATTTTATAGAATTTTTAAAAGGTTTATATTTTGGTAAGTTAAAATATCAAAATTTGTTAATAAGTCATTGTCGTGATATTCTCGTGGTCACATCAAACCTAGAAATCTAGGTCGCCATAAAGTTGGCAAAGGTTGTCATAATGAAGATCTTACCTCTCCTCATTAAAGTGAAAAGTAATATTCAATTTGAATTTTGGTGGATACTCGATTGCCTCCCTCCATCGTTTCTCTCTTCTTTTTTTCTCCTCCTTAATAGTCTCTTCTTTGTTTTCGTTCTTGCTTCTAATCATATCCTTAGCTATGGATCAATCACCCAATGATCTCTGTAACTCAGCTATGGATCAATCATCCAATGATCTTTGTAGCTCTCATAAAAGACCTCTCTATCATCTTCATATTGAGTTGGATAGTGAGTATGAACCAATAAGAAAGAGAACAAAATCTATCACGGTTATAGAGTCTATGAAACATACACTAAGGTTTGAAGGAAAGAAAAATATTGATCTTTGGTTAGATGGAAAGCTATATCCCAAAGATCCTAGCAGAAATAGCACTCCTCCTTTCTATAATAGCTCATCATTAATGAGGTTTATTGGTGATGGCTACAATGGATTTTTAGGTTATACACTTAACCTTGTTGCAGAAAAGGATATCCTTGGACTAGAGAATCATCTTTTGATGAAACACAATATAGAGTTGTTGCAGAAGCTAGAGGATTGTCAACAAAAAATTCATTCATTGGAAAAGCGTATCAAAGCTTATCAACGAAAGCAAACTTTATTAGGCCTTCGAAATCGACAAAGAGCTCTTAAAAATATTGAGAATCTCAAACGAGGAGGAGGAGGCTATGGTAAAAGAATCCAAGCAGTAAGGTATATTTTTTTTCACTTGAAAAATCTTAAATATGGCTTTATTTAAATTACTTGCATTGATTTATGATGTTAATTTTGCTTAGATCTCTTCTACAACCAAATGCAAGTGAAAGAGATTCTTTAAAAGCAGCTCAGTTTTATTATCATCTTCTTCCTTCAGTAGTTTCAAAGGATATTTTGGAGAAGAAGAAATTTAAAAAGGCAAAGAAACAATGCTTGGAGTCATTTGTAAAGGATCATTATTTGGATTCTAAGTTAGTACAGAAGACACTGGATATTATTGGTATCAGTCGAGATGCTTATGTGCAACTTTTCCAGCTTTTACAATCAAATATGAAGCAAGGACAGGTATGCAATTACATACTTTCGAAACCATTTGTGGTTAGGACTATCAGACAGAGAGTTAATAACAAAGTGATGGGGATTCTAGGTGAGCCTTTTCATATCAAGGCTACCTTCAAGGGCAAGAAAAAGGAGGTTACATTCAATAAATTTAACAATATTTTCCTTGACTTGCCCACCCTACAATGCTTAATGATCAAATTTTATGATTTGTCAGTAGCAGAGGCACATGGAGTGGCTAGATTTGTGATTAAACTTGATGAAAGTGAGATTCTGAAATGTAAAAAATTTGAGAGAATATCTATCACATTGATGAATAGAGCACTTTCGTCAGGTCATTGCAATCACTCAATATCATTTAGTGTTCAATCTGAATATAACATCTGGTGGCTAGGAGCATTTGAGGTAGATACTGAGAATTTTGATATATTATATTGGGTTTTTCATCAAACATCAATACCTAATGTTATTCAAAGGCAACAAGCAGGAGAAGAGCTATTTGTTGAAGGATTTGGAAACTACAGGATTGAGTGGCACATAGCTGGTGACCTAAAGACACTCAAATGTATATATAATGTATCAAAGGGAGCCAACTCGAGATCTCCTTGCTTATACTGCATGTCGCCAGCTGCAGAGTTAAACTCAAGCAATTGGAATAGAGCTCCCTCTAGGCACAATAAGGATCCACAGTTTAAACCAGTCTTGGACATTCCTTTAGCGAATGCCCATATTTGTACACTTCATGCACTTTGCAGGATAATTGAAAAGCTTGTTCATCTCTATATAGGATTTGCATGGAAGCTAAAGCCATTATCAACTAGAACAGATGTTATAACAAAGGTTGAAAAAGTTCTCTCTGCAATTGGTTTGCATGGTGGCAATGTTGTTATTGAACCAGATCTTTAGAAATCTAAGGATGGTAATTGTGTCCCAAAAAAATCATCTATTGGTGGAGTGAAGGCTAGAAGGTTTCTAGACTTTCATGGGAGACTTGGCAAGATAAACTCGAGAAATGGTGGCTCAACTATTAAATTTAATCAGTGGAAATCCCTACATAATGCAGTTAAGGATCACATTGATAATGGACAAGCTCGGAATAGAAAAGCTAAAGTTTGGGAAACACTAGACAAAGTGTTTTTTTATTGTGATAAGACTGAATGGAATGATGATGATCTCAAAGACTTTAAAACCCAATTGAACCTTTTCAAAAAGGCAATGACAGAAGCTTGGGGTGATCAACACTTTACTCACTATATGGTAAGAAGTTTGTATATGTCTGTTTCTTCATTGTCGAACTCATATAATATTTTTTAATAACTTTCTTTATTTGTTGACTATGCAGCATATTTTATACAGCCATGCTCCATACTTTATTAAACAATATGGATCTCTATCTATCTGGTCAACCCAAGGTATGGAAAAATCACATTATCAAGCAAGAACAAAATATTTCAGACACATAAGACATGGAGGTGGAAGACACAAAGCCAACAGTTTATTAGAGGTCTTTCAATGGTTCTATCGACAAATCTGACATAAATTCAAGCTTAAAGATACAACCACATTAAGCAATACATCATCTTTAGCAAGGACTATACAAATTGTTACCCAAAGAAGAAAAGATAGATATTTAAATTCTTGCGCAAAGCAAAGATTTACAGAATGGTTACAAACCAAACAAAGAGTTGGGAAAAGATGGGTTTCAAGAAACCCTTGATCTTTGGCATCTTCTAGTCTGATTGTGTTGCAGAAGAGTCCTTAGTTTCAGGCACCTCAACAGGGCCTCTAGAGGAGTCCTTAGTTTCAGGCACCTCAACAGGGCCTTCAGAGGAGTTCTTGGTTTCAGGTAGCTCGACAGAGCCTCTAGAGGAATCTTTTGTTTCATCCCACTCAATAAGACCTCTGTATTTCAAAAACTCCTGTTTCCGATAGCCTGGAAGAAGCTTCAAATTCTTACTATCTCCTACATAAGAGAGCAAATAGGAGCCAATAACTCCAAAATATCCAGCTCTAGATCCACTGTATCCAGGCATGAAGCCAAAAACTCTTATGGCTTCTTCCTTCTCCACTAAAATGATATTGTCCAAACCTCTGCTGAAAACTTGAGATCCAATTACCTTTGAGATAGCTCTCAAAGCCATCATTGGTAGACTTGGAGAGCTTGATAATCTACTATGATATATTACAATTGTTTGATTATTTAAGTTTCCAATATAATGGCCAAGGCTTTGATTTTTCCCAAGCTTCATTGGCCTAGAGCCCTTGGCCCTTCCAAGAAAGTTGTCCAGATCTTCAATCTCAATCTACACAACAAACCACAACAGTATAAGATATAAGATATTTATCTATAATGCATAATAAAGTCTAACATAAACTTAATGGGTAACTTCGAATTATATTTCATACCTTAGGGTGTTCGTCTTCTTCGAGAAGACTATCATCATAAAGATTTATTGAACTCTTGGGTTTCTCATCTGATGGAGACTTCAATCTCTCTTCATACCCTACATCATCAATACGAAGTTTCTTCTGGACCTGCAAGAACTCTTCTTCTGCAGGTAGCCCCCCCTTTTCGTATTCTATGATCTGATTAATACATGTATGTAAGGCTATAGAGCTGTCTTGGAAATTCTCTCCCTCAATATCAAGACTTGCTAGTGGTTCTTGTTCATAACCTATAAAATTCATGTCATTTTGGCCCCAACCTGCAAGGATTGCTAAGCAATAATCTTCTCTAAGATCAAAAAGATGTTGAATATCATTATATCTCTTCTTGTTGATAAGATAAGTGGAAAATGTTGGAACACATGCAAGAGGACCTTCTTCATCAACATGTGCACTTGGCTCGATTTCCTTTTCTTCCATCATTGTGATATTGTCACTCTTAAACAAACCTACATCAAAACCTTGGACAAGTTGATTCTCAATATCTTCTTGGAACATCTCCTTCTTCTCTTTGACCTCCTTATCCATACTTGCAATATCCTCTAGTTTTCCTTGTTGGTCTATATCTAAAGTAGAATTTTCCATGTACTGAAGATACACAATAAATCCAACATCCTTGTGGATCAGAAGGCATTGGTGTTGATACCTGTGGAAAGGGCAACATGTTTCTCTCTTCCTGAATTCCTCATCAATGAGGTTGAACCTGCCTAGCAAAGTTGACCTGGCTGTACTGGTGGCTCCCATGACATCACTATAATGAACAAATCCATTGACTTCTAAACCTTGCACATGTCTATCATAAAAATATATGTACTCCTTAAGTTTATCTTCAAGATCCTCCAATAACTCCTTCAAATCAAAAGGAACATTGGAAATTTCCCTGATATAGCTAAACTTGGAAGAATTTCCAGTTGTGTGTAAGAAATCAAAGAGCCTATCATCAGAAGTCTCCATTAGCTCCTCCTCATCCATTCCTTCCAGAGATAGCTTTCTCTTTGTTATCTTGGCCAACAAAAGATTTATCCCTGAAAACAAAGCAGAATGGTAACAATGTCTAATAAAACACGATAAAACCATGGAAAGAGGCCCCAAAATTGCGTTTTTCAAGATAAAAAATCAAAAAAGGAGAAAATTTTTAAGTGACCGGTGAAACGCGAAAACAAGGTGTCTAGAGACAAAAGCCGGTGAAGAAATCGCGTTTCACCGGACACTACTTGAAAACGAAAGTTATTTCAAAATTTCACCAGTGAAACGCAATAGTTAGCAACATACCACTAACAGAGACATTATTTCGCGTTTCATCGGTCAAAAGATGCTAAACAAGAAGAGAAACATGAACTATGAATTAATTCTATTAAAACACAGAAATTTATGATAAAATCCTTTCTAGAAGTGCCATGCTCCTTTTAAAAGACACAAAGCACATGACATCTGTAATTTTTCAAGTGTTATTAAAAATTCTCTCTATACTAATCAATGAGATTTTGTTCAAATACTTGTAATAACAAAATTTTGTTACCTATCAGAAATTGTTGAACTAGTCTTCAAACAGGAAGCAAGGACCTTGAAGGGAAATCGAAACAAAATTTCAGGAGAAAGAAAGACAATATCGGAGAGGATGACTTCGAAAAGCTTTTATATTGATTGTCAAACGTGTGTTGATAGTTTCAACGAAAAAGTTTACGTAATGATGGCAAAATAAACATGACCGCAAATTTAGACGAAATTTCCAATATTTTTGCACGCATGAAATACCTCAAAATACATGCGCACGTGTCTCACTTAACACACCGTATCAAATTTCTCAGAAGAGGTGCGCACTCCCTTTTTTCGAGAATACGTCACCGTGTTTTACTTAACACTTCACCAAGTAATGCATGTACCATATCGATTTTAAAAAAATCCCCCAATAAAGGGAAACAACGGCCAAATTCGTTTCATATTTTTATGGTCATGGAGCACATTTTCATGGTCATGCAATAGGGTCTTCGAGCTGTGGTTGTGAACGTATTCGCGTTTCACCAGAGCTATTGACAAAATTGGTTCTAAACGGATTTTTCCCAGCAAAGTGCCAAAGAAGGTATGGTTTTCTGCATCCGTCGTTCTCAATGCCCAGGCATCCATTCAATGCATTTTTTTAAATACTTTTCCTTAATGTTTTATAACATTATGAGCCTATGAGCACTATAAACGAACTTTTTCCCTAGTGTGAGCCTATGAGCACTATAAATAAATATTTTCCCTAAGGTTTTATAACATTGCTTCTATGGCTTTAATGGTGTGGAGATTTTAGATAATTGTAATGGCATTCCTTAGATTAATGTTTTGTTTTTCTTCGTTTTGTTGATTCTTTTGCTATTTATGTGTTGTCTGGTGAAACGTGAAAACAACATGCTGCAAGGAGGTCTCTTATCTGAAACTCGCATTTCACTAGACACACTGGACAAGAAGTAACATGTCTTTTTTTGGCAGATGGCTAGGACTAAAGCAA
The DNA here is from genome assembly GCF_053477565.2 of Lygodium microphyllum. Taxonomy (NCBI): domain Eukaryota; kingdom Viridiplantae; phylum Streptophyta; class Polypodiopsida; order Schizaeales; family Lygodiaceae; genus Lygodium; species Lygodium microphyllum. The sequence continues at coordinate 177,363,889 of NC_141135.1, forward strand.
TAGCAAGGAAGGAGAAGATTGATCCTAGGGGTTTAACATCAAAGATTCATCAATCTTCAAAGCCTCAGAAGCTCTCTAGAAAGTCAAAGCCAAAGAGAAAGTTTTCTCAAAATGTCAGGTGCCTAAGGGAGATTAGGAAGCCAATAAAGGCTCTTAATAATGCAATTCCAAAGCTGTCTTTTCAAAAGCTTGTCAGGGAGATTTGTGACAAATATAGTTTGGATAGTTTCAAATGCTAAATTGTAAGTTATATTATCCAAGGGCTCCTTGATATTTCAATTCTTTTTTTTTGTAAGTAATCTAAATTTCAATATATTTTATATATAGAGGTGCAAAAAGATTAATTGAAGAGCTAGAGAAAAGGCCCCCTATGCCGTCTGATTTGCTTGCAACAATGCAATATAGACAAGTTGCGGTAAGTTATTGATTAAAATAATTGAAACATAAGTTTATTCTATGAACTACCATCCGTAAATTTTATAGTTTTACTTTGTGTTGGTGGTTGCAATGTCCTCATCAGGATGATAGCCATTCTTGTGTGGCTGGAGGGTGATTGCAAATGCTAGAAGAATGGTTAATTTTGTTTATCTTAATGATGATAAACATGTAAAGGTAATATGAAAGATGCTAAACTTTAAGATAGATAATCATTGCAAATAGTCCATTGATGATAAAAATATAGTCTATTGTAAGAACAATAATAAACTAAAACTCTTTTTTCTATAAATGTGTGATAGTTTTCAAAGGATTGCTATGCATCTGAGCATGTTTGGTACGTCAAAGCAAAGCTCTTGAAGTATATAATGGTTAATTGTATACAACCAACAACAGAGATTGGTGGGGATTTACACAATGAAGGAGATGCGGTGCTTATAACCACGGAAGGTGAAGCCACAGCTTCAACACCTTTACCCACACCTTCTATACCCAAGACATCAAAGAATGGCAAAAGGACTCCTAAAAAGGATAGTTCTCAAAAAAAGAAATAGCTTTGCCATATCGCCTTGTAAGCCTTCATATATAGAAATTTGCCCTTCAGCCCTTGTATATCTCATAGAGATGGCAGATAGACATGTGCTACAAAATTTGTATATATATATTATATTGATAGTAAATATATATTTTCTTAAATGTCCTTGCAGTGTATATTCTTTTCTCTCCTTTTCGATATCTGCAAAAAATAAATTACAAATGTTTGTTAGTTAGGAAGTGAGATCTTGATATACATCTAAGTAGATATAATATGATGTGAAAACTTACTCGTTTCTTGTCAAGTTGAAATACAAAGGAGCATGGTAGTTCAATGTCTTCATTTTGTAAATCCATCCTCACTTGATGTAGCGTACATGATTTTCTGATCTTTAAGATTGCAATAATATCCTCATTGAACCAAATATCAAGATCCACTATAGGATATTTGCTGAAATCATCAAGATTCTGGTCTAAAGCAACTAGACTACTACCAACAAAATGCCATCGACTATAGTAAAAGCTAAGGATAAAATTTTGAGTAGCAATCATATATTTACAAGCTATAGAGTCTTGATCTATCTTACATATAATTTTTCCTTCTGTCCTTGTATCCATCCTTCATCAACAAATTGTATGATATGATCATATGTTAGTCTCTTCACTGAAAGCATGGTTTTTGTTATTCTTATCTCCATATTAGAGAAGAAATCAATAAATATATTAATAGGCATAAACAAAGTAACTTTGCTTAGCCTACTTGAGATATTAGATTTTAGTGCTTTCTGGATCTCAGAAAATATCTTACATCTATAGCCCTCACTAGTAGCTGGACTTGGCAAAGGCCACTCAAAGCTTGAAAAATCTGGCAAAGAAAGGAGGTTTATTGATCCCCATTGGCAACGCCGCATAGGAATAACATAAGAATGGTCATAAAAGAATATTTCATTCTCTGCAAGCTCTGTCTTCTTTCTGCCTCTATACATTTCTTCTCCAATTGAACCATGTATAACATCAATAACATCAATAATAGACTCCACTGGTTGCCATTCCTCAAGATTAGAGGGATAGACATCTACAAGACAAACAAATATTATAATGGAAAAACCTAAACCATGTTTAAGAAAGGAAAAACTTTAAGAATCAAATTCTTACAATTTGGTCTATGCATTGGAAGCTTTGAAGATCCAGGTTCCAAACACAGCTCTCTATGCATGAACACATGTTACACTAGTACCTCTTTGATGCTATTCTTATTTGCTCCAAGCTTAAAATCTCCGATTCTGCCCTTCCAAGCAACGAGCTCTCATGTCTTTGCCTTTTTCCACGTTTTGCTTGTTGCATGGTGATCCAACTACCTTTGCTAATGATAGTAGGAATCCATCTTCCATCAGTTTGGAATGAGTTAAACACTAATATGGATGTGATTTGGGAGCTTGGATGCCTTGTTGAAGGTCGAATTTCTGTATCCATGGTAGAAGAGAGAGAGACACGCAAAGAGAGAGAGAGAGAGAGAGAGAGAGAGAGAGAGAGAGAGAGAGAGAGAGAGAGAGAGAGAGAGAGAGAAAGAGAGAGAGAGGACTAGGCTACCATAACGGAGGGAAAAACAATAGAGGAATAAAAGAAAGGAGGGAAAAAACTGTGCGCTATGCTTTTCACTAATTTGAATTTCGATTACATCAGTCATTATCATTAATCTAGATATATCATTAAATAAAAGTAGCCGAGACTATATGCCATTAATGGAAAAGATGTCATAAGCACGAATATAAGAGACTCAAAATAGATAATAAAAATACAAATTCATGAAATTATTATATTTATATATTTTTGTAAAATGGTTTTTTATTTTTTTTAAAATAGAAGTTCCGTTACGGAGGCTTTGCTCTTATTGATCTAGAGCACTCTCTCTCCACATCCTAAAAGGCATTTTTGAGACCTCAAAACTTCCCTAATGATGCATCGTTATTTGCGTCGCTATCAGCATCGCATACGCTGATAGTGATGCAAATAGGGACGCATATAGCAACGAGTTGTGATGCTAACTGCGACGTTAATAGCGATGCATGCAGTAAATTTGCGACGCTAATAGCGATGATTATAGGGAAAAAAAATTTGAGGCAGGGCAGCTAAGTGCTTTATTTGGGCCATACAAAAGAGTTACAGTAAAGTGTACGATGCTCGTCTCCATGAAGGCAAAGTGTACTTGAATCCATAAGACTGATACATAAAATAAATATAAGATCGCGTAATGAAAGCGACGATACAATCATAGCAAGATACAAAGGATGATAATAAGATAGTGCATAAAAAATGCCTACATAAATCACATGACTAAAAAAGAAGAGGATGTGCGCTCCACGGATCCAAGGGCAAGCTATAGATCCTCGCCATTCGCAACCTTGTCCCACTGCAAAGGAACATCGAATGGACTCTACAAAAAAAGAAACAACTACACATCAGTTCACCATACAATAATGCATTTTAATTAAAATTAGTAACTACGAACAAGAAAGATGAGTGACTTACTAGGCTACCGCGTCCATACAATCGGTCGATCAAATGCAGTGAGATCGTGTCGCTTTGCATATCGAGTCTCTAGGCCGGTGGGATTGTGGTTTATAATGGAGCGCTGCAAAGAAAACAAAATACAACTGTTAGAAACACGATTGTCAGTGCAGGGGATATTGCAAAAAAATAAGCAAGTAGAACAAAAGAAAGACTTACAAAGTCCTCCAGATAAGTCCTGTGGCCACCACTCCCAAGATGATGGACCACTCCTACCTCCAGTCGTGCCCTCGCCGCCTCGCGCTGCTGTCTCTAATGTCTTAGAGAATCTATAGCCTCCTCCTTGAGTTGGCACTAATCATCTACGTCTAGCCACTCGAGCTTTGAGGCCCCACTCTTAAAAGCATTGCATGCGTCTGATCGTCTGTGTGACATGTACGCACATATGCACTCCATCATTGAGCCTGTGGAAAACCTATCTGCTATGACGGGTACCCGAAACTCCTCGTGCAAGGATGCTACTATGTAGTCCTTGCTCCCCTCCGGTATGTTCTTCAAATGATCCAAGACGTTGTGCCGAAAAACTTGTTGGCACAACTCTCTCATACGAGCTATCACTCTCCTCCCCTCATCATTCATTATGATGGCTCCTGTCTATCATCTACAATGTATCCATACCTCTCTGGGATATGCCTAAGATGTGTCCTCTCCCACTTGTGACCACGCTCCTGGGCATATCCAAGAGACCCCTGTACATTTGGTGTACATATGGGGTTAGTATCTCTTGCAGTAGCACCCATAGGGGTGCCACCTGCGGACGACTGTGGAGTAACTGGAGTAGATGTCCCCATAGGTATGACAAATCCCATAGGTGATGTAACTCTAGTAGAATGATGAGATGGAGACACTGTGTTGGTACCTCCACAACAACCACCTGAGCCATGCTCTCTCGAACCTGCATGAGAGTGAGGAGTAGCACCTATATCCCGAGCTGACCGTGGGCTCACTGCATCCACATCTCCACAGCATTCCCCAGAACCACTCAGTCCCAAGTCTGGAGTGTCGACCTCATCTACTGGAAACTGAAGCATCAAAGTGCACCGAAGTAGATCTAACAAAACGTCCTGATGGCGTCCGAGATAGCTCCTAGTCCGCCATATCTCTAAATCAAGCCATCTGATCTAGAGACATACGTGTGAAGATCTCCTGTAGCTTCTCGTCACTCATCCCTCGACTCATCGTGTGGATCCAAATATCCACAAAGGTCACTTGCACATACAAAAATTGATATTAGCATAATCAATATAAATTAAAAAAAGCACGATAATATAAATCTTCAAAAAATGATCTTACTTAAAACACATATCTTATGTACCCTTATAAGCGATTTGTCAACGAATTGAGTAGGTGGATGCTCCAAGTATGAAGTACCCTATGGTCCCATGTCAATCTCCTGACACAACTCCGCATATACTGGAAGGTTGATAAACAGGTTACCACAAAAGGATGAGTCCACCTCGTTCTCAAAGAATTCTTGGACTCCTGTATTTCCATCATTGTTACCCGATTCAGGCTCCTCTATGTGCTCCAAGCTTTCGGCGGCCTCCACCCCTGCAATATCGACCCCTCTATTTGCATACTATCCTCATCTACGCTAGGAACATTGCTTTGATCATATACTCTCGCACTTTGGGGAGTTGAAGGTACAACATAGCACCATCGAGGTTATCGGGGGTTTAGATAGAAAATTACCTATTCAAAATCATGTACAAGAGAGATTTAACTTTTGTGACATGTACCATATTGTAAAAAAATTAATAAAAACATGAGTTCATGCACCTATTCACAATGGGCCGGTAATACAAACATGTCGCGCAAATCCGTCCATCCTTTTTCGGAATCTATTTTGAGAAATCTAGATGGACCTAGTCAAACTATTGCCCCAGCTCCTTCAAGCACCACTTTGAACAATTGGACATCGAATAGGATCATGGAGAAGCTACTGTAATCCACCATGCTAATACTTTGGAAGTTTCCAAAATACTCAATCTCATCTATAATGGTGTTTGGATCCGTTGCTCGTCGTCAACTCTCTTACTCAAACTTTGTCATGATACCACAATCTGGAGCGCATTTTGTTGATACACTCCACGCGAAAATATCCTACCCGCGACCACACGGCACTGTATATTTTATACTATACATTAAAGTTATCGTATATAAAATCTAGATACGACAAACCCTAAACATGTCGTCACTTTTGGACTACATCCCCTCGAGAATTCCCACTTCTCAGTTGAGATCTCCGCCCTTTGCGAGACATTGCGGTCAATGCTCCATGCAACCATTGCGTTGACATAAACCGTGACATCTCCTCCATGCCCTCGGGATATCGAATCGGTCGATATCATGTACCACGTCAAAATTCAAATCGTGCTTCTTCCTGATCTTTCCTAGCTTGCTCATACCTATCAAGCCATGTCTCCATGGAGGCATGGTGCAACATACAAAAATGATTCACTTTCTCCTCCATTGCAGCATCCATTCTTTTTTCCACCCCATTTCCAACCACCACATCTCCGGTCAATCTATCATCTTCCTTCAGCAATCATAGCATACTGTTGTCTAAATCCACCGTTGGTAGCCACTATGAAATATACACGAATGCCTCAAACACTAACTAACCTTCAGCCAATCTACCTTTTGGTTGAGCTCGTTGTCGTACAAAGCCTTTCAGGGTTTTCATGAAGCACTCCAAGAAGAACATCCATCGCGTATAGACAGGTCCAGCAATCTCCACTTCATCTACAAGATGCACCAGAAGGTGGGTTTGTATCGTGAGCATGCTAGTGGGCAAGTACTTCTCAAAGAGACAGACCGTCTCCATTGCTCCCTGCATTACGGATTCAATAGAGGATGTCTTGATCTCCTTCTTTGAGATCCATTGCACTAAATTTGATAACCTGTAAATCGCCTTGTGTATTTTTGGAGTAAGGCATCTTGCGACGTGATCAGTAGTACAAACTACCACAAATGAAGAAGCATTATGAACAACGACTACACTCCAAATAGCAAAATATGCAAGCCATTTACAATTCATCCGTAGTACAAAACAGACATATCTTATGCCAATCATGGGATTTTAGCCCTGATAATTGGTCGTTTTTAGAAAATGTGGACCTGAGAGAACGCATCATACCTGTCGGAGTGTGGATAGACTTGATAATTTGCTTCACAAGGCGCTCTTCTTTAGTGGAAAAAACCCAAGGAGCGCGAGGTAGCTGCAAGCGACCATCAGTACTCGACTGCGGCCAAAGCGCCTCTATCTTGCCTACCTCCTTCAAATCCATTCGTGCCCCTGCAGTGTCTCTCTTTCCTGTGATGATGGGACCATAGCCCTGTCATGAAACCCTACAATCCACCATAGCCAAATTTTCACTCAAACGAAAAAATCTCATTATTTTCTCTCTCCTTCCACCTAGAGCAACACACTGTCACTCTGATCTATTGTCCCAGCATCAAATCAAGGAGGGAAAGAACCTGGAAAGATTGAAGAACGACGACCTTGAACAAAGAAGATTCAAGCTCAACATCAACATAGACATAGTCTCCGCATAGTGTGTTTTCACATTGTCATTACTTGTGTCTCTTGACACATTGTAATCTGCTCTTCCACTAATAAATCTCAAAATTTTGAAGTTGATTTGCTACTGTTCCCGTAAGTCTAACATGGGCAAAGACTCTCCAACTGCTCGTTTCAAAGGAGTCGGGTTTCACACCTGACAAACCCGCATCAAACTCATCCTGATGAAGAAGGGCCTCTGGGCCATTACCACTGGAAAAGAAAAGAAGCCTCATGATGCGGATCTTGCTGTAACTTGGCAAAAGAATGATGATAAGGCCCAGGCCATTATCAAACTGGAGCTAGACGACAGCTATATCCACCATGTGGATAACTGTGAGACCTCACAGGATACATGGAAGAGACTTGACACCTTGTTTGGTGCACAGTCTAAATCATCAAAGTATGGTCTCTTGATTGAGTTTTTCAGGCTTGAAATGAAGTCCAGCACATCACTTGCCACACATCTAAATTACATGGAAGGACTTCTAACCCAACTTGCAGGAATCAACATTAAAATGGAAGAAGATGTTTGCATCGGTGTTCTACTTAAGAGTTTGCCTCCTGAATATAATAATGTATCAACAACATTAATCAACATGCCAAATCCTGAACTTGTTGATATCCAAACATCACTATTAGAAGAGGAAAAGAAGCTAAAAACTAAGGAAGAACCAAGTACCTCTAGAGATGAGCATGCATTATATGTTGGCAACAGGTACAAAGGCAAGAAGGATCAGATTTTTTGTGACTTCTGCAAAGGGACCGGACACACCGAGAAGTTCTGCCATGCGAGAAAGAGGTCCCAAAAGGCCTTTCTAGTTGCAGTCAAAGAAGAAGAAGAAAATGGAGCAAAGGAAGAAGAAGAAGAAGAAGACCACCAGGAGAAGGACAAACCTCATCAGTCCTTCTATTCAGCTAGACTTTTTTAGTTTTGTATTTCCTAGCCCTAATGTCTCAAACATAAACTTGTAAAACTCCTTAGTTATCCTTGTACTACAACCTCTGTATACTTTGTAAGGCCCCTGCTACAGCCTCTAGATGTCCATCATGTTTGTGGTACCCACACTTAGCCTTTTCTGCGGCAGCCCCTGGTGTTTTTCCATGTTTATGGTGTGCCCACACTTTGCAGGTTTTGCTTTCACTAAAGCCTCTACACACTTTGTACTTTTAGTTGTGATTGAGGAGGGGTGTTGAGATATTTGCAATCACACCTACTTTAGTCCCTTTGTATAGGACAGCTAGGCTAGGAAGATGCAGTTCATTCTAGGAAGAGAGACAAATCCCATATGCACAGTGGATGTTAAGTACTATCAAAGAACTCTATATAATGATGTACTTGAACTATCACTTTCATATATGATAATGCAATAGTACTTGTCTCTTTCTATCAAGTATCTGTGTCATTGTTGTCCATACACAAGATTGTGTTTATGAGTTCAAATCTCAATATTGAAACCTAATTCACTTGTGTAACAGTCGTCTACATTGTCATGTCAACATGAGCTGTGTCTTTATCTTTCATCCTCCATAGCTTTCACCTTTGCCATGCTCTAGATCCTGCATCTGTGACACTCTATCTAGTGAATACAAACTTGAATGAGCTATTATAGATATTACCAACGAGAATGGAAGGCTACTTACTTGAGCACTCCCCTAATCCCGAAAAGTCATGCATGGTCCACATTAGAATGGCTCTATTGGTGGACTATCGATCATCATGCTTACTCATATCTTCCACCATGACCCCATCCTCCCACAAAATCTTAAGCTCATCAACTAATGGACGAAGATACACGTCCATATTCTTGACTTTGTAGCAGTCGAGAATGAGCAAGCTAAAGGTATCCTTTCTTTGTAGAAAGCCATGGAGGGATGTTGTAGTTAACAAGGACTACAGGCCACACACTGTAAGAAGTTGAGAGCGGACCGAATGGGTTCACGCCATCTATAGCAAGACCAAGCCGAAGATTCCTTGGCTCTCGAGCAAAGCTTGGAAAGGTAGAGTCAATGTGGCTCCATGTGCGTGAGTCTACTGATATTCATTGGACTCCATCTGTGGATCTATTCTGTGCATGCCACGTTGTCAAGCTCGCCATGCCGGACGTACAAAACATGTGATGTGTATGGGGGATAAGCGAAAAGTGTCTAAGAACTTTTTGAGAGATGGTTTGCCCTTGCAAGTCTTGTCGATACCTGTGAGCACCACCCTTTGGACATGTCTCCATAGTCTCGTATTCTCCTCAAAATAGTACGCAATCGCTGACATATGTATGGATGCTGTTGTAGTCCATGCTAAGCTTTCGTAAAACATGTCCCGCATCATCACGAGACTCAGGCATGGTATTTGCAAGTGGTAATATATGATACTTTGGTAACTTGAAAAAAAATCATAAAACACCTTGAAAAAGCACAATTGTTTTTTATGATAGTGCTAAAAAGAAATCAATGAAGCGTACATAGAAGGTACCTAAACAACTCGATCACACTCGCATCGCTCCACCCATATTTCACTTGCATACTTAGGAGTGCAAGTAGTGTCTTCAGGCGAGATACTCAGCACCCATCATATAATGGTATGGATGCTTCCTCTATAAGTGGATCAGATATTTCAACATCCATGGGCATCAATGCATCGATCATTTCCTCCATCTCAGGCTCCAAGATTGTAGAAAATTCTGGAAGGCTGTTAGTCTCCTTTGGTATTGACGGTATAGATTGGGTAGTACCTTCCAAGTGGTGGATTGGCTTAGGCACTCCATCCATTGCATGCCCACGAACTCTTCTAACTAGCCACAAAGGATGCACTCCTTCTTGGGATGAGACGTCACCTTCTTGAAATAAATTTTACAGCCACATCCAATGTTTTTGTATATGATATTCAATTAGTTTGTGAATACAATGCATAATTGATATACACTTTTCTTACCATTTGCTCAAAATTTGAGATCACCTGATCAATGATCTCTTATTGAAACTTGTCGAAGCATCGTACGTATTCCATAGACAATCAACGTTTTTGTCTAATTGCCAACTTACATTGAGAGCAAGGACATGGGACACATTGATTAAAATATACCTCGCAATCTTGAATATCACATCCTTCATCATTTTCCATTTGGTCTACATTACGACAAACAATTTGTTTTTGTTATAATTATTTTTTTCTTTCTTAAAAAGAAGGGATTTCTTCTCTTGTAACTCAACAAAATTAATGCATATAAAGTCTCCACCTATGGGCCTATAGTATGTAAAGTCTAATATGCTATGCATGGGGATGAGGGAGCAGCTACCCTATATGGGAGTGTTTCCCATCCCATGGTATTGCACCGGACCACCACTACTACTAGTACTCGCCTTCTCGAAGAGAGAAAAGGTGCACCTAATGCCAGGAGGCATATTCCACGGTGGATTCCGTAAGGTTTTGCGGTGGATTTCGTAAAATTTTATTACTGGGGCTCATACACAAGGTGGATTCTTTGTGCAAAAAGTCGATGGGGACGCCTATCATTTTCGGGCATTTTGTTAATTTAATGTGTAAGTGGGTGATTCCATAGCGGGTGATTCTGCAAAATACATATTTAAATTAATAAACGTTTATGAGCTTAGAGTGCACACTCGTAATAAGTAAAGGTTAGGATTGAGTTCTAACCAATTTATTTTTGTAGCTGAAGACTGCTAGGTATTCACTTTTGTCGGTTTAATTGTATTATTTTTCTAACAATTGTGAATGCTTCAGTTGATGTGTAGAGCAAGCAGCGGTGGCATTGGGAAGCATTGGAGGATAGCGTGTATTCAAATTATCATCAATTTTTTATGGGCGCGTATCTTAGGCATGGCGCCCATATTTTGTCGTGCTTATTTATTAAAGCGCTTGATATTTATTTATTACTTTTGTATGTGCATGGGCGCACGATTTAAATATTTGTATTGGACATTGTATTTGGGTACCGCTTGACTCCTTGGGTGCCCAATAGTCTTTAGTGGCACAAAAGCAAACACAAAAGCTAAAACTTACTAATTGTAAATTGGGCTATTTTTTGAGCTTGAAGATGAATAATATATAAAATACATGCTTTGTGGAGCGCTCACACAAGGCATGGGGGGAGATTGCACCCAATTAGTCTCTTGCTTCATGTCATGCAAGTTTTCTTCCTTGTTTTTTGTGCAAAAGTAGAGTTCTTTTGTTCTTGGGGACCTTCTGACGCTCACTACGCGCGTATACGACGTCCGATCTGTGCACCAGCACCTTTTAAAAAACCTCTCTCTCTCTCTCTCTCTCTCCCTCACCACCACCACCACCACTATTACAACAACAACAACAACAACAACAACAACAACAACTACTACTACTACTACTACTACTACTACTACTACTACTACTACTACTACTACTACTACTACTACTACTACTACTACTACTACTACTACTACTACTACTACTACTACTACTACTACTACTACTACTACTACTACTACTACTACTACTACTACTACTACTACTACTACTACTACTACTACTACTACTACTACTACTACTACTCGCCTTCCTGAAGCGTCGAACACACCCAAGGTGTACCTTTAATAAAATATCTCTTTCTCTCTCTCTCTCTCTCTCTTTCTCTCTCTTCTACTACTACTACTACTACTAAAAAAAAGAAGAAATTAAAGAACTACTACTACCACTACCGCTACCACTACCACTACCACAATAACAAAAAAAAAAAGAAAAAAGAAATTAAAGAACTGTTACTACTACTACTACTACAAAAAAACAAGAAAAGAAGAAAAAAAGAACTACCACTACCACTACTACTACAAACAAGAAAAGAAGAAATTAAAGAACCACCACCACCACCACTACCACCACTACCACTACCACTACCACTACCACTACCACTACCACTACCACTACCACTACCACTACCACTACCACTACCACTACTACTACAAACAAGAAAATAAGAAATTAAAGAACAAGATCTTACCCTCTCTTTGTTTTCTATCCATTCATTCTCCTCTCTCCCTCTCTCTCTCTTTCTCTCTTTCTTTATTATGTTTCATGTTTGTTCCCTCTCTCTCCCGTTCCTTCTTTCTTTTTCTCTCTTCATCTTCCTCTCTTTTTCTCTCTTCATCTTACTCTCTCATTTCCTCTCTTTCTCTCTCAGTACACATCATTTTTTACAAAAACAAGAAAAAGAAAAGGAGAAAAAACAAAAACAATCCAAGAGGGAGCAATGCACTCATCGCAAAGGTCCTAGGATGGATTCAGCGGCTCCTCTTCACGAAGGCGGCTCCTCTTCGCCCTTCATACACTTCCTCCTCTTCTTCACAAACGCTGGCCATGGTGGTGAGAAGCTCTCCTTCTCCTCTTTCTCTCCCTCTCCCTCTCAAATGCACGATGCAGTTCGCTCTCTCTTTTGCTCCCTCTTTCACTCTTTCGCGCAAAATGCTGCACTCGGGTTTCGACCCGCTTTTTTTCGTTTGAGTACCATCGCTATTTGTGTCGCAAATAGCGATGCCGTTAATATGTGTCAGAAATGGCCATCGCTATTCTCCTATATCCTTGTAGTGTCTCTTCCTTTATCAACCTTTATACAAAAAGGAAGAAGGGTGGTTTTATTTGAGAAAAAATAAACTATCCTACTGCTATTTTGATGCTTGTGTGAGGAATTAAGTCTCGTGAATGAAATTAAAAAAACTAGTTGATAAGGGCATGCAAACAAATTGGAGAGAGGGATTGAATTTTCTATTTTAAAGGTTAAATACTAAGGATTGGATTTTTAATAGATGTTATGACTGGTCAAAGAAATGCCATGTCAAAGGGATAACACAAAGATCTGGAGTTGGAGAGGTAGTTGTCGTCCCGTTGTCCTCTTGTAGGAGATGGAAGCGTAGAGGAAGGGACATCAGAAGAGTCATGGATGAGAAGGCAGTGACTATACTAGTCACTGCCATATAAATGTGGAGTACAGGGGAGAGAAGATAGATTTTGGTGCCATGTGAAAGGATGGGAGAGGCATAGATTTGTTGGAATGAAATTGAGCACGAAAAGCTACGACGGCCAATTTATCTTCTTCTTCCTATGGCTATCTTTGGTCATTACGGAACTTAATTTGGTGTTCATTTTGTCTGAGTTTTGGGCATTGCCTTTGGATGTGGCTAGGTTCGTTACAATAATAGCACCTGAAAGTATCCTTATTACCACCAGTAAAGTTCTCTACTGCCGACGTATTCTTCATCTTCACTATTTTCTTCATCATCCAAGCACGTCTTCATGCCCGATGGCAGCATTGTCGAATTCTTCTTCCTCATCTTCCAAATCTAGAGTGCAGTTCAGACCAATCATTCGTGTCATCTATTGGCCTTCCTCTTCATGAAGTGACTCCATCGTACCCTCAACATCCATTCAATCCCCAGCACTAGAATCTCCTCCCCCATCGTTGTTGTCATCATCTTCTTCTTCCAATGCACAATCTCTCAATCCATGATGAAGAAGGCTCCACCTTGGCCCAATCTACGAGTCCCCTGATCCACAAGAAGCTTGAAATTTCATGTAGGAAACGCAGAAGTGGAGCATTAGGGATGGATGTGACTGAGTAGAGAGAAAATGAGAAAACAAGGGAAATGGCTAGTTTGAGGCATGGCAGATTCTTGAAGATGAGGGTAGACGATGAAGAAGAAAGGGTGGTGGAGTAGATTAGCTCTTCTCTTTGCCCCCATCTCCTCCAACACACACGCATTTGATACAAAGCTTTTTCTTTCAATCTCGACTTGAAGCAAACTAGTCTTCTCTCCAATCCACCAAGCATTCTTTGAATATCGAGCATGAGGCACAAAAATATTGGCTTGAAATATTGTTCCATGCCCTTTTTCTTTCGAATGAAATGATAGATCAATTTCTATCTGCTTCTTCTCACAGATCTTGGAGCATCCATGAGTAGGCCCCTAGCAAGATCGCCAAAAATGAAAAGCCCAAGGACACCACCGGATCTACCAAGAGAATAGGCCTCATGGTGGCATCTACAATGCCTATGCCCTAAAAAACTTGCAAGAAACATCATTCCTCTCACCAAGAAGCCATGCTAACAACCGGACTCAAAAGCAAGCAAAGTATATGCTTTGGGGTGCCTCACTGCAATAAGTGTTCTCCACACACACACACACACACACACACACACACACATTCTTCCTCTCCCTTTCAAGAGAACAATAGCCATGCACACAAGAAATAATGAAGCAAGCTAGAGTACACAAAAGATATCAACATCATCATCATCCTCACTATCTCCCTCTTCTTCCATAGATAGAGCAAGAAAGTACGCTTAGAAGAGAAAGCAAGAGAGTGCCCGAAAACCCAGAGAGAGAAATAAAAACATGACAAAGGTTGATAAAGGAAGAGAGAGACTCTAACTTCCTCAACCAACAACTTCTCATGACTCTTCTTTCCTCCCCTTTCTTTATTTGATTCCAAATATTAAAAAGTACATAATCTTTGAACTTTAAGCTTGCTTCATTTTGAGTATACATGGCTTGGACCTTACAACACACTAAGAGAGAATTTTCATGCTTGGGCTTTACAAGTGCAGACCTGCTAAAATAGCCAAGACCATTTACAAAATATGACATTAAGCATTTTACAAAGATGTGTATGCCATAAATTTTGGATAAAAGGAAATATTGTGTCAATGAAGAACCACATTCTTTTAGCCTTTTTGGTGATGGAATTGGAGGCTATCAGTTTTCCTATTCCTCTTTGGCATCTAGTCCACTTTTGGGCCTCAAGAGCAACCATTTCTTATTGCATGCTTTTCCTATGGTGAGAATGAACTAGAACCTTTGCAGTTTCTCCACAGGAGCCTATGCTATCATTACAAGTTGCACAACTTGCGGATTTACATGATAAATCAATACAATTGCTACATTCTTTTGGAATCCAAGGATGCATGTCCTTCATGCACATTGAGTTACAGTGAATAATCCGAAGATTAATTCAACAAATTAGGCTCTATCCTTGTGTTTACTTGCATGTTACACTCTACTTACTTTTGCGGTTAACAAAGGCCCTGTTCTAGGAAATTTGCAATAACTTTTGATTGGCTAGTCCAAATTAAGCATGCTATAGCTCTCCAAATGAAGCTCTCTTCAAGCATTTTTAGCCCATGTAACTCTTGTATCGTTGCCATTAAATCAAAATTAATTTTTTTCCAAAATAAAGAATAGTTCTATAATTAAATAAAGCCCACTAGTTGACACAGTCTCTTCCCAAGTTAGGAAAATCATTACAAAAGTATTACTAATCTAGCTAGAGATAAAAAACAATCCTTAGAATGGTGCAAGTAGGTTTAATATCGAGGATCTAGTCAATTCTCTATAGATTCCCACTATTAGTATTAAAGAATTGTGTGCACATTAGTTTGGGTTCTCTTAGAACCACTTGTTGGAAGTCCTTCCTATCAATTATTTGTTAAGGTTGGAATGCTTTGGAGTTAATGCCTAGCATTAATGATTTTAGTACACCTAGGGTAGTGAGAGCCTATCATTTGTGTGATATATTGTGCCCTACATGATTGCACTTTCATGTACTAGAGTATGTGTTGAGTGCTTAGTCAGGTAGGCTTACCACAACACTTTTGGGTTGAGGTAATCTCTATTGCCATACACTTGATTCATAGAACTGATCTATATAATCTCCATCATGCACTAATTCATACTCAATATTCGCAAGCACCAACATACTATTGACTTTAGCATTGTTATATTTATACTTTGAAGGTTGGTTTGCATTATACTTCTCTCCACACTTAAAGTAGAGTCATTTTTTCTTTTGCTCTTTGTAAAGCTCCATTGGAATTAACTTGACATTATTGGGAGTAGAAGTAGATGGTAACTTAATTTTGGCATATTGGTCCCTTGTCTTAGCACCATTGGAGGTCCTAAAAGTTGTTCCATACTTCGTAACAGTGTAAGGTGATAGGTAAAGGCTTTAGGTGTATTATAGGATATATTGTCACCACCAAAAGTTCCCCCAATTTGTCCCTGTTTATTGGTAGATTTGGGCTATCCAAATGATGGCTAAATATTAACATCCCTTCTATATTTTTGAGCATACCTTTCAGCTAATTCTATTGCATGGAAGAGAATGTATGGTTTTTGGGCTATAACATCTACTAAAAGACTAAGCTTCATGCCATAAATGCGTTTATGAAACTCAGCATCATTACTAATGCTCTTCACACACATTGTTAGGTTAAAAAATTTATCAGTATACTCTCTTATTGTCATGCTTCTTTGATCCAATTGGTACTACATTTTGGTTAGCATTTCATTCTTAACAAGGGATATAAACACCTGAGCCATCTAAGCATAAAAGTCTTTCCAACCATGGATTTGTTGATTTTCTGTGTTCCCATATCTGCACCAAATATGTGCAAAAACTTCTAAGTGAAGAGTAGTGAAATAAAATTCCAGTTCGTCTAATCTTGGGAAAATATCAAAATAGGACTCAAGCTTTGATTTACATTCCTCTAGATTAGATGGGGAAGATGAGTGCCCACTATATTTGGTCCTAACAATATTATCATGGAGCTCTCTTTCAATGAATGCTTATTGTGAATTAGAAGTTTGTGGATGCTGGTCCAAGTAAATTCCACAAGGATTCAAATTATTTGAGAAACTCCTCTAATATACAGATTGAAATATTCCTACACATGGTTGTACTCTTATTCCTTGAGAACTTGTTACATGGATACTTGTAATGGATTTCTCACTTCTATGGGATGGTTCATCAACTTCATAACTACTATTATGAATCCCTTTTATATTTAGCAAAGAATTCAAATTTAGAATAGAAATGATTGTCTTTTTTTAGTTTTGCATCTACTCTCATTATTAGCCACCGCCGATTGCTCAAGCAAGGACATCCCTTGGTTCGTGTATATGTAAGCTAGGATAGCCCCTAGTTCCATGAAGTTTCTAGAAGAATCCAAAACATAGAAGATATTTGCACCATTGCTTAAGTGTTAGTATGCATATCTTGCCATGTGTCAACATGCATGTTATGCCATGTGGGATCCTCTTATAATGACATGTGTCCCTTAACCTCCCTAGGCCATCATATAAATAGGGGTCATGGGCTACAAGCCCTTTAGTCTTGTCAAACTATTGTAGGCATGACAAATACTCTTCAAAAGCAAGAAGATTGCTCTTACAACTTACAAGAGAAGAACTTGGAAGAGAAATTGAACTAGAACTCGATTGCAAGTTTAGATCTTGCACAGCTAACCCCAAAGCTTATGGTTGCTCTGATTGTAGCCTTGCATTACTTCCTTGAAGCTCTTGGATTTTTTGCTAGATGATTTGTAAAGAAGCTACAATATCTTCCATCACATACTCCTCTAGATTTCTCCTAGTCCTTTGCAACAAGTGGATATACTTAAGAAGAGACATGATTTCCTCTCAGTAGGGCATTTTTTGGGTTAACAAGACAATCGAGCTAGTTTCAAGGAATTTTTTATGGCTACAAATGTGGAATTGTTGCCCTAACATAAGCTTTACATTGTTGAATTAGCCACTTAAGTAGCCCCAAAAATCCTTAATAATAAAAACCCTAAAATGGGGCATGGATAAGAGAGTCTTAAAATGATGCATGGTATGAGGTCTCAAAACTTTCTATAAATAGGCATGCTATCCTCCATTCAGCTCAATCTCATTTTTTAAAGTTTCAAGATCTCTAGCCTTGCTGCCTACACCCCATTCACAGAGAAGATATCAGCCTACCCATTGCTGTCTACATTCATCAACAGGCGCATGTTTCAACCTCCATTGCATAGTCTATATTTCTCTTGTGGTTGTTGATTAGCCACATTGTCTACATCTGGCAACCTGCTCAATTACTACGTTTGTGATTTGCCGCTACTGTTTCGACTACCATGTCATCATATCTACGTTTTATTGTTGTTACCGTGGTACATCATCATACTAATTTTTGGTACTATTAGCATGCCACATCATCATCAACTTGTTGCTTTGTAGTTTTCTCCCTCCTCACTACTTGTCTTGCATTGGATCCAACTTCCATAGCTATTCTTGTTGGTGTTTAACTCTTAGAGGTTGCCTTTGATACGCTTAGGATCCATGAGGAGTATGATACACTCTCCCACTCAACACCTCTGCCTCAATCCTTGAGACATAAGAGTTCGGGATACAATTTCATTCCTACATAGTTGTTTGCTACATGAGCATTGTATATTTGGTGTTCAATCATTCATTTAGATTCCAATGTGTTCATTGTCTCTAAGTTACCCTAACCCTAATATTGTTCTTTTGAGTTTATGCTTTATCATATGCTTTCATTTATATTTCTACGTTAGGGTATTTCTTCACATGGTATTAGAGTAAGGTTCTCTACCATGAAACCTTAGCCTTTGATTTGAAAGCCCTTCACAAAAAGCAAGAACATCAGGAGGGCAAGATGACATTGAACATATCTTCATCACATCATCATGATCCTCTTGAGCCCAGCACTTTGAGACACACGATGGAGTGGGCTTCACAACTTGCTCCTCCATCCAACATGATTGGAGAGTCTTCAGACCACCATGCAGTCCATAGACCATATGATTTCTCACAAGCCAAATATGATCTCATCCTCATGTATCGAGCTCAATAGCAGATTGAAAGTAAATTTGAGTTTTTCCCTTTAGATTTGATGCACCGGTCTAATGATTTTGCAAGCAGGATGGAAGCTCCACAAAGGATTGATCACCCTGATGTGGAAACTAGCATGGATTATAAACCTTTTTCTCTCCACCACAATCATCTTCATCTCTACATCTCTCATCTTTTCCATATAGTTCTCCACCTTCATTGACTCCTATGTCAGGCAAGCATGTTGCTACTTCTCAATATTTCGAGTCTACCTCTTTTTTTCAAGATATTGGTGATTCTCAACATGAAGGAACTCTTCATACCAAGTATTGGTTCATAAGCCTTGAAGAAGACATATTTTTCCTTTTGAACTCAAGAAAAGGTAAGCAAAAGTTGTAAGAATCTATGGTGAGTGCTCCATCTTTTCCTTCTGCTTTTTATCTCATGGTCAATATGATTTCGATGATTCATCTATTTCTTCATTTACATTTAATGGACAAACGGAACCTAACACATTTTCCTATCAAGTGTAAGATGGCATGAGTATTGCAAGGTATATAAGGATAAAGGAAAAAGTGAAGTGTTCACTTTGGCTGGATCTTCCCTTTTCAACCACTTCCTCTACTCCTTCTCCTTTGGTTGTTTCCTTTGTTCCATGAGTCATCTTCACATGGATACTCTAGGCTCGTCCCTTTTGTCTTGTCTTCACACCCATTTGTCTTCCTCTTTACTTCCTCCTTTGACCCACTATTTAGGTCTTGACCTTTCCTGAAACCTAATGATTTTTCCAATACTTCCCACCACAATGTAATGCTACTAGAGCATCCAAGTCAGTCCAGTCCATTGATATGTATTGCTTTTGAGTAGTTTTCTAATATATATTCTATGTTCCAATGTTTGTAGTCCAACTTTAGTATATATTTTTATGGAATATATGAGCATTCACTTTCATCACGAATTATATGTAGATCAAAATGGTGTTTACTGCTATTGGTATGCTTTAAAGTTAAGTCAAAAATACCAACATACTCCTGTGTTGAGTCCGGGTATGAAAAGTCTTTGTTATTCCACAGAGTTGGTGCAACCAATACATAGATGGTGACCACCACATAATATGGACCCAATTACACATGGTGACCATGCTGATCTTTACATAAGGTCCATTGGAGGACATCCACTCTATATTCTCATGGCAATCTGGGCATAAGTAGTGGATTCCCCCCACAAGGTGGTTGTATTCAAGTCATCAATGCAAAAAGAAGTGACAACTTGGCTCGATGCAAAAAACGATTGGCCAATGTTTAATGATGCCCAAAATGACATTCCATTCTTAATTCTCGCCAAACCAGACCAATGCCCAGAGACTTGAATGACTACATAAGCTAAAACAAGGTATGACCAAAGTCCATAGTTAGAGCTATATAGCTCAATTTAAAGTCCTAAGAGGATGAATGTCCTAACATGCCCAACCAAATGGGGAAATGTTGTACTCCATGTATGTGCAAGGGTTGAATACGGAAATTTGTAAGGCCTTAGCTAAGAAAGATCTCTCCAATCATGATCTAGATTATTTCTATCAACACACACTTTACATAGAGATGGTTTTAGCCAAAGAGAATATGAAAAAAGGTAGAAAGTTGGTCAAAACCTACTAACAAACCTTGTCGAATCAAAGCTAGGTACTTTGATACGAATTCGAACACAAAGGAAGTAAGTAGTTATCCCTCTTAGATTCTAGAATCGTGTCATTAGCAATGTTGTGTTGGATAGTGGATTCGAAGTCAATATCATTATGATGGCCACTTGTGGAGATTTTGGGCTGATAAATTGGGAGTCAAATCCCATTTTCGGTCTACATACCAAATCAACAAAGAGTACGGCTACTCAGAATCATCTGTTCAATCCTAATGGATGTTGCCAATGTGCCATTCTTGATTTCCTTAGTAGTTCTGAACATGGAGCATGTAGGTGAAGATTATTGCCTCTTGCTTAGATGTCCCTGGTTGCGAATTAATCACAATTTGGATTGTGACTAGCTGACTATACACTGAGGTCATAATAAAATCCAAATCTTTTTGAATAAGATTCTTCATCCATCAATAGCATGCCAACAAGTAGTTGTAGAGATTGTCATTATGGTGGACGGTCTAGATGATGATGGAGAAGTTGTGTTCTTGTCAACTAATGCCTACTTGGAACCAATTTGGTGGATGTGCTCCAAATTAGCCAACAGTACCTAGATCCTTACTTTCTACCCAATCTAGCCTAGGAGAGAGAATCAACCCTCGAGCCGAATTATGATGACCTACATAATCAAAATCCAAAATCCGATGCAAAAGCAGATCAAGATATGGCTCTAGCCGATTCCAAAATTTCAATTGTGCTCCAACAAGAAACAAGGTTTGAAGCTCAAATACAAAAAGCCACTCAAGTCAAGGAGGATGCTCTCACCATAGTTTACCTTGGTTTGGATGAAATAAAACTAGTCAAAATTAGTGCTCACTTGCAACCTAACTTTCGTGACTAGTTAGTTGCCCTCCTGATCAAACTCAAGGATGTTTTTGGTTGGGATTACTCTGAAATGAAGGGACTAGATCCTAGATTCTACCAACATTGGATTCCTCTCAAACTAGATGTTGTGCCTATCTATATATACATATATTGAATGAATCCCCACATGGAAAAGTTAGTGAAAGAAGAATTGGACTCGATTCCTTGGAGTTGGTTTCATCACCCCAATGGACCGGGTAGAGTGGATATTTCCTATTGTCATTGTTTCCAAGAAAAATAAGAAGCTTTGAACCTATATAGATTATAGAAAGTTTAATGAGGTAACAATTCTAGATCCATTTCCTATCCAGTACCTCGATAGCATTCTTGATGAAGTTACTGGTCACGAGATGTGCTCTTTTATGGATGGATTCGGTGGCTATAGCCAAGTTAGGCTTTCTCCATAGGATCAAGCTAAGACAACCTTCATTATGGCTTGGGATGTATATGTATATACAATAATGTGGTTTGGGCTGAAAAATACCCATGCTTCATTTCAATAGGATATGCATGAAATCTTTGGGCCCTACCTTACCGACTTCATGTGGGGTTTTCCTAGATCACTTTAGTGTCTTCAAAGCACTCATGCTCCTCCACTTACATCACCTCTAACTTTGTCTCATTAGATGTCGGGAATTCAATCTAAGTCTAAATCCCATAAAAGTCATCTTTGCAGTAAAGGGTGGTGTCATGTTGGGTCACATAATTTCCGGTGATGGCATTGTTGTGGATCCGTGCAAGGTAGCTGCCATCATGCTTACCCAAAATCCTGACTTCTTGACTAAAATGCTATAATGTCTTGGGTAAGTTTGATGGCACGGATGGCACTTTCACCTTCTAGCCCATGTTTCTATCCCCCTTAATCAACTGGCACACACTCCCAAGGCTGAATAAGGCATCACACCTCATATTTTGACACCTTTGACTACTATTGTCCAAGGCCCTAGTACTAATCCCACTAGGCTAGACAAAGTATTTCAATGTATTTGTCGATGCTTTCAATAGGGCAATAGTAGTGCGCTTATGAAACATGATATAAATGGTTGGTTTCACCCACTTAATGCCAATAGATGGATGTTCATTACTGAGAAGAACTACTCTATGTGATAGAAAGAGAATACCTCGAAATGATATATTTCGTTAAGAAATTCCACCATCACTTGACCATTCTTTTGTCTTCCATGTGGATCACTCTAGTTTGGTCTATCTCATTAAACAAAAGAATGTCACAAGTGTTGAAAAGCGTGGATCTAGAGTATGGCTATGGAGGATGGAAGATAAAGATGAGACTCATGAAGACATAGACTTAGAGAGATTGACTATTACACAAGTTAATTAGGTTCTAAGATTGAAGCTTAGATTTATAAACACAATCTTGTGTAAGTGGACAATGACACTAGAATGAAATGACAAAAGTACTATGACATTACATTCAAATGATAGGCAAGTATAATGCTTTATAGTATTTTGGGTAGGTAGCTCTTTCCACCACTATGTTGATGGGATTCAGCCCCTTCTCCTAGATTTATTGCATTTCCCTTGCCCACTGCTTCATACAAAGAGGCTACATTGGGTTTGATTGCCTAAATTCTCAACACCCCTCCTCAATCACAACCAGAAAGGCACAAAGTGTGTAGAGGCTTTAGTGAGCAATCACCTGCAAAGTGTGGGCACACCACAAACATGGTAATCATTTAGAGGCTGTTGCAAACAAAGCTAAGTGTGGGTACCAAAAAATGGTGGACATCCATAGGCTGTAAGAGGGGCTTCACAAAGCATATAGAGGCTGTACTGTTAGGTTACATGAGGAGTTTACAAGCTTATAAAAGGAACATTAGGGTAAGGTTATACAAGGCTTTAAAAAAGTCTATCAAAGTAGTGTGAATAGAAGGACTGGTGAGGCTTGTCCTTCTACTCCTGATGGCCTTCTTCTTCTTCTTCTTCATGTCCATGGTCTTCTTCTTCCTTCACAGCTGAGCAAGATAGGCCTTTTGATGCCTCTTTCTAGCATGACATAACTTTTCAATATGTTCGGTCCTTTTGCAAAAGTCACAAATTAGCTGATCCTTTTTGCCTTTGTACTTGTTACTGACATACAAAATTTTTTCATCCTTAGAAGTACTTTGCTCTTCTTTATTTTTTGATCTTCTTTTCTTCTTCTAACAAAGAGGTTTGAATGTCAACAAGTTTAGGATTTGGCATGTTGATTAAAGTAGTGAAGACATTTTCATAATCTGGAGGTAGATTTTTTAACAAAACACCAATGCATATATCTTCATCCATTTTAATGTTGATCCCTATAAGATGGGTTAAGATACTTTCCATGTACTTTGAATGTGTTGCAAGAGATGTGTTAGGTTTCATGTCCAATCTAAAAAATTCAAAAACCATACTTTGAAGACTTTGACTATGCACAAAACATAGTATCCAATCTTTTCCAAGTGTCATGGGATGTGTCACATGTATCCACATTGTAGATATAGCTATCATCTAGATCAAAATTTATGATGGCTTAAGCATTGTCATCACTTTTCTACCAAGAAATTGCAAGAGTTGCATCTCGGGGCTTCTTTTCTTTTCCATTAGTGATGGCCCATAGGCCCTTCTTCATCAATATAAGCTTTATACATGTTTGCCATGTATGAAACCCAACTCCTTTGAAGCGACATTCAGTGAGTCTTTTCCCATGCTGGAAGGCTGGAGTAGCAGTAAATCAACACCAAAAATATCAGATTTGAATAGCAGATGAGGTGATTGTGTCAAAGGAAATAGGTGCTAAGAGGCACTAGATGAGTGTCAATAGATACTATGCTTGAATCTTCTTAAGTTGAGCTTGGGTCTTCCAAATCTTCCAAAATATCCCCTCACTAATTTGATGTGTAGACTTTCTGGAAACTTCAGTGGATCAGTGAATCAAAGTGGTAGTAGTTTGGTTTAAGTGGCAAGAGTGAGAAAATAAAGGAAATATGAGCTTCAAGTGAAATGGCTATGGTTTCCCTTTTAGGGTTTCAGATAGGAACCTGGTTTTTCATTGATTGAAACTCATACAGTGGACCATTTGGAAAAATATTTGAGCTCGAGATAGTTTGGGTAATAGGCTTCAAAAGCCCTATGATCTCGAGGAAGATTACATTGCACAAAGAAAGAACGACTATATAGACAAAAAGAGGTGTAGATTATACATCAGCCATTTTGCAATGCTAGAGAACATATCTACACAAGTGACCAAGAAGCTTTAGAAGCAGGGGAACATATCTCCAGAAGGAAGCTTGAAGAGATTTGGCTTGTATGAAGAGATATGAGAGCTCTAAGCAAGATATCTCCTAACAACTATGGCAAACATGAAGGAAAGAATGAGGGTGGAGGTGAGAAATGAGCTCATTAGCTGGACTTGAGCTGAGAAAATATGGAGAAAGGATGGAAGAGAGGCTGACTAATGTGAGCCATGCTCACCATGGCTCTAATACCATGTTGAAAAGCATGGATCTAGAGCATGGCTATGGAGGATGGAAGATAAAGACAAGACTTACAGAGATTGAGTGTTACACAAGTGAAATAGGTTCCAAGATTGGAGCTTGGAATCATAATCACAATCTTGTGTAAGTGGACAATCACACTTGAATGGAGGAAAAAAGTACTATGGCATTGCATTCAAATGTTAGGCAAGTACAATGCTTTATAGTCTTTTGGGTAGGTAGCACTTTCCACCACTGTGCTTATGGGATTTAGTCCCTTCTCCTAGATTGCTTGCATTTCCCTTGCCCACTGCTTCATATAAAGAGGCTGCATTGGGTGTGATTGCCTAAATTCTTAACAACAAGACAACTAGCTCATTAGATTCTATTACTACAACAATTTGATTTCAAAGTTCTACACCAGCTTAGTACCCAACATGTGATTGTTGACTTCCTGTCTCGATGATGACCAGCAAATCAGTGCAAATAAAGGCACAAAAATGTGCTCAACATGGAAACATCCTTTGCAAATTGACACTTTGCAAATGTACCCCTTTGTTAAAATTCCAAATATGAAGCAATGTAAAATGTGTAGTCCAAAAGGCTCACATTAAAAAAATGTTGAAAGGAAAAGGAAAGGTCAAACACTTTTGTCTCATGCTAAAAATTGAAAGGTCCTTAGACCTTAGTCCAATGTATGCAAATTTGAATTTTATAATGCAAGAAAAGGAAAAGGGTGGTTGCAGCCGTGGGATTTGGGGAGGTGGGAGGTTGAGGTGGTTGCACCCTCTCTCTTCCTTTATCTTCTCTTGTCACGGTTCATTTCTCCCTCTCTCATTTTGGCACAACACTTGCCTTCTTGTTCTTGCTTTTCTCTCTTGTGCTCCTTTGCAAGATCTCATGGAGAGTGAGGAAGAGGAAGAGGGTGAGGATGGAAGAATTGTCCAATTTCTTGTGTGCCTTCCTCTTGCATGTTTGGAGAGTATGGATTCTTGGTGAGAAGGAGAGTTTTCTTGCAGGTTTTTGTGGCCAGCAATGTATTTGCAGCCTCTACCTAGCCGGTTCATGGTTCTATTTGTGCCGTGGCAGGGTGCTCTTCATTTGGTGCACTGGTCGGGAATCAAGAGGTGGTTATGAAGCCTGCAAGAGAAAGAGTTTGTAGCTACAGTTTGGCCATGGGAAGCTATCTTTCTTGGCTACATTTTGAGGAAAGAAGGTCCATTGTGGAAGGTTTCATGTTGGATTTTCAAGATTGGAGAAGATGGGAACCAAGGTTTGATTCCATTGTAAGCATATGGAGAACAAGAAGAGGGTGAAGTTCTTGGAATGTTGAGCCTCTGTCCGATCTGACGTACATACCTTATTATTTTTCATCACATAGCCCTCACGCCCACTATTCTCCCCTTCTAGTACTTTCTTTCTCTATCTTGGCCATTCCCTTACCTTCAGGTCTGCCTTTGAGACATTGGGCCGACCAGGATGAAGAACATTAATCATAAATTGCTTGCGGGAGAGAAGGCGATTCGTCATGAACACGGTGCAGGACTTGAGGTCCGCCATTACGCGATGACGCCTGGTGGGGGAGATAGGGCAGCTCGCACCAGGCAGAAGGGAAGAAACCTCATCATCCTCAAGGGCTAGTGCTATACGGAAATCTCCTCTACTACTCCTTTCTATGCCTCCATGTGCCTATTAGCTATCTTTTGACCTGTGCCCCAGATGTGCCACCGTGCTGCTTTCTTGGCGGACTGAGCTTCATGCCTCCTTCATCAACTCATTGATAGCCCAAGCAGCTGCTGCCGCAGCTTCAACGATCTCTGCTACGGTCAAAATGGCGCCAGACTGTCGCTAATTCTACAAGCCCTCCAAGGAGCTGTCCGTGTTGCCGCCCGACACTATGCACGTGGTAGTCCTCTGAGTGGTCATAGAAAGGAAAGAGGAGGGGATTGATACAGATGAAATCGCAGCTGCAGTCGTCGGCTGTACATAGCAGCACTTCCAATCTGAAGAGGACGACATTTTTTAGCAACAGAAAATTGCACAGCGTCAATGATAGGCAATATCATCAACGTGGCGCAATCATTCATTCGACCTTATCTTCTTTTGAAATTTTCAAATTTGATTATCTTAAATTTTCAAACCTTCAAAATGACAATCTTAAATTCATTTTATGTGGTATCCCTTTTAATGATTACTCATATGCATATCTTCTTCAATCCTCAAGTCATGCTTCCTTTCATCAAGGCTATCCTTCAAAACACCCAAGAACTTTATGTTTTGTTTTCCTTCTTACTTGTTTAATAAAGCTTACCTTTCCTTTTTCTTTCAAAACAAAAGGGTGGGAGAACTCCGATGTTTTATCCTTCGTAAGGGTATACTTAACGTTTATATCTTTCTCGGGTTTATTATTGTGCTTCACAGTGTGATTGTCTTTCAACCTGTCTTGGGTGTGATGGCATCCTTGTAAGAAAAGTTGTTAAAGAGCCCTATCTTTTGAGTTTCTTTTGGTGTGCTTTGTAACCTAGGCTTCAACGTCCTAGTTGTGTATTTCTATTTTTGCATTATTTCCCTCCCTATCCAATGACAATTCAAAGATGATGATGAAAAAAATGAAGACTAATGATGAAGATGAAGTTTTTCAAGGTGCTTATTGTGGTTATTCTTCAAGTTGGTTTGTGGGGACGCTTCACACTTAAGCGTGGGAGGAAATGATGACCAGCAAATCAGTGCAAATAAAGGCACAAAAATGTGCTCAACATGGAAACATCCTTTGCAAATTGACACTTTGCAAATGTACCCCTTTGTTAAAATTCCAAATATGAAGCAATGTAAAATGTGTAGTCCAAAAGGCTCACATTAAAAAAATGTTGAAAGGAAAAGGAAAGGTCAAACCCTTTTGTCTCATGCTAAAAATTGAAAGGTCCTTAGACCTTAGTCCAATGTATGCAAATTTGAATTTTATAATGCAAGAAAAGGAACAGGGTGGTTGCAGCCGTGGGATTTGGGGAGGTGGGAGGTTGAGGTGGTTACACCCTCTCTCTTCCTTTATCTTCTCTTGTCACGGTTCATTTCTCCCTCTCTCATTTTGGCACAACACTTGCCTTCTTGTTCTTGCTTTTCTCTCTTGTGCTCCTTTGCAAGATCTCATGGAGAGTGAGGAAGAGGAAGAGGGTGAGGATGGAAGAATTGTCCAATTTCTTGTGTGCCTTCCTCTTGTGTGTTTGGAGAGTATGGATTCTTGGTGAGAAGGAGAGTTTTCTTGCAGGTTTTTGTGGCCAGCAATGTATTTGCAGTCTCTACCTAGCCGGTTCGTGGTTCTATTTGTGCCGTGGCAGGGTGCTCTTCACTCGACTTGATTTTGGAGAAGCTCTGACTAGAATAGATGATGAATTTTTGACTTCTCAATTATTCTATGTAGATGTTGACAATACAAAACCTAAACCACCCAAGCCTCTCTAGACCTAGTATGAAGAATTGTTGGTCTTCTTAGAATTAGGACAAGTCTTGGATCACCTTCCAATGGACCAGTGCAAACAAATGGCTCTCAGGAGTGGACACTTTGGATTTGTTCTAGGCCAACTCTACCACAAAAAACTATCTTAAGTGTGCTACAATGTGTGGTTCTACCCATGGAAATGGATGTGATCATGGAAGAATCTCATTAGGGCATCGTTGGAGGTCACTTTATGATGACTGATGTTATAATTCAAAAGATCAGGAAAGTAGGACTATGGTGGATGACTATGCATGGCGATGTCCATTGATTTGTCCAGAGGTGTGATGCTTTCCAACGGCTCACTATCAACCACTATGCTGTGAGGACTAGTTACCCTGGCATCCAATTTTGCCCTTGGAACCTTTTTTGAAATGGGGACTTGACTTTGTCAATCCTATCAAGCCTACCACATCATACACCAGAAACATATATAACTTGATAGCCACAGACTATTGCACCAAGTGGATCGAAGCATGGGCACTTCCAATAATTTTGTACCAGTAGTAGACAAGCGTCTCTTCAAGGATGTCTTCACCCACTATGGTTGTCTGATTGAGTTAGTGAGTGATAGGGAAAGTCACTTTGTCAATAAGGTTATCAAGCATATGACTTCCACCTTCTTGGTTCTTCATAAGAAATTACCCACGTACTATCCAGAAGCTAACGGCTTGGCTGAATCTACCATCAAAACTCTCTACAAAATACTTACCAAGCTGGTTGAGCATCATAAAAAGGATTGGGATACCAAGCTCCTGGCAGTCCTTTGGGCTTACCGCACTTCATTCAAAGTAGCTACATGCTTCACTCCATACAAGCTTGCCTTTGGCATAGAGGCCATCACACCTCTAGAATTTGTAGTCTCGAGCCTCTAGATTGCTATCAAAGATTTCCTACTTCCTCAAAGGGGATTTTATTTTTGCAAGCTTTCATTTTCTTTATTTTGCAATCAATCCTTTTTTTTGAGATTTTTTGTGCAATGTATCAATTTTACATATAAATACCTCTATGCAACATACCCCCACATGGAAGTATCCTAGGTTATACATGATTTGACTAGGGACATTCATAGCATCATTACCACTTCATAGTCATACAAATCATAGACAAGACACAAAAAGAAAATAGCAAATTTTCACTATTACTAAAAGTGTATGACACTTTGCATTTACATGAACACATAGGGAATTTAAGGCAAGGTAATGATAGGGAAAGAAAAACCAATATAGTCACATGTAAACCACATAGTTAAATGCTATGGTATCAATAAAACCAACCACAAAGAAAAATGTCAAACTAAACAACATAGTAAGGCCACATGGCATACTCCCAACCATATAGTCACATGGCATAGTTATCGATTAAAATGTAGTCACATGACAAAGTACATGATAAACATATAAAAGTAGCAATAAAATGAAACATCCAGAGTCATTATATAATAGCATCTCCCTCATCTTGGTACTGGTCCACATGCAATGATGGTGAAAAAACACTCCCCATAGACCACATTGTCTAGCTCTAGACACATGCAATGTCTCATCTCCTCTACACTAGCCCATGCCAAATTGCCACACCCCGCAAACACATCCAAAACATAGTCATAATGCTATGTAAATGTAGCCAATAACCATCTAACCATATCACCAATCAAGATAAAAAATGTTTATGGCCATGCTAGTAGAAACAATGAAAAGACCATGCAAGGCAACTTGAGAGTAAAAACATACAAGACTACTTATTGATAGAAGAGATGAGACCTCTCTGCCCCACCTCTAATAATGACACCATCAATGTATATGGGAAAGACACAATCATCCAACATGTAGCTATGATATGCTGGAAATGACCTCTCTAAAATCTTCTCCCCAGCCTCTCTATCATGGCACGGTACAACATGACCAACATGATGCCAAAGACACATGGTAAGATCAAGTACCTATTCACAAGTGGAAACATGATAAGTGATCCAAATTTTTGTTTAAAACATGCAACAAAAACCTTGTTTATAGCATACAACAATATGTTAGAGCATCCAACTTCATTATCTTACTATCTCTCTAGTAACAAGGTGCCGATAAGCCTTAGAATGACACATGAGCATCCAAGTGCAGTGAAGCACAAGCCCCACTCTCGCTGCATCCACAATGAAGTCATCTATATGCTCCACCAAGAAAATAGTGACCAAGAAGCCTCATTGGCCAAATACTTGTAGGCAAGATCCATGCACAACCCATAACTAGACCCTTTAAGAATGTATTCCACTTGGGAATGGTCCTGCCCTTTTAAAGAAACATTAGAGTCATGACATATGAGAAGTGATTTTGATGTAAACCTTATATGAGAGAAAAAGTAAATTACCCAATGGAGTGGGACCTAGAGCATCCACAAGCAAGCTCGTAGAAAAATTTGCAAATATCAATTGAGCTACCTCTCAACATAGAACTCCATTTTTACTATAAAGATGCATCTTTTGTGTTGCAAAAAACTTGTGAATGCTATTCAAAAAATGACACACCATCATTGATGCAAGTATATATTTTTAATAATCATATATATAATTCATCTTCATGGGCAACAAACAAAGCACATAAATTTCAAGTTAATATAAGATTAGTCACCTATTGAACAAGTCATAGGTCGCCCCTCCCAACTCTCTTGGCCAAGAGATGACCCTACAACAAAGGATGTGGTGGACTCTATAGAGGACTATGACACATTTTTTCTCTGTGGATTTGTGGAGGTGCTTGGTTGTTCCACAAGCATTTTACCTCTCTTTTCAATGGTTCTAGCAAGAGGAGTAGTAGTGGCTTTGATGGTAGCCTAGGTAGTTTTGCGTAGTATCTTGAGTACCTTGGGTGGCTTGTGTAGCATCCTTGCTAGCTTTAGTGGCCCTTGAGGACTTCCTTCCACACCTTTAGTGTCCTTAGTTTCTTGCTCCTCCATAGTAGTGGGTGTGGTAAGCGAATCATGAATAGAAACTTCCTTCTGAACCCTGCAAGCACAATTCAACCCTTAGAATCCCATGCATGAGCACAAAATCTATTTCTACAAGATTGACAAGATGCTTTATATGGGTTAAAGTACTTACTCTCATGCAAATCTTTCTCTTGCTCAGGGACAACTCCCACACGGTAATCGAACCACCAAGGACAAACATTTGTTTCCCATGCCATTAATTTCCTCTCATGTAATGTTGGAGAATACATAATATTCTCATCGTGGATATCAATCCACTCTCGTGTGAATTTTGGAGTTGCATCCAACCTCTTCTCTTCTACAGATTATAGTATCCACCTGCAACATTCTCAATACAAATGATGCAACTAAATGCATGCAATCTCCTATTGAAAATTGGGCAGAGTCTCCTTTGTACAAGCAAGAAATACTCAACATAACATACATACCACCCTCACTTAAGCTTCCACATGGAATTTAAGGCAACATAAATATAAGAAAACAAAATATACATTAATAAAATCAGTATATTCTCCTTCGTACAAGAGACAAATTTTCAATCAATAAACCAACCACCCAACCTTGAGCCTACACATGGAATTGAAGGTAAAGAAATCAATAACATGACATGGCTTCCAAGTACCTTTCCATCCACTCCATAATGATCAAAGCACTCACCATAAGAGACTAAACAAGTGCTCCTCATGCATAACCATTATAACAAACCAAGCATGCATTTCTCATTGAAACCAATGTTTTAATGTTCAAAATGGAGTAGTGTAGATGTAAATCTATAAATCACATGTTTGGCTAAAAACACAAGCTTTGACATCTTCTCTCCATCCAAGAGAATTAACACCATCCAAGAGATGTACAAAAGCCTACACATGTTTTACAAAAACTTAAAATTGGCACATACATTAAGAAAGCACTAAAGAAGGCAATATGAATGTATTGCATCGTGTCAACCTGCAGGACATGACTCTTCAAGTTAAGTTTGAAGAACACCTCAAATGAGTCTAGAAGCCATGAACCTTCTATTTGTATCCTTTGAGTTTGTAGCGTTTCTTTTGAATGCAAATGAGCCTAGTGTGTCTCTTTCTTCATGTAAATCCAAAAGATTGTAATCTCCAAAATGAGGGTATTGGGGGTCTTTAGACTTTGTAAGACTCATAAGATGCAACAATATTTTTTTCCTGTATTGCACAACTACACAAATATGAAGCATTGAAGAAAAAGGCAACATACACACAATATGCTTTATAAATACAAACTACCTCTCTGGAGAGATTTTTGAGCTTGTAAGGCAATACAACTTGTCTTTAGTGATCTTGAACATGCTCGCATCATCCCACATTAGGCTAAATAAAAACATGAAGAAATCATACCCATTTTAGGGATTGGCAATGCAAATGTACTTGTAACCCCTATCTTTGAGACACTCCTCTTTCACTCGTATAGCCTTATCTAAATGTCTCTTCCTCTCTACCTCATCTAGACCAAGAGCCTCAACCTTTGTAGTTTCTTTTGCGATGAAGGTATGGAATTCATCCTATCATGCCAAAACAAAAATAAAATTATAGACAAACATAGAAAAGTACATTCAATACAAGAGAGCTAGAGATAGAAAAGCACCTTCCACACAAGTTGAGATATTAAATCATAAGGAGAGTTATACCATGAAGCAGCACTATGATAATACCTTCCCTCTATATGCATATCAACCTCATCCCACTTCCTCATGTCTGGACTCAATCTATCTAGAATGGATTCTTTGTTTGCATCTAGAATGGACTCAATACTATTGGAGGCAAACACAATTGTAACATGAGAATGTAAGCATAACACATTACGATGAGAAGCTTAGTTGAAGGAAGAAGACTTACACATTGGTGGTGTCCAATGCAAGTAGTAGCTCTACTTCCTTTGCCTTTGGCACCTCAATGAATTGACACTACACACAAACATAGCGATGAGAAGCATAAAAATAGCGATAGACTCAGACTGCATAGCCCTCTCCCAGGAGGACAAGTCTGTTGACCTTGTCAAGATCTCCACTGACGAGAATCTTGCAGATCTGCTCACGAAAAGCCTCACTACTGAGCGCTTTGCCTTCCTCAGGAGATTGATTGGCGTTGGATGAGATGTTGCCTTTCCTCATCCCTTGTACCTATGTACATTCTCATGTTACAAGTCTCATTTTTATGCAAGGAGTCAATCTCAGACTGCATAGTAGCCCTCTCCTAGGAGTGACTGTCACCCCTGCGCATAGCCTCATCATAAGTGAAAGGCTCTCCTGCATCTGTAACCAAAACATAATGCATAGAGGGCTGAAATCTATCAGGTGGACGTCTGTCTCTAGCAGACCGTTTCACTGCAGGCTCTGCTACCTGCCCAGCTGCCTGTCCAACACCCTGACCACGAGCATTTGCTACAGCTGTAGGCTATCCAACTAGCTGTGCAAGAGCTCTAGGCTCCTCCTGAAAGATCACTCTGCGGATCTCAACCACCTTCTCAGGCTGCCTGTGTATCTTGTCTTCATGGAAGACTACATCATGGCTGCATACTATTTTCCGCGCCTGCGGATCCCATAGGCAATAGCCCATCTCTCCTAAATCACCATAACCAAGAAATATGCATTTAATGCTCTTTGGATCCAACTTACTCCTCTTGTCCTTGGGCACATGGCAGAATGCCTCACATCCAAAGACACGGAGATGCGCATAAGAGGGTGGCTTACCAGCCCAAACTTCCTCTGCAACCTGGAAATCCAATCCACTAGAAGGCGATCGGTTTATGACATGCACTGCCGTACTAACTGCCTCAGCCCAAAAGCTCTGTGGTAGGCCTGCATGGCTAAGCATAGAGCGGACACGCTCCTGAATAGTCTTGTTCATGCGCTCAGCCAAACCATTCTAGGCGGGGGTGTAAGGGGCGGTCAACTGACACTTAATACCCCTGTCATCACAAAACTGCTCAAAAGCACGTGAGACATATTCTCCCCCATTGTCAGTCCTAAGGAATTTCAGCCTATATCCAGTCTGGTTCTCAACAAGAGCAAGCCAATGCTGAAAGACTGCTAAGACATCGGACTTTTGCTTTATGGGATAAGCCCACACTTTCCTAGAAAAATCATCAATGAAGGTAACAAAGTACTTCGCGCCACCCATAGACATACATGGCATGGGCCCACAAACATCTGAATGCACCAAAGCCAAGGGCTCACTCATGCATGGCCTACCCTATTTCTTATGCGTAGACCTATTTTGCTTACCGTAAAGACAATGATCACACGAGTCAAAACGTGCATAGTCCAAAGGCGGAAGATACTGCAAACCAGATAACATTTTCATTCCCTTCAAAGACATATGCCCCAAACGGGCATGCCAAAGTGATACATGTGGGATAGAGCCCACTGCCAAAACATGGTCTACAGAAGACCCAGATACAACAAGAGGATAGAGCCTGCCAGCCTTGGCGCCTCTAGCAAGCACAAGTCTGCCTCTGATAATCTTCCGGGCAGAATCCCCAAAACAGATATGAAACCCTGCATCATCCAACTGTCTTGCAGACATAAGACTGCGCGTAAGCGCAGATACATGACGTACATCCTTGAGCAAAAAGGAATTGCCAGTGGAAAACTGCAACTGAATATCTCCACATCCCACAATATCAAGAGATCCAGATATAGTACGGTAAGACTGATCAAGATACAGTATGGTAAGGCATCACATGGAAGGACGCACCTGAATCCAATAACCAGCACTGTGCATACATACTAGGTGTCTTAGTCAAGTGTGAGGTATCAGAAGAACTAGCTGCAAGTATGAACTCATCACTACCATCGGAATCCTCGGTCTGCGTGACATTAATTTCTTCAATCTTGACGCTGGACTTCGTAGGTACTATGCTACGATCAGAGGACTTCTCCTGCACTTTCTCTTTCCCCTTATCCTTGCGCTTCTCATTGCGCAACTCATGACACTGTGGTCTGATATGGCCCTTTTTTCCACAATGATGACAAGTGACATTAGCGTTGCGCCCACATGACTTACTACGCGACTTTCCACAAGATTTAGACCGACCCTTCTGCGAGTCAGGGCCACAGCCATGACCACGATCATTCCTGACATTCCTACCTCTAACTGTCAAAGCATGTGAAACACGAGAGGCATCCAAGTTTTTGTGATTAACCTCTTCCTACAGAAGAGCACTCTCAACATCATTCAGTTTCGGAGTAGCACTAGAGGCACATAGGGCAGTGCGGAATACATCCCATGACTCATTCAGAGTCCCAAGCAAGAAAAGAGGAGTTACTTCCTCTCCAAATGTGATATCCTGCGAAGTCAGGTTCTTCAGTATAGCATGGAACTAGCTCAAGTGAGCAGACATAGTCACATTATCCTTCATGCGCAGATCCATAAGCTGCTTCAACCAGTACACCTGACTTGCCGGACTTTTATTATCATAAAGATTCTTGATCTTATTCCATAGATCCCATGCACTCCGTGCTTCCTCAAATACATTATAATGTACATGTTCAATGAGAGACAATACAATCGTGGACTTGCATAGCTCATCAAGTTCAAGCCAGCCGTCATTGTCCATAGTTTGAGGCTGCTCCCCGCTCAATCGAAGTGGCTTAATCTGAGATTTCTACACCAAGACCTGCCAAATTTGACTCTTCCAATAAGAGTAGTTGGTACCATCCAACTTTGTGATGTTAAATATGGCATTATCAGTCGAAGAGAACGCCATAATGCAAGCTGGAAATGCATAGACAATGTAAAACTGCTGGCTGTTTTACTGCAGAAAATGCCCAAAATCCACTGAAATGAGCTCAAAATGGCGAGAAAAGTGTGCCAAAAGATGTTTCCCACTTAGTACTAGGTGCGGTACACCAAATCAAGAAATTTCAGCATTAAAATTACTGCTCAGTCCACCAATAAATGCTTGTTGTGATAAATTTCAGAATTGCAATAATGAGAGCAAACTATCCCAAAACTGGATCTAATGTCAACTAAACAATGCTAGGTCCAAATCCGGCATAAAGAGGACAAAGAAAAGCCAAATGACAGTGAAAATACATGAGCATAACACCGAGAGATGTCAAATAGCATCTGCCAGTAAGAGGCACATCCCCAGACAATCTAGGCAAAATGTAGAACCAATTGCCAAAACCTAACACAAATAGGTTTCTGCTCAAAAGAAAGTGGATCCAAAACTAAGACTTAGCTCATAAGCATCCTGTGAACCAAGACATATACTCAATGCAACATCCAATTGTCGGAGTATAATCCCAAAGTCTCAATACATCTGTAACTGCTCAATGACATAGACTGCTTCAATACATGTAACTGCTCCAATAGCATGTAATCCCTGCTCAAGGTCAAGTAAGTATGCAAGATGCTCCCACTGGCACAAAAGGCATACAAACGAGCTCAAGGGCTCAAGCAACCCAAGACAAAGTACCAGTGACAAGTGACCAAGTCAATGCGTCATACGCATCCCAAGAGCATGACATACATGAAGCAACTGATGGAAGCAACCAAGTAAATGATCAAACTGAGTCGAAATGCTCAAATACATCCAAGGAAAAGCTCCCAATGTCGGTAAAGCATAGAAGAACCAAGCGGCATATATCACGAACCAAAGCATGTAATGTATGAAGCCTAACTGTCAAGCATAGACATGAGGCATAAGCGGTCCAAGAGTATGCCAAGTCAGTCCAAATGCCAGTGAATACCAACCAAGACGGAGCTTATGCATAGCTCAAATACATTCCATAGATTCAAACATGAGCTCAAAGTCGTCCCCAAATGTCAGATACATGATGGCAAATCCCAAAGCATACATCCGGTACCAATAGGTAAGTGACAAAGCATCCTAAGTACCTTCAGCCCACTATTATTACAGCCAAGTTTGACAGTCAAAACAGAGAAATTTCAACCAATATTTCAGGCCAAAATCATGGCATAATCATGGGGATACATTTCCAAGACATTCGGGCATCAAATAGACCGCATACGGGCATCAAATAGCACAATCAGAATGGAGTGTAAGCAACAAATGCTAATGCCAATGGTGCTGCCTTGTTTTCAGCCTGTTATGACAGTTTATGATAGTCCCAAATTTGAATAAATCAGCCCCGAATGATCAAGACCAATGCCCAAAGCTTGAATGACATCAAACATGAAGTCTAATAGCCCTCTTGATCAAGGTAGAGAGCAAGAAGCTATGGCCAAGTGTGGAGCTGAAGTAGACGAGTGCTAACAGCCTGAAAAAAATGGCGCAATCTTCCTTGTTGGTGCTGAACTTGCTGCTGCTCCACATGGGCTGAAAGGGGGTAATGGGGGGCTCAAGAAGGGCCTATCAAAGGCCTATGACAAGCCTCTTTGAGCCTTGATAAGTGTAAGGCACAATATGAGGGGAATAAGCTTCAAGGGTTTGAAGCCATGGCTGCCCTTGCTATTTGCAACCTGTAGACTGAAATAAAACCCTGAAAGAATGATCAAATACCTCAGTACAAATGCCTTGAAGGTGCCTCAATAGGCCGGGAAGGTGCTTGGGAAGCTGGGGAGTGACGGGAGCTCGGGGAGATTGGATATGGTTGCCGGGATGGAGATCCAATGCATGAAGGGAGTCAATGCGAAGTAGAGAAGCATCGAGTCAAGCTCGAGCAAGAGGAAGCCAAGCTCTGATACCAGTTGAACGATGAGAAGGATCGAAGCTTGCACGGGAGCTATGGCGGGAGAGCAAGAGCAAGAAAGAGAGAGACAAGAAATAGGAACTCCAACAGTCACAATGTGTGACCGGGCCTTCCTTTATTTACTAGTCACTAAAATGAATGTAAAGAATAAAGTGACGCGACGGGTGGCCGCCACCTGCAGTGTGCAGTGGCAGGTATTGTCAGTGTAGTAATACACGGGGCGGCATGGCGGAGGCGCCTTTACCCCAACATATCACAGGTATGGTCTCCCCTTTAGGACCTAGAATTGACACAAGGAAGTGTCCCATAGTCTCAAGATAATCAGTGGAATCAAAGAAAGTAATCAACCATTTAGCATCATCTATGGAAAATCTAACTACCTGTGAGCCACCAATCTACAAAGAGGCACATTAGGAGGCAACATCCGAGTTGTGCTTCCCTATGTGTGCATTACGAGGCATTATGCCTATATGTTATGGGATCTCCCTCTGAGGAGAAGGGAAGGTGAACCTTGGACTACATATTGGATAGAAACACAAAATTGTCATAAGCATTTAGTGCAAAGTGAGTTTTAGATGCTCCTGGCCCGCGAGGCCATGTGGTGGGGTTGTTTGTGGTATGCATGAGGTCCGACTAGTGCCATAGCTAGTGCCAGCCCATTTTGAGGTCCCATCATTTATACATCATTGTTATTTATCATTATTCATAGTCGTTTATCATTCTATACATGATTTCTTTAATGCTATGTTATTATTATTATTTATTAACATGTGATTACAAAGACTAATGGGCACCATGAGGGTCTAGAGGATAATGAAGAGGTGAGTGATGATGGTGGTCAAGGGGAGGATGAGGATGGAAAATAAAAAAAGCACTCAAGGCACTAGGCAAGCAAGTCTCCCTAGGCTTGATAAAGGATATGCTTAGCCAGTCATATGCCAAAGCAGCATGAGCATGGTGTTGATTTTGATGAGGTCTTTTCTCTTGTAGTCAATATGACCACCCTACAATTGGTTTTGGTTGCATAGTTAGATATGGACCTTTATTAGATGGATGTATGTGGGAACCTTCGCTCGACCACCAAGACCCATGGACCGCTTATTGCTCAAGTGCTTCAAGGTGAATGCTAATGGCTACTCTCACATAGCCATATGCACCCTCAAGCCTATGAGTGTAGTGATCTTACCTCAATGCCCAATCAGGTACCCTCCTCTCTCAAGCACACCAATAGCTCCATGATTTGAGATGCAAGCTCAAGCAAACTCAATCCTCCTCCTTCAGGCTCTATACTCCATAGCCGTGTGTGTGAGATAAGAGAAGGGAAGAGAAGAGAAGAAGAGAGGAGAAGATGGAGAGTTTCTCAACCATGATCCCTCACCCTCACACACTCCCTCTCTCCAAGTACAAGCATAAGCAAGTAAGAAGAAGAAGAAGAGCCACTTTTTCCACACGCCAAGAATGAGCTTCTCTATTCACTTGTACCCATCCCCTTTTTACATGACCAGCCATCTTGCTAAGGTCCTCTTTTTCAATTCCCTTCTATTTACATTATGCCTTTGCCTCAACTTTTAAGGTTTCTCTTGCTCTTTTGGCCTTTTCTCCTCTTATCCTTTTATCAGGCTGCTTTTTTTTTGCTTTGCTCTGCATTTTTGAAATTTCTCAAATTTTTTTCACTTTCTTTTTATTTGTCTTGCACTGGGGTTAATATTACCCCCTCCTAGTTGAGTGCCAGTCCCATGGCACTTGTGCGACTTTGTCGATGAGGGGTGGGATGATTGAAGGGTGGTCATGTGAGTCGATGATGGGGCTTTTATGGGGATTGGACATGGGAGAGAAGCATGTCAAAAACATTGAGATTGTGGAGACCAAGGGTATATTGAATGGGTGATGGGGGCTTTCAAAGTTAGTGGTTAGGTGCAAGTCATCAACTTCACTAAAAGATAATGTACTACTACTTGGGGGTGTGCCTACCTCACCGCGCAACAGTGCATTAAGTCTCTGCCAGTGGAAATGGGAGCTGGGTCGAAAGCCTAGAGTGTTGTCCCATACTTGAGGACCCAATTTCTGTATAGGGAAAGTGTGGTGGGTGTAGCTTAGGGAGACAGGTCTAACCATAGGCGAGTGTGATCTCCCTAGGTTTGTCCTACCCTTGATGTGCCCTAAGCATAAAGTGAGGATAAAAGGGCTAGGGATTTAGGGATGGATCCCGGTTGACCAAGGCCACTGAACATGTCTAACTTGAGGATCCCTAGGTGCAATGATTGTAGTACTCATCAAGTGAGGTGTGTTTTCCCGCTTTCTACTTGATTTTATTTTTCTTCCTTGCTTTTGTCTTTCCTTTTTTTCTTTTCTTTCTCTTTTTCTCTTTTTTGCTTCCTTTTCTTTTATTTTTCACTTTTTGTTTTGAATGTACATGAGGAGCTAGTCCTCGGGTTCTTGGTCGTGAGAGGAGGATGCTAGGGGCTTAAAGGGCTTACTAAGGAAGTTCCTACTCTGCATATAGTCCTTTAGATTCATATGTACATTAAGGGGGTTGTTGAAAAAAAATGGATTGTTATATCTAAGTAAATCGACAGTCATTCATATCCTCTAGTAGGGCCATGCAAAAGGATGGGAAGAGGGTGGTTCTCATCATGAGCCTAGCCATTGCACAGCTATCTATGCCCACATTCAAGTCAAAAAATAGGGGTGGCATGTGGTATTCATGAGAGGTAGATTCTTGCTTAAGTAAATTTCTAAGTAGCCTAAGGTATTTATAGGTTTTAATGAAATAAAGGTCAGGGCAAGAAGAGAATTCACTAAGGAAATGTGAGATAGAGGGCCCTAGGTCATTTTCAGAGAATGTAAGGGCTTCCTTTGGCTTAGTAGCATTTACATTGTAGATTTTAGGGAAATCATAACGACCATGGATGTCGGAGTTAAAGTCCACCCCTACCCTTCTTGGATATGGCATGTATGTTGGGGGTCATTTCTCTCGTAGGATAGGGTGCTGCAAAATGGCATCCATGCATCCATGTTCCCATCCCAATTTCTCCACCTCCACTTTGGTTGTGACTCATACCCACGGTCTTGGGAACCTCCATAACTTTGTCTTCCCCCAATATTCATGTACCTTTATCCCCCACAGTGTTGGATTCTTCTGTCTTTCTATGCTCCACCAATCTTCAAGCCTTCTTCCCATGCTTATCACCTCCTCTACCACTTTAGGGGATAATACTCGGCTCAATGTGGGTGGGTATCAAAAGAGGTAAATTTGAAAGGCTTGTACTTGTTTTCCTAGTGTTTCCACATTGCGTGGTGGATTGTGACAAGTCTCGACCCCCTCCTTAGGCTTGGTGGTGGGTTTTTCTACCAGTGGCCTCACAGGCTTTG
This sequence comes from Lygodium microphyllum, assembly GCF_053477565.2. Lineage (NCBI taxonomy): Eukaryota > Viridiplantae > Streptophyta > Polypodiopsida > Schizaeales > Lygodiaceae > Lygodium > Lygodium microphyllum. Next base: position 177,405,174 of record NC_141135.1, read on the forward strand.
ATGGAGCCATGCTACCCTTGCTAAAAGCTATGACTATTTATACATTGCCGATAGCAAGGTGAATATGCTATGACTCATAGTTGACATTACAATGTGCTTTCTTTTTAAATGAACGTCCTAACATCGATTCCTTACCAACATCTTTTGTGTTCAGCATTACATAAAAGATTATGGATATCCTTTCAAACTCGATAGAGACTGCGACTTTGCACTTTCCTAAAAGTGCATATGATCCGGCCCCCAAATGGGCTAAATTTGGTGTTGGATGTTCCAATTGATGGGAAAGCATTATTCTTTTTGTGGGATGGGAGCTTCTAGAATTGCTAGGGGTCATGCCCTTAGTCTTCTTATTCGTGCTTGTTCTAGCATCTTCTTCCTTATTTTCATAACCTTCGCTTTTCTTTCCACAGTTGCATCCTTTGGTGGCACTTCCTATTGAGCTTTTGGTCTTGGAGAGGGTGGTTCGGGGACTACTCCTTCGTATACCCCATTCATTCCATCTCTTGAATTGTTAGTCATGCCATTAGTAGGTACTCCTTTTTCTCTTATTGACTTAGGTTTGTTTTTGCTTCTCTTGCACTAACCACATAGGCTGTGCTTTATGGCCCTGCGGGTAATCTCCAGCTTCTTCTTTAAGGTTTCAATGGCCTCCTCCTCTTCTAGATGCGTGGCATCTAAAATGGTGCTGAGGAAGGCACATTGTTGGTCTTCCTTGCTCATCTTTACGGCCTCTTCTCTACTCTCTTCTAACACTCTATTCCCTTTAGTATGGGCTAGACGGCTTGCCAATTCTTTCACTCTTCCCTTGCTTTTGGCCACCCATTCCTCTGCCTTTTTCACTTTATTTCCTCTAGCCTTTCATTTTTCCCTTGTGCTAGGGACACCATTCTTGGCTGCTCTAGCTCTTTTCACCTCTCAATTGCTTCTTCTTTCTCCTTCTCCAAGTGCTCAATTTCCCTTTCTAGCCTTCCTTGCTCTTCCAACTCCATTAGCAACCTATGCTCCATTACCTCCACGTCTCTTCGATGCTCTTTCTCTTTCTGAGCTTTTTCTATGTCTACTGCCTCAAGTTTATCCGTTGTCTTTTCTATCCTCTTCAACTGCTCTCTCAATTCTTCATGTTGCACAAGGATGAGCTTGTATTCCCTTTGCAAGCCTATCAATTCCTCTCATTCTTCTTCAAGCCTCCCTTGCCAATTTTCTTCTTCCTTCTCCTTACCCTTGAGCTCTTCCTTTAGCTCGTAGATTTCTCTTTGGTATCCTACTACCTGGTGAGTCCTTTCTAATTGGAAGGATTCCAATGCTTCTCTTTTGGCTTTCAATTCAGTTACTGTTGTCTTCTTCTCTACCTTTGCTCTATCCAACTATGTGAGAAGCTCTTTGACGTACTCGTTGTAGCCCATGGACGGCGACGGTGCTGTAGGTATGGTTGTTGTTGATGCCTCTATTCTCTGCTTCTTGGGGTCTTGTCTAGATTCAGCATCTACAACCAGCTAACTGGTCTCTTTGTTCCAATTTTTGGAGCTTCTTCACTCGATTTCAAGGGCTATTTCTTACACCTTATTCACTAGATATTGCACCTAGCCCATGAGGTTGCTTGCATCCACCACTGTGCTAGTGACACCTTGTGTGGTTGTGGGAGTTTCGGGTTGGGGCACAAGAGCATGTGGGATTGGATACAATATGCCCTTAAGGGCCTTTGCCTTCTACCATCGGTGATGGTTCAATTTCTAGTGCTTTAGTGTTGGTGCTTGGGCCTTCTTCCCTTGGTGGGCTCATACCAACTAACTCCTCTTCGCTAGAAGGTTATTCCATTGACATATGAATGGCTTGCACCAAGTCTTCCTTCTCCTTCCTGTGCAGCGTCTCTACTAGTGCCTCTACTTTCCTCCTCTCTTCATATCTTCTTGACTCCACCTATACTCTTTGCACTTTAGGCTTTTTTTCCTTGGTCATTCTATCCCTGGTTTCTTACTACTTATGTTAACCCCAGCTCGAGATGGAAGAAAAAAGAAGTAAAATATGAATGCGATGGAAGAAGGAGAACGGAGAATAAGCAAGGTGCAAGGGTGGCCTCAAAAATCAAGTCAAAGGCAAAAGGCACACTTTTAAATGCAAGGCATCCTAAACACTATTATAAAAGAGTGCCATGCTCCCTCCTATGAAAAATGTAAAAGGTAGGCAAGAATAGGCTAAAGAATAGGGCAAGTAGAATGGAAATGGAAAAGAGGATCTTGCCACAATGGCCAGTCATGTAAAAAAGGGATGGGTGCCCAAGGGATTTTAGGGCACGTATAGAAACTCCAAAAAGTGAATGAGACCTCATTCTTTGGTGTGTAGCAAAAGTGGACTCATCTTCTTCTCTCCTTCTCTTCTTTTTTCTTGCTTGTGACTGTTGGAGGGAGTGTGAGTGTGTGAGGGTGAGGGATCTTGGAGGTAAAGCTCTCCATCATCTCCTCTCTTCATCTTCTCTTCTCTTCTCTTCTCTTGTCTCGCACATGGCTATGGAGGATGGAGCTTGGAGGAGGAGGCTTGAGGATACCTGAGTTTGCATCACAAATCGTGGAGCTACCGAAGTGCATGAGGGAGGAGGAAACTCATTTGGGCATCAAGATAATGTCACTACACAGTGATAGGATGGAAGGCACGTTGGCTAGGAGAGATAGCCATAGGTGCTCGCTTGAAACGCTTGAAGGAATAAGCAGTCCGTGGGTCTTGGCGGTTGAGTGTGAGCTCCCTCCACATTTTGGTTCCATTGCCAGGACCAACGGATTCAAGCTTGAGTGCTTGCACATCTCAAATCGAGCATTGAAGGGTTTTATCCCCGAACCAGATCTTGAGTTAGATAGGAGGTTTTGAGTTTTTAAACCATGCTAGAAGTATTTTTGGTTTTCGATGATCTTTTCATACATCAAAACATGACAAAATGAACCTCTACACCTATGCAACGAAAGCAATACCTAAACATAGGGGGGGTAGTATGTTTGAATGGTGCAATTTGCATGCTGATTATTGCTAATTTTCTGATGCATATCATGACATAGAGTTTGTTGTATTTTAATTAAGAGGATAGTAGCACGGGTGTTGTCTCGGTGCTATCCTTACATCGCCGCAACGAGTTAGTGAATGAGCATTGGAAATCTTGGTTGTGCACAACACGTTTCTGATTGAAAATTATGTTTGAGCACTTTAGGATCATCCACTTTTGCATGTGCATGTCAACCATGGTATCAGAATACAAAGAATTGGATGCATAGCACCTACTTTCGATGACAATGACCCATGCTTGAGTGTGGAAAGGCAACCTAAGTCATAGGATAGTTGTTCGTTTCTTGGGGAATTATTTGGTAAGGACACCTAGTATCTCTTGGAATACGTTCAAAATGAAAGAGTGGAGTTTGTTCGTTTGTTCTATATGTTGAGCAGTGCATCAAGGGACTAATCCCTGCGATGTAGGAGAGCTGCAGTGAGGCCGCTGTGATTCCACCGAGAGGGTGCCTCCCATGTATGTGATTATCGTGGCATTTATTACCAATGTGTATGGGTTCTCCCTCTGTGGAGTTTATAGAAAGGGAAACGTTGGACTACAAAACTAAAAACACATAGATTAGGCTTTAGGACAGTTCGTCCTTTAGCAGCAAATAGACGCTCCTGGCCCGCGAGGCCGTGTGGGTGTATTTGTCTGTTATGAGCATGAGGTCTGGCTAGTGCCGTAGCCAGTGCCTGCCCATTTGAGGTCCCATCAGTGGTGCGTCTGCTCTGACAAGGACCGTCAAGCCGAAATACAAAAAGCAGAACGTGCTGAGAGGGCTAGACGGCGGTTGGAGATTGTAAGTCGCTATTCTCCTCAAAGGAGCATCCCGATACGCATAAAAGGTAGTGGTCTTAGTAACCCAACTGCTGCACATAGTCCTTTAGGTGCATGAGGAAGCGCAAGTTCTTCCTCTCTTCCACCAAGTCAACCCACTTCAAGTGGGGGTGTGATACCATCAGTCCAAACTCCTATTGTCAATCCGATTGTCGTCATGGCACAACCCATTGCAATTCCTGCAAGGACTCCGGATCTGCCAGCTTTAGGAGTTCCTTTGCCCATTTTTAATGGGTTAGCCGAAGAAGATGCGGAGTTCCACATTTGTGAATTCCAAAGACTAATGTTTAATTATCGCATCCAAGATGAGGGACATCTTATGATGTTCTTTAACATGACATTAAAAGGAAGGGCTGCCGTATGGTATCATAGCATAGAGACTAGAACCACCACTACAATCGACCAATTTTATGCAGCTTTCCAAGGAGAATATACCCCTGAAAGAGGTGGCCAATACTGGTTGCGTGTTTTGAATGTAACACACCAAGACCCCCATGAGAATGTGAAAGCCTATGCCAAGAAGCTTAAGGAAGTATTTCGTAAGTTACAAACTTACATTCATATTCTTCCGGCTGCCCAATTGCAATACTTCTTGCATGGATTGGATTTTAATATTCAGGTACAATTGAGCAGTGTGGCTTTGGTTGATATAGAGACCGCCATCATGCGGGCAGAAGGAGTAGAGTCACGATTACAAATGGCCTACTCCTCTCGAATAAATCTTAATGCGAGTCTAGTACCTGGAGGCAATTTACCATTGACAAATGGAAGTCAAGGGATGCCTATGAATAACCCTAATGGGAGAGGAAGCATGGTTCAAAATGTACCTTTGCTGCTAGCTCCTCCCAGTGTGACTATGCCTATGGCTAGTCAGTTGGCTCCACCAAATGTTGGAGGCCAAGCTTCGAACCCTAATGTTGTTCCTGTGAGTCAACAACCAATGCCCAATCAAATTGTTAGGCCAATGGAATGACGAATAGACAATCAAGGCTATAAGTCGAGTGCCTCTAATGTCCTTGGCAAAGGTAAGAATATGATGAATCACTACGCCGACATGATTTCTAAACAATATCAGCAAATAGCTGTTGACGTCAATTTCCTGAAGAAGCAACAGAATCTGATAGGGAGTTGACGCCCTAAAGAGGGTGGTCCCTCAAGATTCAGCTGTAAGTGGTGTGGCGGACAACATTTCCCTAGAAACTGTCCAAATGTTAAATGTGATATTTGTGGGAAGTCGAGCCACTTAGCCGCTACCTGTTGGAGTAAGATTAGTTTCCTCCAACAAGGGAGTAAACAGCCAGGTCCAATTAATCATAGAATGCAAGGTAGTAACCTCCAGCAAAATGATGGACCAAGACAAATACTGCAAAGGGGAAAGACCACTATAGAGGAGTTGCCACAAGGCAATGGAGTCAGCCTTATCAAGGCTGTACGCATCCATGGCGCTGAAACCTCTAACCTACGAGCTGTGACAAGAGGCCAAAAGGCTAAAGAGGGTGATAGAGATAATGCAAAACCGGTCGAGGAAAATCGTAAGCAAAGGGATAAGGGGACGCAAGTCCTGAATCCTAGCGTGGAAGGTGGATCTCTAAGGCCTATTGACAAAAAAGTCAATCCTAAGAAGGATGAGGAAGTGCCAAGAAAGAAGGCAAGAGCTAAAAAAGAAGCACCAAAGCCGGTCCCGAGACCAAAAGAGAGAATGGTTTGGCAAGAAAAGAGAGCTTTGGCTATCTATCATGATTTTGATTTAGCAATTTCTCTTTACGAAGTCAAACCAGATATAAACCTCTTACAGTTGATTAAATTATCTCCAGGAGTATGCAAGGAATTCAAGAAGATCCTGCGTATTGGGTATATTGTAGAACCTTTGGGCATAGCACGAGTAGGGAGAGATTGGTTTGATCATGCTGAAAAGAATTGCCCTAGGGTTCCAGCATACGTGGATGGAATATTAGTAGAGCATGCTATCGTAGACACTGGGTCCTTTGTCAATATCATGAGTTCAGAGTTGATGGAGAGGTTGGGTCTAGGCATCCAAAAAGATGACTCCACCCTTCTTAGAATGGCTGATGATAGTCTAAGGCAACCAGAAGGTTGCGTTACTAAAGTCCATGTTATAGTTGCAAGTGTAGAATGCTTCTTGGACTTTAGGGTGATAAGATTTGCAGGATTTCCTAGCTATCAAGTCTTGCTAGGTAGGCCTTGGATCTTACAAACAGACTGTCAAGTCGATATACCCGTCGGTCGAGTGGTTCTAGGTAGAGGTGCTAATCGAGTAATAGTCGATGCTTACCCTGAGTCTCCTCAGAGTGAGAGAGCTCCTTTATCCTCCACTGAATTAAAAACAACAGATGATCCATCTGGTAGTGAGACATCATCCAACAATGAATCTAAAGAGGGGTCCACTACAGAGGATATTTATCAAATAACTCTAAATGAGCCGATAGAGCCGCAAGATAGGATAAGAGACGCGGATGTGATTGAGTTGGACCTTGGCACACTGAATGATTCATGGCCAATTAAATTAGGTTCCATGCTCAGTTCAGCAGAAAGAGAGGACTATGTGTCCTTGATTCAAGAATTCCGCGACATCTTTGCTTAGAGTTATGACGAGCTGAGAGGCATTCCTCCCAGCCTGGCTGTCCATACTATTCCTGTAAAAGAAGGCAGTCATCCTGTGCATCAGAAAGTAAGGCATATGCCTTTTGAATTGACGAACGGGCTATTTGAGGAGTTACAAAAGTTAAGGAAAGCTGGTTTAATCTTCCCTGTACAGCACACAGAATGGTGTTCACCAGTTGTCATTAGGAAGAAGAAAAACAACCAGATCCAACTATGTATAGATTTTAGAGAGCTGAACCCCTAAAACAGCGTAAATCGGGACCAATCATAACTCTAGGTCAATGCTTTTGTTGTTCGTGTTCATTGCCACTTGGATTCTTAGTGATGAAGCCATTTCTTGTGTATACAACTTCAGCCCATCAAGAGATCGAAGCTATGTGTACTCCCAGTGTCGATAATAATATGAGAAATTCCTTCCATCGTGATTTGAGAAAAGTTCCTGGCCAATCGGGACCACCCATCCGTAGGACGAACCTATGGCCCATCCTTCGCACTTTCCTCGGGTTGTTTTAGTTATTTAATTATCTAACACATTAGTTGGACATGTAACAACCAGCTTCTTTAATTAACCCGTTAGGCACTGGTTCCTTCACGTAATCTTATCACTTGACATAGAAAAACAATATCAGACAAGTTCCTTATTAACAGGTTATCATATTTATCTTTGAAATACAAAGAGTCTAGCCCGTAGGCTTATCCACAATCCGCCCGAAGGCTATCCAGCAATCCATAGGGATCACTAATCCAAGTTTCTGCCCGTAGACTAGTATGCGAACCTCGAGATCCAATCCCAAGTCATGTCAGCCTCTTGTGCAAGTCCCGAAAGGCGAGGGATTTATGGCCAGAGCCCCCCTGGCACCCAAGCGTCCTCCTACTCCAAGTAGCGCTCAACGGAGAGACCTCTCGCGGTGGGTTCGGTCCACTTTCCCGGCGCGGTCAAAAACCCCCTTGGTTAGGGTTAAGCAGGCAGTCGGGGGTAACTGAAGCTGCCTCTCCCTTCACGCCTTCAACCTGAAGTATAGATAGCCATTTATCTTTTAATTCATTGATCAAACAAAGCCAAACAGTGCTCTAAAATCTATAGCAAGCACAAACATTTCCATTGATCGTTTTTATTGGCAAACTACTAAGGAATGAATCCTTCCTTTCGAATGCATCCAGCACTCGATCCGGGATGACTTGCAACTTGGCAAGGTTCCCTATGTCCTGGGTTAAGGTGTACCCTATTAACCCGACTTGGTCAAACCTTAAGTTCATTGGTTATTTCAATTTATCCGCTGGTCTTTAGCTTCCAATCAATCTTCTTTACTCAAGAAAGATACTAATTTGGGATGATTATTCATTCTCTTGCAAGATAACTTGCGTAAGGACTTGCCATCCTTGTTGCGAGAATTTGGCCATTTCCTTGTGATCCAATCACAAGATCATATGACTCCACACTTGTTGCACAAGTGTCGCATTGAATGGAGTCACGAAACAATTTTGTTCCTGATTACATTAGGCTGAAGTCATTAGACCTAGGGTTTCCAAGTTCCATCTTGTAAGATTCTTAGGGACAAACCCTAGCTCACTTTCCAATTACATTTTCACTGTCCCTACATTTAGTGAATGTGGGCAAGTATTTAAGGTATAGGAGTTTCAGCTTTAGCGATACATAACAATTAGGTCATGTGTTAATTTCCAAGTGAATTTCTTGGAATTCAACTCTTTCTAAACGAGTACTCCGCGGTTTAGGTGTTTTAGGTTTATACCAATTTGGTTAACTCTAGAAAATAATTACGTGATCATTTCCACATGACTCGTTGTCTATGCGTAAATTAATTTTTCAACCTTCAAAGGAAGGGCCTTAAGGAGGATTTTAAAAAAAATCAGGGAGATAAGACCTTAAAGGTCAAAACCCTTTTATGGGGGGAGAAAAGGGGGCTTGTAAAACCTAAGGGGGAATTTTAGGGGGGTACCTTCAAAGCCCAAGGAAAGGGGCTTAAGAGAGATTGAAAGCACCGGGGGGAGGGGGGGTAATAAAAGGCACAAGAAGGGGCCCTTGGAAGGTTTTAAGACACGGGGGGTGAAAGGGGGCTTATCTAGCCCTTTAGAAGCTTCCCCCCAGGAAGCTTCTAAAGCTTCCACCACGTGGGAGGGGGAAGCTCAACGGCGACGTCGACGGTGAATGAAGGCAGCTAAACGGCGTAGTGTGGCGACAGATGGCCTGGTTGTGGCGGCGTATCCTCCTCCAGCAGCTCCGCGGCTGTCCTCCCCTCTCTCAAGGCCTTCCCTCTCACGCTCAGAATGGTATCATGGCGGCCCTTTCTCCCTTCATCTTCCTCCTTCGTCCCCTCACGGCAGTAGCCCCTCTCTGTTTAAATAGGGGAGGGGAGGGGGATCCTCCCTCTCCTACACGGCAGCACGCATGGCCTCAGCTCTTACATGGGCGCCAGCGTGCTACATTCCGTGGCTTCCCTCCTTCCCCTCCAACGCGACGTCAGCTGGGGGAGAAGGAGGGGATTTTTTAAAAAATTGCTTTTATTTTATTTAAAAGGAATTATCCTTTTGGAGTTGTTACAAGATGGGTCATAATCTTATGCATTTAGTTTAGGGCTGCAAGCCCTATTTTTCCTCCTTGGAAAGGAGCATATTATTGTATATCTGTACTATTTCGGGGAGGGATATGTAGGTGCTATTCTGTTTGATCTCGTTAGGCCAAGAGTGCCAGTTTTGCGAGGTTTTAATGTTTTATCTCGTTAGGCCAAGAGGGCTGATCAATTTTTGTAGTGAAATGCTTTATTTCATTAGGCCAAGAGGGCCGATCAGTTTTTGTAGTGAAATGCTTTATTTCATTAGGCCAAGAGGGCGAGTTGTTTGTTTAGTACGGGTGCGGTTAATGGTTTCTTATTTTAGTCCTGTGCTAGACAGGTTCAAAGAAGAGCTTGGAAGGAGCCTATGTCACGGGGAGACTTCTCGTGGCCCTATCCAGGTGATATCTCTCCTTTACGAGTAACGTGTTTTTATGCTATATGTGTCTATGTACTTGTAGGGGATATTTCTTTCTTGATTGGGGACCGGTGTCCAAGGCATGAAGTCCAGGTTTAGGTTAGGTATGTTGTCTGAGGGAGGGCTGATTAGTCGTTGCCTCCTGTAAAGACATTGCCGAGGCATCGAAAAGACCTGTTTTAGAAGGCAGTTCTAGTGGCCCTGTTCTATTAGCCTGCTAGGCAGCCGTTCTAGGAGTTCTTATTAGTTGTGAGACAGTTAGAGAAGCCTGCCAGAGCAAAAAATGATGATGATAGAGAGAAAGAAACCCCGAATATCTCAAAGACAATAAATATATACAAAGGTGTGTAAAAAGGGATTTTAACCCCTATAAAAATAGAAAAGAAAAGAAAGGAAAATTTATAAGCAGTTGCTCATCGCCTTGCGAAGGCCTGGTAGGTTTCTGGGGACGAGTCAGACCCCGGGCCGATGCCTTGTCTTCCCAGGGGTGGCATCTTGCTGGAAAAGAAGAAAGTAAGGAAGGTTGGAGCGAAAATAAAAGTGAGCGTTCGAAAAGGATTAAGTGTCGCCTCGCGAGGGCTTGGTAGGTTCTTGGACACCGAGACAGGACCCGAGGCCGATGCCCTGTTCTCCTTGGGTCACTATGCTCAGCTCCCACCTTTTTACACACCCGAGTATGGAAAAATAAAAACCTAAAAGAAGAAATGTGCTAAAAGAAAATACTTCTTGACCAGGCTATAGGACTCCTCACCTAGTAGGAGCTTTTGGGGTGTGTTCCTTAGTTAGGTAGGTAGTTCAGACCACCACTTAGGGCGACTTCTTTGATAGTTCTTTTTACTCTGGCCATGTTGGAGCAGTCGGTTAGTGACTAGCTTCGGACCTTCTATCAGATTATGCTAGGCCTACTCCTCGTGGATTTCATGCCTTGGTTTTGTTAGGAGGTAGGGTGAGCATTGTGCTATGTTTTAGTATGTATCTATTTTGTATCAGCTTGATGCTTCCTTTGGTTGTTTTGTGCAGATCTGTTGTGGGATTCAATGGGCTGAGTCGCCTATCCCGTGGTTGCCAATGAGAGCGGAGTTTTGAGCCCGGGATGTGCCTAAAATTTGCCAAAAAATCCAGAATTTAGGGGAAAAATATTCGACATCGAAGGCGGCGGCTGCAGCTAGGACGATTTTAAGCACCAAGTGAAAGACGGCTTTTAAAAGGCGCCTGAGAGACACTTGCGGATTTTTGATAATTTTTTCGATTGCCGTGCGGGATGCCGGGAGTTGCCAGTTAGTGCGGGATGCCGAGACGGACGTGCAGGATTTTTCAGAGGTGAATCGGAGCCCGGACGCGGAAGAGGCCAAAAATTGTCCAAATTTGAAAAGGTGGACATTGAGAGATTAAAGGGGGGTGCCCTTTGGGACTTTACCCCCCCCCCCCCCCCCCCCCCAAATTTTTCCACGATGGTGGCAGCATCTTCACGCTGATCAGGCGGCGCAAAAATCGGACACCCCCCCCCCCCACAAATTGATTTTGGGGCTGCAAGTAAGCCATGGAACAGACATTGCCCGGAAAATGCTCCTTCTTCCCTGATCATATCGCCGGTCTTCGTGTGAGATATGGCTGACTGAATGAAGAGATTAGAATCTAGTCTTTCTCTCTCCTCCCTCTCTCTCTTCTCTATGGGCTGTTCATGTGCACTATCTTGAAGGAGGAATCGAGAGGGAGATTGAAGGAAACGGTGATGGAGATTGATGGAGATGCTGAAGATTGATGTGCAGCATTGGATTAAGAGCAATGGAGGCTCCGTCCGCTAGTCACGCAATCATTTAATGTGTCTCGGGTTTCGTAAAAACACGGTATGACCATTTTTATGAAGAAAATGAAGGGTTTTTGGTATTTTATGATGGTAATGATGTTCTTATTGGATGAAAATTTGTTTGAGAGCTGGTTGTATCATGATTAATTGCTGTTTTTTTATCAAAAAATTTTGATTTTGCAATGATTTACATGTGCTATTTAATTCCCATGAAACCCAAAATGCGGTTTTTAAGCGGTGAAATGATAGTTTTGTCGTTTCGGGTGGGTGAAATGTGTTCCTATGGGGAAAAAATGAAAAATAAATTGAATGTTAGTACATTGACGTGATTGGAACAACAAAAATAAAAAAATAGCATATTTTATTGACAAATAAATCAAGAAAATAGAGAAAATAAGGGGAAAAATAGAAATACGCTTCACAAAAATAAGGAAAAATATAATGATTATTTGCGGATGTATGGTAGTAGCAAAGCACGAGGTTTAGCCTCAGTTTTCCCTATCTCCTTGTCAAAGTTTGTGATTTATCGCTTTTCATACATCAAAACATGACAAAATGAACCTCTACACCTATGCAACGAAAGCAATACCTAAACATAGGGGGGGTAGGATGTTTGAATGGTGCGATTTGCGTACTGATTATTGCTTATTTTCTGATGCATATCATGACATAGAGTTTGTTGTATTTTAATTAATAGGATAGTAGCACGGGTGTTGTCTCAGAGCTATCCTTACATCGCCGCAACGAGTTAGTGAATGAGCATTGGAAAGCCTGGTTGTGCACAGCACGTTTTGATTGAAAATTATGTTTGAGCACTTTAGGATCATCCACTTTTGCATGTGTATGTCAACCATGGTATCAGAATACAAATAACTGGATGCATAGCACCTGTTTTCGATGACGATGACCCACGCTTGAGTGTGGAAAGGCAACCTAAGCCGTAGGATAGTTGTTCGTTTCTTGAGGAATTATTTGGTAAGGATACATGGTATCTCTTGGAATACGTTCAAAATGAAAGAGTGGAGTTTGTTCGTTTGTTTTATATGTTGAGCAGCATATCAAGGGACTAATCCCTGCGATGTAGGAGAGCTCTAGTGAGGCCGCGGTGATTCCATCGAGAGGTTGCCTCCCATGTATGTGATTATTGTGGCATTTATTGCCAATGTGTATGGGTTCTCCCTCTGTGGAGTTTATAGAAAGAGAAACGTTGGACTACAAAACTAAAAACGCATAGATTAGGCTTTAGGACAGTTCGTCCTTTAGCAGCAGATAGACGCTCCTGGCCCGCGAGGCCGTGTGGGTGTGTTTGTCTGTTATGAGCATGAGGTCTGGCTAGTGCCGTAGCCAGTGCCGGCCTATTTGAGGTCCCATCAAAAAATCATTTCAGTACTTTGCTTTTGATTTTTGGTTGCATTTGGAGTAGATTAGGATTGAGAAATTGGAGTTGAAAATTTAGGGTTTGTTGCTCTAAAACAGGCCTAAACAAGGCATAAACATGGAAAAAATGGAAAAAATGAGTGCTTAGATGTATTGGAATCTCAAGGGGAGTGATCATGAAGATTAAGGTTGTGCCCAACAAGGGTTTAAGACCCTGGGAGGCAAGGGAAAGCCTCATTTGCAATCTTAGCTTTGAGAGAGAGAGAGAGAGAGAGAGAGAGAGAGAGAGAGAGAGAGAGAGAGAGAGAGAGAGAGAGAGAGAGAGAGAGAGAGAGAGAGAGAGAGAGAGAGAGAGAGAGAGAGAGAGAGAGAGAGGTTGGAGACCATGAACTTACGTCAGATTGATTGGAGCATGTGCTTTTTTTAGCTTGCACACATAATGTTGAAAATCAGAGTGAACATACCCTTCGAGCTGATCCATGTAGACATCCTCTGCCAAGTCACCATTAAGAAAGGCATTCTTAACGTCCATCTGATGCAATTTCCAGCCTTTAGCAACAGCCAATGCAATCACTGTGCATATGGTTGCCATCTTGGCAACAAGACTAAATGTTTCCTCATAATCAAGTCCGTACTATTGATCATACCCCTTAGCAACCAGCCTGGCTTTGTACCTTTCAACACTGCCATCTGACTTGCATTTAATCTTGTAGACCCATTTGCAGCCAATGGTCTTCTTTCCTTCTAGGAATGGCATAAGATCCCAAGTACTATTTTCAGCCAAGGCATCTATCTCCTCATCCATAGCTGTGCACTGATTTTTATCCACCATTGCTTCAGCAAATGTAGCAGGCTCTTTGGCCTCTGTCACCTTTGTCATATAAGAAAAATTATTTGCAGCTGTAAGTCAACCTATCCATAGGGCACCTGACTCTCTGCGATCATCTAAGCTGTGGGGCACTACTCGATTCCCCTCTCTCATGAGGTGGAATGTACATGTTCTGCCTAGTACTAGGAGTATACATCATCAGAATACCAAGCTCAATGTCTAGACTGTCAGCTCAGTCATAGCTGAAGTCATCCTGCCAGGTGCCATCCCACCAGATGCATCCTCAATGAGCGACTTTTTCTTTTCCTTTGCTATCCACCACACCATATCTCCCACTCACTAACATAGTGGTGTCAGTGGACGATGAGCCAAAGCTCCTCAATATCCCTGTCCATGGAGATACCATCGTATCACTAGGGCCTGTCACTACAGTACTCTACTGCTGCAAATCAATTATAGAGACATGTGTAGAAGGCGTATCTGACAGCACTGTAGCCGGTGATGCATACCAAGATGCCATCTCATCAAAGATAACATCTCTACTCACTAGTGTCTCTCGAGTAGAGGGATCATAGCATTTATATGCCTTCTTCTCCTGCGAATAACCAATAAAGAAACACTTATGAGCTTTCGATTCCAGCTTCTTCCTCTTCTCATTAGGGATATGCCCATAAGCAAGACAACCAAATACTTTCATGTGACTGACATCAGGCTTGTAGCCATACAGTTTCTCAAATGGTATCATCTCATGAATACCTGCAGTGGGAGTACTGTTCAAGATATACATGGCTATCATAATAGCCTCAGCCTAGTAATAGAGTGGCATACTCTTCTCATTCATCATTGCCCAAGTAGCTTCCATCAACACCCTGTTCTTACGTTCAATCACTCCATTCTGCTGTGGAGTATAGCTATACGTAAGCTGCATGTCTATGCCATTTTTAGCCAAAAGAATGTCAAGAACGTTTGACACATACTCACCACCATTGTCTCATCTCAAGCAAGAGATATAGCAATCAAATTCTTTCTCTACCTACTTCTTAAACTGCTGAAAAATAGCCATCACCTCATCTTTTGCCTTCAATATATACACCCAAGTATAGTGACTATAATCATCAATAAATGTCACATAGTACCTGGAACCTCCCCCCATAGATGCATTATGGGCTGGCCCCCAGGCATCAGAGTTGTGCACTAACTGCAATGGACATGTGCTCTGCCTTACATGCTTGACAAATGGCAACCTAGACTGTTTACCAAACTGGAAAGCACTACAGACATGACCAATGTTAGAATATGCAAACTTGGGTAAACCTATAACAAGATTTTTTTTCTGCATCATTTACACCCTCTACAAGTTAACATGCCCCACTCTCTTATGCCAAATTTCCAAATCTCTAACAATGCCATAACTATGGGCAAACATAGCTAAATTTAGCTCTGGCAAAGTGGCATCAAGAGTAAACATCCTACCATTCCTGTGACCATGAGCATTCAACTTGCATCCATTTCCAAATTCTTCAATAAAGCACCCATGCTTATTGAACCTAACCTGCAAGTTATGCTCATCATCTGGCCCACAGACAATAAGTTCTTCGTAATTGATGGGACATGCAGTACATCATGTAAGTGCTTCTTCCTGCCATCATGAATCACAAGAGGCACTTTGCCTTTATGCTCAATGCTATGCTGCGTGTCATCACCTGTGCATATATAGCCATTTCTCTCAGCCACCATGTCAGTGAACCAATCACCGTGAGGGGTCATGTGATTCGATGTCCCTAAATCAATGTACTATAGTGCATCGCTAGTGGATTTTTTAGCAGCCTTGTCTTCCACATATTGCATGGCAAACAATCTATCTCCTGAAGCATCATCTGCTTGTGAGAGCGGAATTTAGGTGACGGGAAGTGCTTAAAAATAGCTAAAAATTATGAATAACAAGGGAAAAATATTCAATGTCAAAGGCGGCGGCTCGATCTAGGACGATTTTAAGCGTCAAAGTGCTTTAAAGGCGCCCGAGCGACACTTGTTGATTTTTCATAATTTTTCAGACAGTCGTGCGGGTTGACATGAGCTACTAGCCAATGCGGGATGCTAAGCCGGACGCCCAGGATTTTTTAGAGCTCGATTCCGAGTCCGGACGGGGAAATGGCCAAGAAACCGGTCAAGATGCGAAGGGGTGGACAAAATTTGGCCAAAATGGGCAAGTGACCCTTGGGAGCCCAATTTTAAATGTCACATGAAAGTTTGATGTCTTGCATGAAAAAAAACATGGAGAAGAGGGGGCGCCATACTGCGCCGAAAAATGCGCTTGAAGGATGATGATGCCATCTCCAGCCTGCAAACAACCCATGCCAATCATCATTGCCCCTCATTCCCCCCTGGATGCCAATCACTTCGCCGCCCTTCGCCCGTCAAATGATGCTCTCTTTGAAGATATCTGATTTCAGTCTTTCTCTCTCCTCCCTCTCTCTCTTCTAAAGGCAAGTTCATGTGGGAAGAAGGAGGAAGAAGAAAGAATGATGGAGGCTTGTCCGGCATGGATTGGATTGCTCCACGGGCTGGAAATGGTGATTGGTGATTGTGCTGGACATGAAGTGCTGCTGATTTTCAGATTTGCAGCCATGGACATGAAACCCGAAACACGCAAATAAGCGGTAATTCAAAATTTTCAAAGGAAATTTGAGATTTTATGGCTTTGGATTGATAAAATGTTGTTCATGTGGGCTGAAAATTGTGTATGTTGCTGTTTTTCATGAGTTCTTGCTGGTCATAATCAGAAAATCAGAAAAATATGCATCTTGTGGTTCAAAATAACATGCTAAAACACGTAAAATATGAAAAATCAAGGGGAAATGATGGTTTTTTGGCATAAAAATGGGAAAGTAAATAGGAACACCAACTAAACTTTCACTTTTCTGCAAGAAGGAACTAAGGGCCACAGCCCATAACCTGTTTTGAATTTTCAGTAATTAAATAATGCAAAAAATTAGGGAAAATACAAGAAAAGGGTGGAAAAACCCTAAAAAATAGGGAAAAAATACATTTTGGGTTTCGAAAAATAAGGATAAATAAGAGCAATGTTTGTGAATGTTTGTGGGGACTGAAGCATGAGGATTTGTCTCAGTTCAACCCCACCTTCTTGTTCTAGTGTGTCTTTTTCCGCTTTCTACACATAAAATGATGTCAAAATACCCTATAAATCTATCCAACGATGCAATACTTAAACGGGGAAGGGTAAAGGAGTTGAAATATGTCTAAATGCCGTGTGAGATGATGGGAATGCATAGCATTTAGGACGGATGATAATTAAAATTAAGAGCTTAGTAGCACGAGGATCACCTCGGTGCTAGGCCCATGCAACGAAGCACGAACGGTAGTTGGAAACCATTAAAAGAATGTTTTTGCACTTGTGCACGATACTTTTTTGCTAAATGTTTGAGCACTAGGCATCCACCAAATGCATAGAGCATGAAAAGAATTTAGAAAATATCAGTGAGACCAGCTCCTGGACATGCATTGCAATTGGTTTATTGGACCCTGACCTACGATGAGAGGCAGTGAGGTACCCATGCTGTAGGTAGACGCGGATCCTAAAGGGGAAAGTACGTGAGGAAGAAATGGTACACTCCTGGACACGCTTATTTGGTACCTTGAGCGACTTTTGTGCGAAATGTTTAGATGTTGAGCGACACATCGAGGGGCCAATCCCCAAGGTGTAGGAGAGTCGCAGAGGGTTGACGGCATTCAGCCATAGGAGGAACCCCATGTGTATGTGATTCGAGCCTTTTGGCTATGTAAAAGGGACTCCCTCTGAGGAGTAATATTGGGTTAGGATCAGTTGGACTACAACGTATTACAAACGCAATGTTTAGGAAGGCAGAGATTTTGATAAACGCTCCTGGCCGCGAGGCCGAGGGATTGTCTTGTGCGTAGTGACGAGGCCCGGCTAGTGCATGAGCCAGTGCCGGCCCGTTTTTAGGTCCATCAGTGGTGCGTCTGCCCGGAGCCGCTTAAAAGTGGCGGTTCTCGAATCCTGGTTGTTTAGGGACCAACTAGCAGTTTATGCCAAAGGATACTGAGATTGATCCGTTATTTATTGATAAGCATCGTCTAGCAGAAATCCAAAAGCAAGAAAGAGACGAAAGAGCTAGGCGACGTGCTGAAATTTTTAGGAGATATTCCCCTAAGCGTAGCGGTGCTGAACCCTTACGAGGGAGTGGATCTAGTGGTCTTGGGGCCACAAGCAGTAAGTTAGGAGAAGGTGGAAGCTCTAGTGCTTCCCTTCCTTCTATAAGCCAGTCCATGTCAAGTACGGGAGGTGCAACCCCACCATCCCCTATTCCTAGTGCAAATCCAATCCTCGTCATGGCGCAGCCTATTGCAATTCTAGTAGGAACGACGGATTTGCCGGCTCTAGGTTACCCACTACCCATTTTTAATGGGTTAGTTGAGGAAGATGCGGAACTCCACATTAGGGAGTTTCAAAAGCTGATGTTTAACTGTCACATTCAAGAAGAAGGACATTTCATGATGTTCTTCAATATGACTCTCAAAGGAAGAGCCGCTATATGGTATCATGGTTTAGAAGCTGGAACCATATTGAACATTGATGCATTTTATGGAGCTTTTCGAAGGGAGTTTGCCCCTGAAAGGGGTGGGCAATATTGGTTGCGTATACTTAACGTGACCCGCCAAGAACCACACGAGGATATTCGTGCTTATGCGAAGAAAATAAAAGAGGTTTTCCGTAAGTTGGACACCTCTATTCCTATCCCCACAGCTGCCCAATTGCAATATTTCCTACATGGTTTGGACTTTAATATCCAATTGCAGTTGAGTAGTGTTCCCTTGGGGGATATAGATACTGCCATTACACGAGCACAATAGGTGGAATCCCGACTACAAGCAGCCTATGCTTCTCGAGGCAATTCGAATATGGGTTTAGTATTGGGAAACAATATGGCAATGGCCAATGGCAGTAGTGGTCAAGGGATAGCAATGGCTAACCCTAATGGGAAAGGGAACATGATGCAGAATGTCCCTTTATTACCAGCTCCCCCTAGCATGTCTATGCCTACGGGCAGTCAAATGGCTCCAAATGGTGGAGGCCAGATGGTCAATTCTAACACCATGCCTGTGGCTCAACAACCAGTGCCTAATCGAATTGTTAGGCCGATGGAACGACATGGTAATGACCAAGGCTATGAGTCGAGTGCTTCCAATGTTCTTGGCGAGGTTAAGGACATGATGAAGCATTATACCGACATGATTACGGAGCAGTATCGACAAATAGCCGTTGATGTCAACTTCCTTAAAAAACAACAAAATTTGCTAGGAAGTAGATACCCAGAGGAGGGTGCACCTTCGAGGTTTAGTTGCAAATGGTGTGGTGGGCAACACTATCCAAGAAATTGCCCAAATGTTAAGTGTGACATTTGTGGAAAATCCGGCCATTTAGCAGCTACTTGCTGGAGTAAGATCAGTTCCCTCCAACGAGGTAGTCGGCAGCCAGGGCCTGTTAATCATCGTGCCCAAGGAAATGATTCCCAGCGAGAAGGTGGGCCTAAACAAATACTTCAATGACCAAAGACTACAGTGGAGGAGCTACCTAGTGGTAGTGGGGTTAGTTTGATTGAGGCTGTACGCGTTAATGATGCTAAAACCTCTAATCTGCGTGCTGTTCTTACAAGAGGTCAAAAGGGTAGAGAAGCCGACAAGGATAAGCCTGTCGACGGAAACCCTAAACAAGGCGACAAAGGAGCGCAAGTTTTGGATCCTGCCATGGAACGGGGACCTTTGAAGCCCGTAGAAAGTAAAGCCGATAAGGAACCACCAAAAAAGAAGGTGAAAGTTAAAAAGGAGGCATTAAAGCCAGTTGAGTGACCTAAAGAGCGGATGGTTTGGCATGAAAAGCGAGCTCTATCGAACTATCATGAATTTGATTTAGCGAGCTCTCTTTGCGAAGTCAAGCCGGATGTGAATGTCTTACAGCTTATTAAGCTTTCCCCAGGAGTACGTAAGGAATTTAGAAAGATCCTACATACCGGGTATATCGTAGAACCTTTGGGTATTGCGCGAGTTGGTAATGACTGGTTCGAGCATGCTGAGAAGCATTGCCCAAGGGTTGCAGCCTATGTCGATGGGATATTAGTAGATTATGCCATTGCCGACACGGGATCATCTGTTAACATTATGAGTTCTGAACTAATGGAAAGGTTGGGTCTGGTGATCCAGAAAGATACCTCCACAATTCTCAGAATGGCAAATGATAGTTTGAGACAGCCAGAAGGCTGCATTACTAAGGTCCATGTCACTGTTGCAAATGTAGAATGCCTGTTGGACTTTAGGGTGATTCGTTTTGCAGGCCGTCCAAGTTACCAAGTATTACTCGGACGACCTTGGATCTTGCAAGCGGACTGCCAAGTGGATATACCCGCCGGTCGACTAATATTCGGCAGAGGTGCCCAGCATGTGGTGGTTGATGCTTATCCTGAGTCCCCGCAGAGTGAGAGAGCTCCTCTATCTTCTACAGAATTGGAGACACTAGAAGATTTATCTGCCAGTGAGACATCGTCGAGTGATGAGTCTAAAGAGGGATCCACCACGGAAAACATCTATCAAATCACTTTGAATGAGCCGATCGAGGGCCAAGATCGTATAAGAGATGCAGATGTTATCGACCTACACCTTGGTATGCCTGATGATTCGCGGCCAATCAAATTAGGTTCTATGCTCAGCTCAGCAGAAAGGGAGGACTATGTGGCCTTGATCCAGGAATTCCATGATATCTTTGCCTGGAGTTATGATGAGTTGAGAGGCATCCCTCCTAGTCTTGCTGTTCATACAATTCCGTTGAAAGAGGGCAGTCGTCCTGTACGGCAGAAAGTAAGGCATATGCCTTTCGAACTGAGGGACGGCCTGTTTGAAGAGTTACAGAAGCTTCGAAAAGCGGGTTTGATTTTTCCTGTGCAGCACATGGAATGGTGTTCGCCAGTTGTGATTAGAAAGAAGAAGAATAATCAAATCCGATTATGTGTAGACTTTAGGGAGCTGAATAAGCAGACAGTTAAGGACTACTACCCGTTGCCATTTATTGACCAGATTTTGGATATTCGTTTATGGATTGCTTTGCAGGATACAACCAAATGGCAATTGCAGAAGAGGACAAGTTGATAACAACTTTTATCACTGTATTTGGTACTTTTGCGTACCATGTGATGGCCTTTGGTTTATGCAATGCGCCTGGTTCGTGGCAACGAACAGTAGAAAAGACATTCGGTGACATATCCCCTGAAGAGTTGAAGGTGTTTATTGATGACTTAGGGGCCGCCACCGTGAGAGGAAGGCAGTTGCTCATTTTAAGAAAATGCTTTGAGCGCTGTAGACAATTTTGCATCGCCCTAAACCCACGGAAGTGTGTTTTTGGAGTACCTTATGGGCTGTTGCTGGGTCATGTGGTCAGTTCGGTAGGAATTGCGACAGACCCCGAGAAGGTTAAAGTTATAGTTGCCATGGGTCCACCACGTACTCCAAAAGAAGTTCATAGCTTTCTGTCTTCGGTTGGTTACTATCGTAGATTCATCAACGCCTTAGCAGAAAGAACGTTGCCGCTTACAAATTTATTGTCCTTTAGCTGTTCGTTTGTATGGGGTGACCCTTGTAAGGTAGCATTCGAGGATGTGAAACAAGAGCTAGCAAGAGCACCCGTTTTAAAAGCACCTAAAAGAGGTGAGGTATTCTATATATTTTCAGCAGCCACCATGTATAGTATCAGCTGCTGTTGTTTAGCCCAAATTTGGGAAGAGAAGTGGTACCACCCGATTGCTTTTGCTAGTCGGAAGCTGGGGGTATCCGAAATCAATTATACCTACATGGAGAAGCTGTGTCTAGCGATGGTCTTTGGGACTAAGAAGTTCAGGCATTATATTCTCTATGAGAAAGTCGTGCCTTATACGAAGGCGAAGGGGCTTCGATTATTGATGAATAAGCTACAGCCGCCTGATCGTCTAGCAAAGTGGTTGATCACTTTGCAGGAATTTGATTATGAAATCAGGAGTAAGCCACCAAGGTTGCATGGCATCGTGGAATGTCTTGTGGACTTTGGGGAGCCGAAAGAATCTGTGGCTGAAGGTAGTGACATGGAGTTGTTATTTAAAATAGATACGGCATCTATTCCCTCCTGGTATGCTACAATAACGCATTATTTATCAACGGGAGAGGCGGGATCCGAATTATCTAAAGCTGAGAGAAGGAAAATTAAGCAGCAAGCGTTAAAGTTTGCTTTGATCGCAGGTACATTATATCGGCAAGGAGTTGATGATATTTATCGCCGGTGTGTGATGCCTGACGAGGTGCCATTCATTTTGGAAGAGTGCCATGATTCTGCTTGCGGTGGCCATTTTGCTGGATGGCTTACAGCACAAAAGGCTTTAAGAGCAGGTTATTGGTGGTCTACCATCTTCCAGGATGCATTTGCGTATGTTAAGAGATGCGATATATGTCAACGACATGATAGTCGAGAGAATAGGAAACGACCACTCACCCCTATTATGGGGATACTTCCATTTGAGAAGTGGGGAATAGACTTTGTGGATTCTATTACTCCGTCATCGACCACACAAAAGAGGTACATCATTGTAGCAACTGACTACTTCACAAAGTGGTCAGAAGCACGTGCAACAAGGAAAGATGATGCTAAAGAAACTGCTAGTTTCCTTTTAGAGCAGATAATATGCCGGTTTGGTCCGCCAAAAGAATTAGTGTCGGACCGCGGAACCCATTTCCTGAATAAGGTGATTAAAGGTTTGACAGAGTTGTGGCACATCAAGCATAACAAGACAACCCCCTATAACCCGCAAGCCAATGGGCAAGTTGAAAGCACCAACAAGCAGCTTGTGGGCATCCTGTCCAAAATTGTGTCGGACAAGAAACGGGATTCGCATAAAAAGTTATACGTGGCAGTGTGGGCCTATAATACGACCTTCAAACGAGCCACTGGCCATACCCCGTTCAAGTTAGTATATGGGGAGGAGTGTGTCTTGCCTTTAAAAATTGCGCTGCCGACTATTCGGTTTGCCGTCAATCATTCTTTGAGCGATGAAGACGCACTTTTTGAGCGCTTGACGACACTGGCACATTTAGATGAGCTTAAGTTGCAGAGCTTATTGCACCAAGAAGTGGCGAAGCGCCGAATGAAGCAGCTACATGACCTCAAAGCCAAGAAATACACCTTCAAGAAAGGACAGCTTGTTCTGTATTATGATGCACGACGTGAATTATTTCCAGGCAAGCTAGAGCCCAAATGGGATGGGCCCTATAGGATCGTTAAAATAGGAAAGAATAAATCCACAGTTTTGTTAGCTGACCTTGAGGGCGTAGAATTTAAAAATAAGGTTAATCTTAATAAGATTAAACCTTATTATTTCTGATTGCACTAATACTATGACTACCTTGCAGGTCTAGGAGAGATCGATCAAATATCTGCAAGGAAATCGTGATAAAGGTTGATGGGTCGTCTGATCCCTTATTTAGAACACCCATATTTAGAACAGAGGTATCATCAGGGAAATCTCATTTGGTGGAGGAAAGGATATAAGGTGACTGAGCAAGAAGGCGGGACATTTATTTGGGAGATCAAGGTCTTCTGCCATCACTGCCTATAAATTTTGACGAGCATCCCTGTTGAATTCAATGATGATGGAGGGATGGAGCCTACAGTCCACCCATTGAATATGGTGAATTTCGATTACCATAATTACGAGTAGAGTTCCAGATGGCGGGATATGTAAACCCTTTATGGACGTATACCTTGTACTTTGATGGGGCGTCCAGGAGTGCATGCAAAAAAGGAAGTGTAGGAGTTGTCATCCGAGACCCCCAACGATGCATTGTCATGAAGCTAGCTGCTTATCTCGGGGTGAATTTTACCAATAATATGGCAGAATACAAAGCCCTGATAATGGGTTTGAATATTGCAAAGAAGGGTGGTATCCGCCAGTTGTTGGTGAAAGGGGACTCTCAGTTGGTTTTAAATCAACTCAATGGGACGTACATGGTACGAAACCCCATCCTTTGCATGTACCATCATACTGCCATAGCCCTGCTGGACGAATTTGATAGAGTGTCTTTTCAGTTGATTCCACGACATTGGAATCAGTTTGCCGATTCTTTGGCTAATTTTGCATATGAAGAAGACCTCTTCTTTAATTGTGGCCCTTGTCCTGATATATCTATTGATGGTGAGACAGGACCTGGTCGTTTGTGGGGTATGCTTTCTGAACATGCCCTCTTTGGCAGACGATGGTTGATCTGGGTGATGCAGAGGGCAAGCGAGACTCATCTGCCTTTATTATCTTGGACCCACAGACTGATTAGACGACATGTGATGCAAACACCTCTTGCAATATACGCAGGAGGGATAGGTCATAATCTAATGCACCTAGTTTAGGGCTACGAGCCTTTGTTCCCCTGGAAATGGTATGCTTTGATGTCTATCATAGTTGTTTCTAGGAGGATGTTATGAGTAGTATTGTTTCATTTCATTAGGCCAAGAGGGCCGATTCAGTTTTGCAGTGAAGTGTTTCATTTCATTAGGCCAAGAGGGCCATTTCCCTGTCTAGTGCGGGTGCGTTTAATCGGGTTTTTGTTTTAAGTGTTGTGCTGGACAGGTTTCGTGTTCGTGAATGTTGGTGGAGCCTGGAGGAGCCTTTGCTGCGATGGAAGCTTCTTGTGGCCAATCCAAGTGATACCTCTCCTTTACGAGTACCTTTCTTTCCTGTTATATGTGTATTTGTACTTGTCGAGGGGATACATTTTTGTTGGGGACCGGCAACCAAGGCATGAAGTCCCAGGTTTAGGCTAAGTATGTTTGAGGGAGGTCGGAGTAGTCATTGCCTCCTGTAAAGACATTGTCAGGCATCGAAAGACCTGTTTTAGAAGGAAGTCCTAGTGGCCCTGTTTTGCTAGCCTGCTAGGCAGCCGTTCTAGGAGTTCTTGTTAGTAGTGAGGCAGTTAGAGAAGCCTGCCAGAAGCTAATAATGATGATGCCAAGCAACGCTGTACATCCTAAAAGATGACTATAAATACGAAGGTGTGTAAAAAGGGGCTCTAACCCCTACCAAAGAAAAGAAAAGAAATGGAAATGTATAGGCAGTTGCTCATTGCCTTGCGAAGGCCTGGTAGGTTCCTGAGGACGAATCAGACCTGGGGCCGATACCTTGTCTTTCTAGGGGTGGCTTCTTGCTGGAAAAATAATCTCAAAACAAGGAAGGTTGGAGCGAAAATAAAAGTGAGCGTTAGAAAAGGATTAAGTGTTGCCTTGCGAGGGCTTGGTAGGTTCTTGGGTGCCGAGACAGGTCCTGAGGCCGATGCCCTGTTCTCTTTGGGTCACTACGCTCAGCTCCCTCCTTTTTACATGCCCAAGTATGTTGATAAAATAAAAACCCTAAAAGAAGACATGTACTGAAAGAAAATACTCTTTGATCAGGCTATAGGAGTCCTCGCCTTGTAGGAGCTCCTAGTTGTGTTGTCTTTAGTTGGTAAGTAGTTCAGACTACCACTTAGGGCAACCTCTTTGATAGGGTTTTTTTTAGTTTGGCTGTGTTGGAGCAGCTGGTTAGTGACTCACTTCGGATCTTCTATTAGATGATGCTAGGCCTACTCCTTGTGGATGTCATACCTTGGTTCTGTCCAGGGCTAGGGGGAGCATTGTGCTGAGTTTTATTATATATTTGTTTTGTATCAGTTTGATGCTTCTTTGGTTGTTTATGTGCAGATATGTTCGTGGATTCCACGGGCTGAGTCGCCCTATCCCGTGGTCGCCAATGAGAGCAGAATTTAGGTGACGGGAAGTGCTTAAAAATAGCTAAAAATTATGAATAACAAGGGAAAAATATTCAATGTCAAAGGCGGCAGCTCGATCTACGACGATTTTAAGCGTCAAAGTGCTTTAAAGGCGCCCGAGCGACACTTGTTGATTTTTCATAATTTTTCAGACAGTCGTGGGGTTGATACGAGCTACTGGCCAATGCGGGATGCTAAGCCGGACGCCTAGGATTTTTCAGAGCTCGATTCCTAGTCCGGACGGAGAAATGGTCAAGAAACCGGTCAAGATGCGAAGGGGTGGACAAAATTTGGCCAAAATGGGCAAGTGACCCTTGGGAGCCCAATTAGAAATGTCACATGAAATTTTGATGCCTTGCATGAAAAAAAATGTGGAGAAGAGGGGGCGCCATACTGCGCCGAAAAATGCGCTTGAAGGATGATGATGCCATCTCCAGCCTGCAAACAACCCATGCCAATCATCATTGCCCCTCATTCCCCCCTAGATGCCAATCACTTCGCCGCCCTTCACCCGTCAAATGATGCTCTCTTTGAAGATATCTGATTTCAGTCTTTCTCTCTCCTCCCTCTCTCTCTTCTAAAGGCAAGTTCATGTGGGAAGAAGGAGGAAGAAGAAAGAATGATGGAGGCTTGTCCGGCATGGATCGGATTGCTCCACGGGCTGGAAATGGTGATTAGTGATTGTGCTGGACATGAAGTGCTGCTGATTTTCAGATTTGCAGCCATGGACATGAAACCCGAAACACGCAAATAAGCGGTAATTCAAAATTTTCAAAGGAAATTTGAGATTTTATGGCTTTGGATTGATAAAATGTTGTTCATGTGGGCTGAAAATTGTGTATGTTGCTGTTTTTCATGAGTTCTTGCTGGTCATAATCAGAAAATCAGAAAAATATGCATCTTGTGGTTCAAAATAACATGCTAAAACACGTAAAATATGAAAAATCAAGGGGAAATGATGGTTTTTTGGCATAAAAATGGGAAAGTAAATAGGAACACCAACTAAACTTTCACTTTTCTGCAAGAAGGAACTAAGGGCCACAGCCCATAACCTGTTTTGAATTTTCAGTAATTAAATAATGCAGAAAATTAGGGAAAATACAAGAAAAGGGTGGAAAAACCCTAAAAAATAGGGAAAAAATACATTTTGGGTTTCGAAAAATAAGGATAAATAAGAGCAATGTTTGTGAATGTTTGTGGGGACTGAAGCATGAGGATTTGTCTCAGTTCAACCCCACATTCTTGTTCTAGTGTGTCTTTTTCCGCTTTCTACACATAAAATGATGTAAAAATACCCTATAAATCTATCCAACGATGCAATACTTAAACGGGGAAGGGTAAAGGAGTTGAAATATGTCTAAATGCCATGTGATATGATGGGAAAGGTGCTGATTTCTATGCATAGCATTTAGGACGGATGATAATTAAAATTAAGAGCTTAGTAGCACGAGGATCACCTCGGTGCTAGGCCCATGCAACGAAGCACGAACGGTAGTTGGAAACCATTAAAAGAATGTTTTTGCACTTGTGCACGATACTTTTTTGCTAAATGTTTGAGCACTAGGCATCCACCAAATGCATAGAGCATGAAAAGAATTTAGAAAATATCAGTGAGACCAGCTCCTGGACATGCATTGCAATTGGTTTATTGGACCCTGACCTACGATGAGAGGCAGTGAGGTACCCATGCTGTAGGTAGACGCGGATCCTAAAGGGGAAAGTACGTGAGGAAGAAAAGGTACACTCCTGGACACGCTTATTTGGTACCTTGAGCGACTTTTGTGCGAAATGTTTAGATGTTAAGCGATGCATTGAGGGGCCAATCCCCAAGGTGTAGGAGAAACGTAGAGGGTTGACGGCATTCAGCCATAGGAGGAACCCCATGTGTATGTGATTCGAGCCTTTTGGCTATGTAAAAGGGACTCCCTCTAAGGAGTAATATTGGGTTAGGATCAGTTGGACTACAACGTATTACAAACGCAATGTTTAGGAAGGCAGAGATTTTGATAGACGCTCCTGGCCGCGAGGCCGAGGGGTTGTCTTGTGCGTAGTGACGAGGCCCGGCTAGTGCATGAGCCAGTGCCGGCCCGTTTTTTGGTCCATCAGTGGTACGTCTGTCGGGAGCCGCTTAAAAGTGGCGGTTCTCGAATCCTAGTTGTTTAGGGACCAACTAGCAGTTTATGCCAAAGGATACTGAGATTGATCCGTTATTTATTGATAAGCATCGTCTAGCAGAAATCCAAAAGCAAGAAAGAGACGAAAGAGCTAGGCGACGTGCTGAAATTTTTAGGAGATATTCCCCTAAGCGTAGCGGTGCTGAACCCTTACGAGGGAGTGGATCTAGTGGTCTTGGGGCCACAAGCAGTAAGTTAGGAGAAGGTGGAAGCTCTAGTGCTTCCCTTCCTTCTATAAGCCAGTCCACGTCAAGTACGAGAGGTATAACCCCACCGTCCCCTATTCCTAGTGCAAATCCAATCCTCGTCATAGCGCAGCCTATTGCAATTCTAGTAGGAACGACGGATTTGCCGGCTCTAGGTTACCCGCTACCCATTTTTAATGGGTTAGTTGAGGAAGATGCGGAACTCCACATTAGGGAGTTTCAAAAGCTGATGCTTAACTGTCGCATTCAAGAAGAAGGACATTTCATGATGTTCTTCAATATGACTCTCAAAGGAAGAGCCGCTATATGGTATCATGGTTTAGAATCCGGAACCATATTGAACATTGATGCATTTTATGGAGCTTTTCGAAGGGAGTTTGCCCCTGAAAGGGGTGGGCAATATTGGTTGCATGTACTTAACGTGACCTGCCAAGAACCACACGAGGATATTCGTGCTTATGCGAAGAAAATAAAAGAGGTTTTCCGTAAGTTGGACACCTCTATTCCTATCCCTGCAGCTGCCCAATTGCAATATTTCCTACATGGTTTGGACTTTAATATCCAATTGCAGTTGAGTAGTGTTCCCTTGGGGGATATAGATACTGCCATTACACGAGCACAATAGGTGGAATCCCGACTACAAGCAGCCTATGCTTCTCAAGGCAATTCGAATATGGGTTTAGTATTGGGAAACAATATGGCAATGGCCAATGGCAGTAGTGGTCAAGGGATAGCAATGGCTTACCCTAATGGGAAAGGGAACATGATGCAGAATGTCCCTTTATTACCAGCTCCCCCTAGCATGTCTATGCCTACGGGCAGTCAAATGGCTCCAAATGGTGGAGGCCAGACGGTCAATTCTAACACCATGCCTGTGGCTCAACAACCAGTGCCTAATCGAATTGTTAGGCCGATGGAACGACATGGTAATGACCAAGGCTATGAGTCGAGTGCTTCCAATGTTCTTGGCGAGGTTAAGGACATGATGAAGCATTATACCGACATGATTACGGAGCAGTATCGACAAATAGCCGTTGATGTCAACTTCCTTAAAAAACAACAAAATTTGATAGGAAGTAGATACCCAGAGGAGGGTGCACCTTCGAGGTTTAGTTGCAAATGGTGTGGTGGGCAACACTATCCAAGACATTGCCCAAATGTTAAGTGCGACATTTGTGGAAAATCCGGCCATTTAGCAGCTACTTGCTGGAGTAAGATCAGTTCCCTCCAACGAGGTAGTCAGCAGCCAGGGCCTGTTAATCATCGTGCCCAAGGAAATGATTCCCAGCGAGAAGGTGGGCCTAAACAAATACTTCAACGACCAAAGACTACAGTGGAGGAGCTACCTAGTGGTAGTGGGGTTAGTTTGATTGAGGCTGTACACGTTAATGATGCTAAAACCTCTAATCTGCGTGCTGTTCTTACAAGAGGTCAAAAGGGTAGAGAAGCCGACAAGGATAAGCCTGTCGACGAAAACCCTAAACAAGGCGACAAAGGAACGCATGTTTTGGATCCTGCCATGGAAGGGGAACCTTTGAAGCCCGTAGAAAGTAAAGCCGATAAGGAACCACCAAAAAAGAAGGTGAAAGTTAAAAAGGAGGCATTAAAGCCAGTTCAGTGACCTAAAGAGCGGATGGTTTGGCGTGAAAAGCGAGCTCTATCGAACTATCATGAATTTGATTTAGCGAGCTCCCTTTGTGAAGTCAAGCGAGATGTGAATCTCTTATAGCTTATTAAGCTTTCCCCAGGAGTACGTAAGGAATTTAGAAAGATCCTATGTACCGGGTATATCGTAGAACCTTTGGGTATTGCGCGAGTTGGTAATGACTGGTTCGAGCATGCTGAGAAGCATTGCCCAAGGGTTGCAGCCTATGTCGATGGGATATTAGTAGATTATGCCATTGCCGACATGAGATCATCTGTTAACATTATGAGTTTTGAACTGATGGAAAGGTTGGGTCTGGCGATCCAGAAAGATACCTCCACAATTCTCAGAATGGCAAATGATAGTTTGAGACAGCCAGAAGGCTGCATTACTAAGGTCCATGTCACTGTTGCAAATGTAGAATGCCTGTTGGACTTTAGGGTGATTCGTTTTGCAGGCCGTTCAAGTTACCAAGTATTACTCGGACGACCTTGGATCTTGCAAGCGGACTGCCAAGTGGATATACCCACCGGTCGACTAATATTTGGCAGAGGTGCCCAGCGTGTGGTGGTTGATACTTATCCTGAGTCCCCGCAGAGTGAGAGAGCTCCTCTATCTTCTACAGAATTGGAGACACTAGAAGATTTATCTGCCAGTGAGACATCGTCGAGTGATGAGTCTAAAGAGGGATCCACCACGGAAGACATCTATCAGATCACTTTGAATGAGTCGATCGAGGGCCAAGATCGTATAAGAGATGCAGATGTTATCGACCTAGACCTTGGTACGCCTGATGATTCGCGGCCAATCAAATTAGGTTCTATGCTCAGCTCAGCAGAAAGGGAGGACTATGTGGCCTTGATCCAGGAATTCCGTGATATCTTTGCCTGGAGTTATGATGAGTTGAGAGGCATCCCTCCTAGTCTTGCTGTTCATACAATTCCGTTGAAAGAGGGCAGTCGTCCTGTACGGCAGAAAGTAAGGCATATGCCTTTCGAATTGAGGGACGGCCTGTTTGAAGAGTTACAGAAGCTTCGAAAAGCGGGTTTGATTTTTCCTGTGCAGCACACGGAATGGTGTTCGCCAGTTGTGATTAGAAAGAAGAAGAATAATCAAATCCGATTATGTGTAGACTTTAGGGAGCTGAATAAGCAGACAGTTAAGGACTACTACCCGTTGCCATTTATTGACCAGATTTTGGATCAATTAGCGGGTAGGGAGATATATTCGTTTATGGATTGCTTTGCAGGATACAACCAAATGGCAATTGCAGAAGAGGACAAGTTGACAACAACTTTTATCACTGTATTTGGTACTTTTGCGTACCATGTGATGGCCTTTGGTTTATGCAATGCGCCTGGTTCGTGGCAACGAACAGTAGATAAGACATTCGGTGACATATCCCCTGAAGAGTTGAAGGTGTTTATTGATGACTTAGGGGCCGCCACCGTGAGAGGAAGGCAGTTGCTCATTTTAAGAAAATGCTTTGAGCGCTGTAGACAATTTTGCATCGCCCTAAACCCATGGAAGTGTGTTTTTGGAGTACCTTATGGGCTGTTGCTGGGTCATGTGGTCAGTTCGGTAGGAATTGCGACAGACCCCGAGAAGGTTAAAGTTATAGTTGCCATGGATCCACCACGTACTCCAAAAGAAGTTCATAGCTTTCTGTCTTCGGTTGGTTACTATCGTAGATTCATCAACGCCTTAGCAGAAAGAACGTTGCCGCTTACAAATTTATTGTCCTTTAGCTATTCGTTTATATGGGGTGACCCTTGTAAGGTAGCATTCGAGGATGTGAAACAAGAGCTAGCAAGAGCACCCGTTTTAAAAGCACCTAAAAGAGGTGAGGTATTCTATATATTTTCAGCAGCCACCATGTATAGTATCAGCTACTGCTGTTTAGCCCAAATTTGGGAAGAGAAGTGGTACCACCCGATTGCTTTTGCTAGTCGGAAGCTGGGGGTATCCGAAATCAATTATACCTACATGGAGAAGCTGTGTCTAGCGATGGTCTTTGGGACAAGAAGTTCAGGCATTATATTCTCTATGAGAAAGTCGTGCTTTATACGAAGGCGGAGGGGCTTCGATTATTGATGAATAAGCTACAGCCGCCTGATCGTCTAGCAAAGTGGTTGATCACTTTGTAGGAATTTGATTATGAAATCAGGAGTAAGCCACCAAGGTTGCATGGCATCGTGGAATGTCTTGTGGACTTTGGGGAGCCAAAAGAATCTGTGGCTGAAGGTAGTGACATGGAGTTGTTATTTAAAATAGATACAGCATCTATTCCCTCCTGGTATGCTGCAATAACGCATTATTTATCAACGGGAGAGGCGGGATCCGAATTATCTAAAGCTGAGAGAAGGAAAATTAAGCAGCAAGCGTTAAAGTTTGCTTTGATCGCAGGTACATTATATCGGCAAGGAGTTGATGATATTTATCGCCGGTGTGTGATGCCTGACGAGGTGCCATTCATTTTGGAAGAGTGCCATGATTCTGCTTGCGGTGGCCATTTTGCTGGACGGCTTACAGCACAAAAGGCTTTAAGAGCAGGTTATTGGTGGCCTGCCATCTTCCAGGATGCATTTGCGTATGTTAAGAGATGCGATATATGTCAACGACATGATAGTCGAGAGAATAGGAAACGACCACTCACCCCTATTATGGCGATACTTCCATTTGAGAAGTGGGGAATAGACTTTGTGGGTCCTATTACTCCGTCATCGACCACACAAAAGAGGTACATCATTGTAGCAACTGACTACTTCACAAAGTGGTCAGAAGCACGTGCAACAAGGAAAGATGATGCTAAAGAAACTGCTAGTTTCCTTTTAGAGCAGATAATATGCCGGTTTGGTCCGCCAAAAGAATTAGTGTCGGACCGCGGAACCCATTTCCTGAATAAGGTGATTAAAGGTTTGACAGAGTTGTGGCACATCAAGCATAACAAGACAACCCCCTATAACCACCAAGCCAATGGGCAAGTTGAAAGTACCAACAAGCAACTTGTGGGCATCCTGTCCAAAATTGTGTCGGACAAGAAACGGGATTCGGATAAAAAGTTATACGTGGCAGTGTGGGCCTATAATACGACCTTCAAACGAGCCACTGGCCATACCCCGTTCAAGTTAGTATATGGGGAGGAGTGTGTCTTGCCTTTAGAAATTGAGCTGCCGACTATTCGGTTTGCCATCAATCATTCTTTGAGCGATGAAGACGCACTTTTTGAGTGCTTGACGACACTGGCACATTTAGATGAGCTTAAGTTGCAGAGCTTATTGCACCAAGAAGTGGCGAAGCGCCGAATGAAGCAGCTACATGACCTCAAAGCCAAGAAATACACCTTCAAGAAAGGACAGCTTGTTCTGTATTATGACGCACGACGTGAATTATTTCCAGGCAAGCTAGAGCCCAAATGGGATAGGCCCTATAGGATCGTTAGAATAGGAAAGAATAAATCCACAGTTTTGTTAGCTGACCTTGAGGGCGTAGAATTTAAAAATAAGGTTAATCTTAATAAGATTAAACCTTATTATTTCTGATTGCAGTAATACTATGACTGCCTTGCAGGTCTAGGAGAGATCGATCAAATATCTGCAAGGAAATCGTGATAAAGGTTGATGGGTCGTCTGATCCCTTATTTAGAACACCCATATTTAGAACAGAAGTATCATCAGGGAAAGCTCATTTGGTGGAGCAAAGGATATAAGGTGACTGAGCAAGAAGGCGGGACATTTATTTGGGAGATCAAGGTCTTCTGCCATCACTGCCTACAAATTTTGACGAGCATCCCTGTTGAATTCAATGATGATAAAGGGATGGAGCCTACAGTCCACCCATTGCATATGCTGAATTTCGATTACCATAATTGCGAGTAGAGTTTCGGATGGCGGGATATGTAAACCCTTTATGGACGTATACCTTGTACTTTGATGGGGCGTCCAGGAGTGCATGCAAAAAAGGAAGTGTAGGAGTTGTCATCCGAGACCCCCGACGATGCATTGTCATGAAGCTAGCTGCTTATCTCGGGGTGAATTTTACCAATAATATGGCAGAATACAAAGCCCTGATAATGGGTTTGAATATTGCAAAGAAGGGTGGTATCCGCCAGTTGTTGGTGAAAGGGGACTCTCAGTTGGTTTTAAATCAACTCAATGGGACGTACATGGTACGAAACCCCATCCTTTGCATGTACCATCATACTGCCATAGCCCTGCTGGACGAATTTGATAGAGTGTCTTTTCAGTTGATTCCACGACATTGGAATCAGTTTGCCGATTCTTTGGCTAATTTTGCATATGAAGAAGACCTCTTCTTTAATTGTGGCCCTTGTCCTGATATATCTATTGATGGTGAGACAGGACCTGGTCGTTTGTGGGGTATGCTTTCTGAACATGCCCTCTTTGGCAGACGATGGTTGATCTGGGTGATGCAGAGGGCAAGCGAGACTCATCTGCCTTTATTATCTTGGACCCACAGACTGATTAGACGACATGTGATGCGAACACCTCTTGCAATATACGCAGGAGGGATAGGTCATAATCTAATGCACCTAGTTTAGGGCTACGAGCCTTTGTTCCCCTGGGAATGGTATGCTTTGATGTCTATCATAGTTGTTTCTAGGAGGATGTTATGAGTAGTATTGTTTCATTTCATTAGGCCAAGAGGGCCGATTCAGTTTTGCAGTGAAGTGTTTCATTTCATTAGGCCAAGAGGGCCATTTCCCTGTCTAGTGCGGGTGCGTTTAATCGGGTTTTTGTTTTAAGTGTTGTGCTGGACAGGTTTCGTGTTCGTGAATGTTGGTGGAGCCTGGAGGAGCCTTTGCTGCGATGGAAGCTTCTTGTGGCCAATCCAGGTGATACCTCTCCTTTACGAGTACCTTTCTTTCCTGTTATATGTGTATTTGTACTTGTCGAGGGGATACATTTTTGTTGGGGACCGGCAACCAAGGCATGAAGTCCCAGGTTTAGGCTAAGTATGTTTGAGGGAGGTCGGAGTAGTCATTGCCTCCTGTAAAGACATTGTCAGGCATCGAAAGACCTGTTTTAGAAGGAAGTCCTAGTGGCCCTGTTTTGCTAGCCTGCTAGGCAGCCGTTCTAGGAGTTCTTGTTAGTAGTGAGGCAGTTAGAAAAGCCTGCCAGAAGCTAATAATGATGATGCCAAGCAACTCTGTACATCCTAAAAGATGACTATAAATACGAAGGTGTGTAAAAAGGGGTTCTAACCCCTATCAAAGAAAAGAAAAGAAATGGAAATGTATAGGCAGTTGCTCATTGCCTTGCGAAGGCCTGGTAGGTTCCTGGGGACGAATCAGACCTGGGGCCGATACCTTGTCTTCCTAGGGGTGGCTTCTTGCTGGAAAAATAATCTCAAAACAAGGAAGGTTGGAGCGAAAATAAAAGTGAGCGTTAGAAAAGGATTAAGTGTTGCCTTGCGAGGGCTTGGTAGGTTCTTGGGTGCCGAGACAGGTCCTAAGGCCGATGCCCTGTTCTCCTTGGGTCACTACGCTCAGCTCCCTCCTTTTTACATGCCCAAGTATGTTGATAAACTAAAAACCCTAAAAGAAGACATGTACTAAAAGAAAATACTCTTTGATCAGGCTATAGGAGTCCTCGCCTTGTAGGAGCTCCTAGTTGTGTTGTCTTTAGTTGGTAAGTAGTTCAGACTACCACTTAGGGCAACCTCTTTGATAGGGTTTTTTTTAGTTTGGCGGTGTTGGAGCAGCTGGTTAGTGACTCACTTCGGATCTTCTATTAGATGATGCTAGGCCTACTCCTTGTGGATGTCATGCCTTGGTTCTGTCCAGGGGTAGGGGGAGCATTGTGCTGAGTTTTATTATATATTTGTTTTGTATCAGTTTGATGCTTCTTTGGTTGTTTATGTGTAGATATGTTCGTGGATTCCACGGGCTGAGTCGCCCTATCTCGTGGTCGCTAATGAGAGCAGAATTTAGGTGACGGGAAGTGCTTAAAAATAGCTAAAAATTATGAATAACAAGGGAAAAATATTCAATGTCCAAGGCGGCAGCTCGATCTACGACGATTTTAAGCGTCAAAGTGCTTTAAAGGCGCCCGAGCGACACTTGTTGATTTTTCATAATTTTTCAGACAGTCGTGGGGTTGATACGAGCTACTGGCCAATGCGGGATGCTAAGCCGGACGCCCAGGATTTTTCAGAGCTCGATTCCGAGTCGGGACGGGGAAATGGTCAAGAAACCGGTCAAGATGCGAAGGGGTGGACAAAATTTGGCCAAAATGGGCAAGTGACCCTTGGGAGCCCAATTTTAAATGTCACATGAAAGTTTGATGCCTTGCATGAAAAAAAATGTGGAGAAGAGGGGGCGCCATACTGCGCCGAAAAATGCGCTTGAAGGATGATGATGCCATCTCCAGCCTGCAAACAACCCATGCCAATCATCATTGCCCCTCATTCCCCCCTGGATGCCAATCACTTCGCCGCCCTTCACCCGTCAAATGATGCTCTCTTTGAAGATATCTGATTTCAGTCTTTCTCTCTCCTCCCTCTCTCTCTTCTAAAGGCAAGTTCATGTGGGAAGAAGGAGGAAGAAGAAAGAATGATGGAGGCTTGTCCGGCATGGATCGGATTGCTCCACGGGCTGGAAATGGTGATTGGTGATTGTGCTGGACATGAAGTGCTGCTGATTTTCAGATTTGCAGCCATGGACATGAAACCCGAAACACGCAAATAAGCGGTAATTCAAAATTTTCAAAGGAAATTTGAGATTTTATGGCTTTGGATTGATAAAATGTTGTTCATGTGGGCTGAAAATTGTGTATGTTGCTGTTTTTCATGAGTTCTTGCTGGTCATAATCAGAAAATCAGAAAAATATGCATCTTGTGGTTCAAAATAACATGCTAAAACACGTAAAATATGAAAAATCAAGGGGAAATGATGGTTTTTTGGCATAAAAATGGGAAAGTAAATAGGAACACCAACTAAACTTTCACTTTTCTGCAAGAAGGAACTAAGGGCCACAGCCCATAACCTGTTTTGAATTTTCAGTAATTAAATAATGCAGAAAATTAGGGAAAATACAAGAAAAGGGTGGAAAAACCCTAAAAAATAGGGAAAAAATATATTTTGGGTTTCGAAAAATAAGGATAAATAAGAGCAATGTTTGTGAATGTTTGTGGGGACTGAAGCATGAGGATTTGTCTCAGTTCAACCCCACATTCTTGTTCTAGTGTGTCTTTTTCCGCTTTCTACACATAAAATGATGTAAAAATACCCTATAAATCTATCCAACGATGCAATACTTAAACGGGGAAGGGTAAAGGAGTTGAAATATGTCTAAATGCCGTGTGAGATGATGGGAATGCATAGCATTTAGGACGGATGATAATTAAAATTAAGAGCTTAGTAGCACGAGGATCACCTCGGTGCTAGGCCCATGCAACGAAGCACGAACGGTAGTTGGAAACCATTAAAAGAATGTTTTTGCACTTGTGCACGATACTGTTTTGCTAAATGTTTGAGCACTAGGCATCCACCAAATGCATAGAGCATGAAAAGAATTTAGAAAATATTAGTGACCAGCTCCTGGACATGCATTGCAATTGGTTTATTGGACCCTGACCTACGATGAGAGGCAGTGAGGTACCCATGCTGTAGGTAGACGCGGATCCTAAAGGGGAAAGTACGTGAGGAAGAAATGGTACACTCCTGGACACGCTTATTTGGTACCTTGAGCGACTTTTGTGCGAAATGTTTAGATGTTGAGCGACGCATCGAGGGGCCAATCCCCAAGGTGTAGGAGAGTCGCAGAGGGTTGACGGTATTCAGCCGTAGGAGGAACCCCATGTGTATGTGATTCGAGCCTTTTGGCTATGTAAAAGGGACTCCCTCTGAGGAGTAATATTGGGTTAGGATCAGTTGGACTACAACGTATTACAAACGCAATGTTTAGGAAGGCAGAGATTTTGATAGACGCTCCTGGCCGCGAGGCCGAGGGGTTGTCTTGTGCGTAGTGACGAGGCCCGGCTAGTGCATGAGCCAGTGCCGGCCCGTTTTTAGGTCCATCAGCTTGACTAGACAAAGCAAAGTGTCCATACTGTTTGCCCTTCTGATTGCCCTGCTTTTTCCAAGAGTCCTTTGCAATATGACCATACATTCCATAGTAATGACAATCCTTATCCTTATTTGGATTGTCAGATGGGTGCTTCTGCTACCAAGAGCCTCTACCACGAGAGCTAGATCTCCCTCTGCCTCTGAAGTTTCCACCTCCCCTTGCATTTGATCCGTGTTGGTTATTATTGCCATATGATGCATTTTGTTGGCCTCCTCTGCCAGAATCATAGCCTCTACCACAGCTACCACGACCGCGTTGATTGGAATGAAAGACTACATCCTTACTTTTTGTACTGCTAGAGCCTGTACCCAAGCCAAGTTTAACCTCCTCATGGATAAACAATGCAACCAGCTCGTTGAAATCCGGCATTTCAACTCGCACAGACACAGAAGTATCAAAAGACATACACTAGACCCAAGCCATTCAAAGTCACATCAACCATGTCTTTATCTTTAACCTGAGTACCAACAGATGCCAGTTGATCCGCAATGGTCTTGATCTCTGTCATGTAGTCGTGTATGGACCTACCCTTTCTCTCCATGTTGTTAAATTTTTGCTTTAATTGTATCTTTCTCACATTTGTAGTGGTGCCATAGTACCTGATCAAAATGTCCCACATAATCCTTAGGAGAGCTGCAATTCATTATTTGCATTACCATGGCATCTGATATACATAGGGACAGCCAGTGCAAAACCCTGCGTGCTCTCTCCATCCATGCTCAATGAGCTCGCAGGTCTTGTGTCGGATGCCTATCACCTGTAGGCAGCTTGGCTCAGCTCTAGTCACGAGCTCCCAGTAGCCTTTCCCAATCAAGAAGTTCTCCATGCGGAACTTCCATATGGCATAATTGTTGCTGTCAAGCTTTTCCCCCACAATCTGGGTAATATTGTCTGTCCTCTCAGCATTTTCCATAGTGTAAACCTTGCCTAGCTACCTCCAAACCAAATCTTTTTGACACTTCAGTTTCAGCCTGCAATTATTTATGACAGTTTTCAGCACACCCTCTACTCAGACAAGCAGTATTTCAGTCCAAAAATAATGGTACATTCACCATGTTGAGAGAGAGAGAGAGAGAGAGAGAGAGGTTGGAGCCAATTGTACAAAGCGAAGAGCTCCCGTCTTTCATTTCTATTCATCACTCATAACTAAAACAAGTACTTACAACCTAAGGTCACAACTGGACCATTCACCCCATGAACAAGAGGCACAATCCGGTGAAAGGATGATGAGTGAGGATGAAGAGGAAAGAGAACATGAAGAGCAGTGAGGCTAAGAAGACAAAGAAGAAAGTTGCATTGCAAAAGCAAGAAGAGGAGATAAGGAAAAAAGAAAAAGCTGACTTACAAAAGGCTCGCAAGGATTCTAAGAAGGCCAAGGAGGAAAGAAAGAGAAAGGTAGACGAAGAGGAGAA
The DNA here is from genome assembly GCF_053477565.2 of Lygodium microphyllum. Taxonomy (NCBI): domain Eukaryota; kingdom Viridiplantae; phylum Streptophyta; class Polypodiopsida; order Schizaeales; family Lygodiaceae; genus Lygodium; species Lygodium microphyllum. The sequence continues at coordinate 177,444,039 of NC_141135.1, forward strand.
GGAGTTAAAAAGAAAGAAGGATGAGGATATAGCCCTTGCAACGCACAGATCCATTGAGCAGCAGTCTAGGTGTTGAGATTTCTGCAAATCACACATACTTAGCCTCTTTGTATGCAGCAGCATGGGCTCAGGACTAGAATCCCATCAGCACAGTAGGAGAAGTGCTACCATCCAATTCCTATAAAGCATTGTACTTGCTCTCTTTTCTAATGCAATGTCATAGTACTTTTGTCCTTCAATAAATTCTTTGTGTCATTGTCAGTCTATACACAAGATTATGTTTATGAGTCCAAGCTTCCATCTTAGAACCTAATTCACTTGTATAATAGTCTATCATGTCAGTGTCTTCATGAACTCACTCTTTCTCTACCAACCTCCATAGCTTCCGCATCTACCATGCTCTAGATCCTGCATCTTTCAACATGGTATCAAAGCTCAGTTGAGCATGGCCTTAGCTCAACCTAGCTCTTCTCTCTACTCTTCCAGCTTCTCCTAACCTCAGGTCAACTCATGGTTCCAATTTTCACTCTACCTTCAATGAAGCTTCAATGGCTGCCATAACCAGATAGGACCCTGCTCACTTGGAGGAGTTGGATCTCTCCATCCAAGCAATATCTTCACAAGATCTCTTCTAAGAATTTTTTTTCCTACTTCTAGCGTAGCTCCTTGTCACGTCACAACTCGACATTGCTGATCTATATGCCTAGCATTGCACAAACTGGAAGTCATTGCCCATTCTGTGCCATATCCTAGTTATATGCTTCAAACACCGTCTACACACAGCACCTTAACCTATGACTATAGGGCTTCTTTAGCCCTTTATATAAGCCTACTCCGCACCCAATATTGGTCAAAATGCCTGCGTGTACGTGCTGCTATCGTCATTTTTCTCAGACATGTCTAAAACCCTAACTCAGTCCTCCATAGCCAAAAGTCCTCAAGCTCAAAATCATCTTATTTTCTCTCTCCTTCCAGTCAAGCCAAGGCATTATCATTTAAATCAAGTTAGTCTCTAAAGATTCAAGCAAGTACACGCATCAAATCATTGAGGAGGGGAGATCATGGTGACTTCTTGGAAGATTTGCAAGCATTTTAAGAAGAGTCAAGCATAGTGTCTCTTAACACTTATCCAATGACTCTTGTCACTCATGTCAGCTTTGGCTTACATCAAATCTGAGATTTTTTGGGCTACTCTAGTGTCAAGTCAAGGAGGGGAATACAACCTTGAAGATCAGTTCTTGAAGACTCATTAAAGATTAGAAGATCTCTCAAGCATCTGGCTCCACAAGTATCTCTTGATACTAGTCACTTAGTGCTTTTTTTTGGGCACTTAAGCTTGCTAGCACATTCAAGATCATTTCTTCTGTGCTGAGAATTTTGGAGCTGATTTGCTTCTGTCCCTACAAATCAAACATGGGAAAAGACTCTCCAATAACTCGCTTCAAAGGAATCGGGTTTCACACCTAGCAAAAACTCATCCTGATGAAGAAGGACCTATGGGCCATTACCATTAGAAAAGAAAAGAAGCCTCGTGATGCGGACCTAGTAGTCACTTGACAAAAGAATGATGATAAGGCTCAAGCCATTATCAAAGTGGAGCTAGACGATAGCTATATCCACCATGTGGATAAATGTGATACTTCACAAGATACATGGAAGAGACTTGACACTTTGTTTGGTGCACAGTCTTAAGTCATCAAAGTATGGTCTCTTGATTGAATTTTTCAGGCTTGAAATGAAGTCCAGCACATCACTTCCCACACATCTAAATTACATGGAAGGACTTCTAACCCAGCTCACAAGAATCAACATTAAAATGGAAGAAGATGTCTACATTGGTGTTCTACTCAAAAGTTTGCCTCCTGAATATAATAATGTGTCAACAACTCTAATCAATATGCCAAACCCTGAGCTTGTTGATATCCAAGCATCATTGTTAGAGAAAGAAAAGAAGCTAAAAACTAAGGAAGAACCAAGCACCTCTAGAGATGAATAAGCATTATATGTTGGCAACAGGTACAAAGGCAAGAAGGACCAGCTTTTTTGTGACTTTTGCAAAAGGACCAGACACACCGAGAAGTTCTATCACACCAGAAAGAGGTCCCAAAAGGCCTATCTAGTTGGTGTTAAAGAAGAAGAAGAAGATGGAGCAAAAAAAGAAGAAGAAAAAGAAGAAGAAGACCACTAGACCTCATCACTCCTATTTTGGATAAACTTTTTTAGCCTTGTATTGCCTAGCCCTAATGCTTCAGACATAAACTTTTAAACTCCTCATGTGGCCTTGTACTACAGCCTCTATACACTTCGTGAGGCCCCTATTACAGCCTCTAGATGTCCGCCATGTTTGTGGTACCTACACTTAGCCTTTTTTGTGACAACCTTTTAAGTGTTTTGCCATGTTTATGGTGTGCCCACACTTTGCAGGTGCTCCTCTCACTAAAGCCTCTACACACTTTCTACTTCTAGTTGTGATTGAGGAGGGGTGTTGAGATTTCTACAATCACACCTACTTAGCCTCCTTGTATGGAGCAGTGTGGGCTCACGACTAGAATCCCATAAGCACAATAGAAGAAGTGCTACCATCCAATTCCTATAAAGCATTGTACTTGCTCTCTTTTCTAATGCAATGTCATAGTACTTTTTTCCTTCAGTCAAGTCTCTATGTCATTGTCAGTCTATACACAAGATTGTTTTTATGAGTCCAAGCTTTCATCTTGGAACCTAATTCACTTGTGTAATAGTCAGTCATGCCAATGTCTTCATGAACTCACTCTTTCTCTACCAACCTCCATAGCTTTTGCATCTGCCATGCTCTAGATCCCGAATCTTTTAACACCAGGGCGAGATGAGCTGGAGCCCATGAGCCTACTTAGAGATGAAGGACCTAGCTCGAGTGCCCATGTGCCCATGCTCTAGATCCCGCATCTTTTAACACCAAGGCGAGATGAGCTGGAGCCCATGAGCCTGCTTAGAGATGAAGGACCTAGCTCGAGTGCCCATGTGCCAAAAATCATACCACCTGTGGTACAAGAACGCAAAGGCAATGCCCAATCACCCCCATTCCTACTCGCTTGGTGCCTACCACTACCACCACCATATTCACACCTAGCTCTACAACTTGAGTGGATGGCAACAACATAATGTCCTAGGTACAATACTTTGTGAATAAGGAAATGAGCCAAGGAACAGGAGAAGGGGCCCCTATGGTAAGAACCAAAAGTTCGATAGCGGCAGATGTCGAGTCTAGACAAGACCCAAAGAAATAGAAGGTGGCAACCTCTACAACCTCTATCCCCATAGTAACAGAGAAGCCACCTGGATATGTCAAGGAGCTTCTCTCTCAACTAGAGAAATCCAAGGAAGAGAAAAAGATAGTAGTGGTAGAGCTAGAATCAGGAAAAGAGGCCATGGCTGCATTTTAGTTGGAGAAAGCCCTTCCAAATAGCCATGGCCCAAAGGGAAATCAATGAGCTCAAAGAACAGCTACAAGCTAAAGAGGAAGCAAAAGTTGATTGGCAAGCAAGATTGGACGAAGAGATTGAAGCCCTAGTGCACCTGTGAAGACACAATGAAAAGATTGTAGGACTTTATGAAGACTTGCAAGCAGAGGTGGAGAAGATCACTAAAGCCACAAAGGAACTAGAGGCGCTAAGGGAGGAAAGAGCATGCAGGTACAAAGAAGAAGTGGAGAAATTGAAAAAAGAGGTAGCCTCAGAACAGGTTGAGCATCAGAGACTGAAAAGAGAAATGGAGGATCAAGAACAGAGGCTAACAGTACTAGCTCAGAGGCAGGGGAAAGCCTCGAGGAGATGACAAAAAGAGCAGACGAATGGGTAGCTCATAATGAAAGAAGAGTGAAAGCCTTGGTGTGCCATCTGGCTCTCAGATGCAAGGGGAAAGAAAGAAGGGCCACACTTAAGGAAAAGAGGAAAAAAATGGTGGAGGAAGCAAGGAGAAGATTGAATACTAGACCTGTACGAGTGCCACCCACGCCTATTCCACCAAGCCAGGATGATTTCCCAGCGAGCTTCCACACTAACTTGGTAATCTCGGAGCAACAGGAAACAGTCAGAAACCCCTTCGATCTGAACTTCTAATGCCCTGCCAATTTTCACAAGGTTCTACCGATCAAGGTGGTAGAAGTGATTGACATTGGAAACAGGCTCGGGGAGAAATGGCTAGCTGAGAGAGAACAAAACCCCACCCTTTAGGGACATAGAGGATGTGGACTTTTGGCAAAACAAGGTTTTTGAGGTCCCGAGATTAGTGCCGGGCTATAAGTGCCATCGTACATGGAAAGGCATATCTACAATGTAAATATGGATACTTGGATGGCTTTCTGCAACACCCTCCCATTCGAATACAACAACCCAACATTCATGCCATACCCCCAAAGGATGGGAGTGGATTTTGACCCCAATGTCCACAACCAATACGACTTTCCCATAATCTGCAATGAGAATTGTACGAAGCTTGAAGAGGCCCATGTCTTCACCCCAGAAGATATGTATGACTCCATAGTCTATTTTTAGATGAGTTGTCCTCGTACCACGACCCTGCATTCGTTACTACATGTAATTACCTTAGACTACTCAGAATACTACTTAGGCAAAATCCCACTCCATAAGAATGCAGCCATCCACCCCTCTATTTTGATCCCAATGCTATAGAGAGTTGCGCCATGGCTCGATTGATAATGTGCGCTGCTCTTCTCCCTTCACTTTATTTATCCCTTCTAGAATATATGAATGGTAGCCACTTTACACATTGCAATCATCCATTTCTCTCTACTACCACTCTGCAAGTTCATCGAAACCTCAAAGGGTACTTGCAGAGTTGGCAATTCTTGAACAAATCTCTTAGACCTCCTTCTCCACCCCACTTGGACAACAAAGCTTGCTCTCGTCCTACCTATGTGATCAAAAAGAAAATGAAAATGAAAATGAAAAAAAAAAGAAAAAAAAAAAGAGAGAAAAAAAGAAAGCAAGAAAGATGAAAAGAGAAGAAATCACAACAAACAGCAGTTCACCACGCATAGGCCACAGTCACTACACCTAGGGGTTCTCAAGTCAGGTATGTCCGATGGATTCGGTAAGCTAGCTTCGTCCCTAACCCCCTAGCCTCATTTTGATTTTTCACTTCATGCTTAGGGCACATCAAGGGCAGGACATACCTAGGGAGGTAACACTCGTCTAGACCTGTCACCCTAAGCTACACGCACTGCAACTCCCTTATGCGCAAACTAGGTCCTCAAGTGTGGGACAACACCTAGGCCTAGCTCCCAATTCCACTAGCAAAAGCACAATACATCACATAGTAAAGTAGACACTCTCCCTAGGTAGCGCACTTCTTCTCTTTTCAAGTAATGCCACCAACATCGAAGGCCCCACCATCCACTTGACACACCCTCGGCCTCCAGCAATGCAATCATTGCCAAGCCTCTCAACCAGCAATATTCCACACAAGGCCCCATCACTAACTAGACAACCACCCTTCCAAGAACCAAGCCCTCATCACCAGAGGCCCACAAGTGCCATGGGGCTGGCACTCATCTAGGAGGGGTTAAGGTTAACCCCAACTCGAGGCGAAAGAAAAAAGAAGTAAAATACGGATGCAATGGAAGAAGCATGACGAAGAACAAGCAAGGTGCAAGGGTGGCCTCAAAAGCCAAGTCTAAGGCAAAAAATGCACTTTTAAATGTAAGACCTCCTAAAAACTATTGTAAAAGAGCGCTAGGCTCCCTCCTATGCAAAATTTAAAAGGTAGGCAAGCATAGGCCAAAGAATAGGGCAAGTATAATGGAAATGGAAAAGAGGACCTTGCCACAATGGCCGGTCATGTAAAAAAGGGATGGGTGCCCAAGGGATTTTAGGGCATGTAAATAAACTCCAAAAAGTGAATGAGAGCTCATTCTTTTGGTGTGTGGCAAAAGTGGACTCATCTTCTTCTCTCCTTCTATTCTCTTTGCTTGCTTGTGAGTGCTTGAGAGAGGGACTTCCCACTATGGAAGCCAGGACTCCCCACCTATTGGTTTCGTATCTGTGGATAGCTCCTTTACTAAAGCTTCAATGGTTTTTTGCACATAGCCATTCCAATTCACTTCATCTAGGGGCTTGGTTGCAAGGCTCTCTAGCAAGGAAACTTCAATTCTACTCATTAAGGCGTTGTATCTTTGACTAGAGAATAGAGCATGGATCATCTTCCCTTGCAACTTGACTTTAGGATCGGGGATGTCAACTAGGCTGATGCCATCATTGGTGTGGACTAGGGCTTTTCCCATTCCTAGCATACCGTAGACATCCCTTTTTGGTTGTCTCTCAACCTTTTTGACCAAGCCAAGCACTCTCTTCACCATCTCTGGGCTCAATTCCACCTCGACCACCCTATGGGGTTCCTCTTTTTGTCTTACTGTTACAATGATGCAAATCCTATTAGCATCAAAGGTCTATAGGGACTCCATGCACTTGCTATAGTCAACAGACCTTCTCCATGTACTTTCCCATATTGTGTTGGTTAACAAGCTGCTTCATGGCCGTTTCTTCCATGACCACATCATCGAAGTTCATCATATTCTTGAACTTGAACGGGTTGAAGGCCCTAATTTCTATCATTAGACCGTACTCGACATGCTCTTCTTCCATGAATGGATGCCTTCCTTTGTATTTTGGCCTGCCATTGTAGATTCCTATCACGATGCCACAACTTGCCATTAGTTTTCTTAAGGTAACTCTTGTGAAACGATAAGCAGATAATGAATGTAAGATATGGAAATGTGAAGTACTTAAGTATAGAATAAAGACTTTTGCTTCAACACTCCATACAATCCAAAAGAAATTATGACAATTTTCCTCAATCATAAGTTGGTTTTTATTCCTTTAAACATTGGTTGAGGTTTGAGACATGTTTTCTTTTCCTCCTTACCCCCCGTCCCCCCCCGGGAATGATGTGAATCCTTTCTAGGATTGAAGAATGAAGGGTTAAGGGTATTAAGCGTAGAGTTGTGGTGCTTCATTTTTCATCAGCCAAGCGTAGAAGTGTGGGTTATAATCCAAGTCAGCATGACAGTCCATGTCATGAGGTCTAATACCTACATGTGTAATATAGGTCAAGACATCATTTAGGAAGTCATCGGAGTTGATCCTGCTAGCAACGTGTAGTTCTTCCTTGATAAGAACTCGATCTAAATAGGGGTGGGCCATGTTATGATCTTCTAAGATTCAATTGCGAGTGATGGCCAATATTCTAAAGGGGGTAGGTGCTACATAAGTAGAGTCATACTCAAAGGTTTTTATGGTGCGTCTCTGCTCTTGGCATTGGTCATGATTGGGCAGCCCTCTTGTTCCCATTGAAGATGGAGATCGTACCATTTACGTAGAAAGGAGGGGTCATTGATGGCAAGTTTTTAAAGTTCTTCTAGTTCTTAGCTTGTGGTAGAGACTTTGCTCTTGCTATAGGAGGTTATTAACCTTTGTTTATGAGCTTGCTCACGAGAAATCTCAGTGGCAATCAATTCCTCGGCTACCATTGGGACTTTAATGAACACGAACTTGGATTCTTCCCAAGTATATGGCATTGTGTGTATATCAATTGCCAAAGGTTCATCTAGGAGGCCTAGGTCCAACCATTCGTAGCTTTTTGTGAGCATTGTAAAGGTAGCATCCAAGCATCGAATGCATGTGACCAAGTCATCCCCCGTGTTCTTAGCTAGATCAAAGGCCATCGTACATATAGATCTCCGCTCATAAAAGGGTTTAAGGCTTGTAGGAGGAGGTTCTGGGCTGGATAACTTAACAAGTGGTGTCTGCCACTGCGGCTGATTCTTAGGATGCAGGCTAGCCATTTGTGTGAGGGGCATGGTTTGGGGCAGTCATATGTTGGGTTGCTTGCTAGTTGTGAAGCCATTTTTGGGGTGCTAGGAGTGTTAGGTTGGGTCATTTTAGGGGCAACCGGTTGCAATTTTGGTCAGTAGACTTGTTGAGATTTGACAGGTTTGGCTTTTGACTCAAGTGATTTAGCATGTTTAGGGGTGGCTCACCAGTCTTTGGAGACGGGCTTGTAGAAGATGGCTGTGGGCAATGTGCTACTTGTTAGAAATGCGGGATCTAGAGCATGGCAAAACCGGAAGCTATGGAGGATGAAGAAATAAGTGTAGACTCATGATGGAAAGGACACTGTTTGTTACACAAGTAAATTAGGTTCCAAGATTGAGACTTGGACTCATAAACACAATCTTGTGTATGTGGACAATGACATTGACACTTTACTGAAATGAAAAGAGTACTATCATTACATTAAGAAAGGAAGCAAGTACAATGCTTTATAGGAAAGTAGGAAACTGCAGTAGGCACCATTGTGCATATGGGATAAGTTAGCCTGCATATCCTTGACCCTGAGATTCCATACAAAGAGGCTGTTTGAGTGTGATTGCTGATTCTCAACACCCCTCCTCAATCACAACTAGGAAAGGCACAAAGTGTGTAGAGGCTGTAATGAGAACCACCTGCAAAGTGTGGGCATACCACAGACATGGCAAAACACCAGAGGCTGTCGCAGAAAAAGCTAAGTGTGGGTACCATAAACATGGTGGACATCCAGAGGCTGTAACAGGGGCCTCACAAAGTGTACAGGGACTGTAATGCCAAGTTACATAAGGAGTTTACAAAGCTTATGGCAGGAAGCATTAGGGCAAGGAAAATACAAGGCTATTAAAACAGTCTATCAGAATTATGAGAGTACAAGGACTGATGAGTCTTGTCCTTCCGATCCTGGTGGTCTTCATCTTCATCTTCTTCTTCCTTTGCTCCATTTTCTTCTTCTTCTTTGACTGCGACTAGATAGGCCTTTTGGGATCTCTTTCTTGCGTGGCAGAACTTCTCGGTGTGTCCGGTCCTTTTGCAGAAGTCACAAAAGAGCTGATCCTTCTTGCCTTTGTACCTGTTGCCAACATATAATGCATGCTCATCTCTAGAGGTACTTGGTTCTTCTTTGGTTTTTAGCTTCTTTTCTTCTTCTAATAGTGATGCCTGGATATCAACAAGTTCAGGATTTGGCATGTTAATTAAAGTTGTTGATACGTTATTATATTCAGGAGGCAAGCTCTTAAGGAGAACACCGATACAAACATCTTCATCCATTTTAATGTTGATTCCTGCAAGTTGGGTTAGGAGTCCTTCCATGTAATTAAGATGTGTGGCAAGTGATGTGCTTGACTTCATTTCAAGCCTGAAGAACTCAATCAGGAGACCATACTTTGATGATTTAGATTGTGCACCGAACAGGGTGTCAAGTCTTTTCCATGTATCCTGTGAGGTCTCACAGTTATCCACATGATGGATATAACTGTCATCTAGCTCCAATTTGATAATGGCCTGGGCTCTGTCATCATTCTTTTGCCAAGTAGTTGCAAGGTCCGCGTCCCGAGGTTTCTTCTCTTTGCCATTTGTGATGGCCCAGAGACCCTTCTTCATCAGGATGAGCTTGATGCGGGTTTGCCAAGTGTGGAACCCGACTCCTTTGAATCGAGCATTTGGAGAGTCTTTTCCCATGTTAGATTTACGGGAACAGTAGCAAATCAACTTCAGACTTATTGGATTTGAGCAACAGAAGAATTGATTGAGAGACACAAGTGTTAAAAAACACTAACTGAGTGTCAATTACTACCAAATCTGCAAAAGTTTTTTACTCTTTTAAAATCCAAGTGATCTTCCCCTTCTTGATTTGATGCTGATGCCTTCAGATCTGAGTGACAGTACTTTAACGAACTTCAGAGAGTATTGCTCAGTGATTAAAATCACTGTTGATAACTTCAGTGAGAGAAACAGTGAAAAATGTCAAGATTTTGAAGCTTTTGGCTATGGTGGAATTAGGGTTTCTGAGACAGGGGCCTGGTTTTTTGTTGATTGCAGGAGCTACAGTGGATCATTTTCAAAACTTTTTATATGCCTAGGAAGCTGATTTCATGGGCTACAAAAGCCCTATCATGATGATCAAAATCGTGGTCAGTATGCAGCACGCAGACACGTCGAACAGCAGCAGGCGCATTTCTGACAGGAATCCGCGATTTGCGCAATGCTGAAGCCAGGGAGCAGCAATGTCATCGATTATCATGCCAGGATGAAGCGCCTTGAGCAGAGGAACAACTCTCCAGAAGAAATCATGGGCTGAAATGGCCTGGTTGAAGAGTTATGGAAGCTCCAAGCAAGGTAGGTCCTGTCTGGCTATGGCAGACACAGAGCAGAGATTGGGGATTTTCACAATGCTGAGCTCCAGATGGTCCAATGTCCTGGATTGATGTGATACAGGGAAGCTTTATGAGTTGGGGAATACTTTTCCAGAAGGAAGCTCCAAGAGATTTGACCTATGGAGTGAGATATAAGCAGTTCAATCTGACAGGGTGCTGCTGGCTATGGCTGCCATGGAAGCTTCAGTGAGAGTAGAGTTGGGAGATGAGGTCATGAGCTGACATTGAGCTAGACTGAGGTTGAAAGGAATCAAGAGAGGCTAGACAAGCAATGCCATGCCCAACTGGGCTCTGATACCATGTTAGAAATGCGGGATCTAGAGCATGGCAAAACCGGAAGCTATGGAGGATGAAGAAATAAGTGTAGACTCATGATGGAAAGGACACTGTTTGTTACACAAGTGAATTAGGTTCCAAGATTGAGACTTGGACTCATAAACACAATCTTGTGTATGTGGACAATGACATTGACACTTTACTGGAATGAAAAGAGTACTATCATTACATTAAGAAAGGAAGCAAGTACAATGCTTTATAGGAAAGTAGGAAACTGCAGTAGGCACCATTGTGCATATGGGATAAGTTAGCCTGCATATCCTTGACCCTGAGATTCCATACAAAGAGGCTGTTTGAGTGTGATTGCTGATTCTCAACACTACTCTTGGTCTTAGGCACCAAAATCTAATTTTTGTTTGTGCAATAGGTGTAACGTGCCCACCCTTGGCAATACGTTCTTAGTAGCCCATCAAGAGATATCCTAGAAAGCGTCATCTGGGATTTTGTGAAAACCCTCGGAGTTAGCTAACTAGGCTCACATGAGTCTACCCCATAGTGGAAGTTCTGACTATTCCCACAAGGATCGTGACCTAAGCCTTTTTGGTCAACTCAATTACTAACGATTGATTAGTATTAGCGGTTTGAGATCCCATTCCCTATAGGAATTGCTGACTGAAAGGGACTTACATTGTGCTGGATTCAAAGTGAATGGGAGAAGTATGCCACTTTAATCCCTTTTGCTCTGGGGTTCCAAAGTGATGCAATTCAGGCTTTCTGGTTTCTAACGGTCCATCAAGTGTGATTTTTATTCCTTAGGAAAGCTCTTAGCTTACCAAGTCCACCTAACCATAGGTTTGGATCTATTGAGGGTCCATACTCATGCTTCCCTTGAGAGAGTAGTTTTAGTTTCCTAATTACCTACCACTTTAGGTTCAACATATAAAAATAGCTTCTTTGAATTATCTCTTGATACAAAGTCATTGCACGCCCTTAATTCACGACACAAAAACAAAGAAAAGCAATTCCTTCTTAATAGTTCATTTAAGAAAAATAATACTTTACAAATATTTTCTTATTCGAATGTATTATTCTCTCCAAGTTTTGTTCCCCAACTAGTATTGGAACTTCCAAGACACAGTTTCAAAATTGAAGGGTAGTTGGCAATTCGTAAGAGCCTAAGGAGTTTACGACTAGAGCTCCCTGTTATCCTCACCTCCTCCTACCCGACTAGAGTTTCCTACAAAAAGACCTTTCGCATTATGATTGGTCTATTCTTTCTAATATGAAACAAAAGAGAAAAACCCCTTGGAGTAGGTTTTATTCACGCTGGCGTTGGGGAGGTCTAGCGCCATTAAGAACACCACCTCAGTCGACATTCTGTGCTCACCGAAATACTGCCTCAGTTGGTGATCTGTACTCGGTCATTCATAAAGCCAAACCACCATTCTATGAGATGTTATGCTTCTTGGAATAGGATCAAGCTTAGAATAACAGATAGGGAGATACTAACTAGTGGACAAATAGCTAGTGATTAGCATAAAACGTACTTACTACCATAGATCCTATATACATGCTAACTAGCATATAGTCCATGGATAGCTACTAATAATCATGTAGGAAACTATAGTTCAACTATTGATTAGCATACAAATAGGCATATACTAAGTAGCAAACAAAGTTGGAGGTCAATTTGTTAGAGTGTATTGAGGTAGAACACCCACACGTCTATCGAGAAACCTCTGCATCTACTCTATTCTTAAAGTATGCCATCTGATCTAGAGACATACACATGAAAATCTCCTCTAGCTTCTCATTTGTGACCTATCGACTCACACTACACTTTGGACTGTCTAAGGTAACTTGCACAACCAAAAACAAATGTTAGGACATTCAATACAAAGGTGAAAGTGAAGCACAATAACAACCTACATTTGTAGACTTGCAAGTAAGTTTAAAACCATATCATAAAGTACTAACATAAGCAAGTGGTCAATGGCTCTAACACCAAGCTAACATAAATAGAACATTTCCACAACTCCGTAACTTCATCTTGGTGTAGCTCATCATACATCGAAAGGTCTATGTAGAGGTGTCAACCAAAAAAGATTATATTTATCTCTCAAAGAATTCTTATATGCTTGTCTCCTTCGTTGGATTACTTGTGCTTGTTTTGTCCACATGCTGCAAACCTTCCTCATCCTCCACTTCCTACAAGTCGTTCTCCCCTACCTATATGCTCTCCTCATCCTCCCTACTAGGGACATTGCTTTCATCATACACTCGAGCCATCTAAGGTATAAGCACAACATACAACCAACGAGGTTTTTGTGGGTTAGGATAGAATATCGCATGTATGGAATCAATCAAGAACTTATTACAAAATAAATGCTATTTGGAGCTTCATTTTGCTCAATTAAAAGAAAGAAAGGACATCATCTATTCATAGTGACTCGATAAGACAAATGTATCTCGCAAATTTTTTTCACTTTTTCTTGAAATCTATCTCCATGAACCCACATGGCCATTGTCAAATGGTTACTCCCGCTCCTTCAATAACTACTTTAAACAACTGTACATCAAATATGAACATGGAAAAGCTAGGATACTCTACGAAAATCACACATTGCAAGTTGCCAAAGTAATCCATCTTGTCCACTACAATATTCAAACTTATAGCCCACCATCGACTTTCTTACTCAAACTTCACTATGACACCACAATTCATCATTGAGCACAATTTATTGATGTGCTCTACTTGAAAATGTCATCCTCATGACGATGTTGTGATGTAGTCTTTGTATTGTATATTGAAACTTTTGAAAACTTACAGTTATGAGATACGACAATGACAAAAGCACATGTTTACCTTCAGACTACATTCCTTAGAGAATTCCCACTTCTCTCTTGTAACTATCAGAAGAAACCCTATCTAGAAACCATGCATTTTTTATAAGAGAGTTTGGAAGAAAGAGAGTGTGTGGGAGATTAGCAACCAACTAGACTTGGTACAATGAGAAGAGGAAGTTTGTGGCTCCCTAAATCATCCACCATAGTCAACACCTCCACCAATCGAGTGAGGCGTACCTGAGTTGTCCATCTCTCTGGGGCCAACCTAGGGCGTAGACTCTACATGTTGGAGATCAATGTATTGGAGTGTATTGAGACGGAACATCTAGGCATCGATCCATCAAGACAACTCTACATCTACTCTATCCTTAAAGTGTGCAATTTGATGTGGAGGAGACATACGCGTGAAAATCTCCTCTAGCTTCTTATCTATAAATTGTCAATTCATGCTACACTTTGGACGACCGTCTAAGGTGACTTGCATAACCAAAAACAAATGCTAGGACATTCAATACAAAGGTGAAAGTGAAGCAAAATAACAACCTATATATGTGGAATTGCAATTAAGTTTTAAAATGTATAATAAAGTACCAACATAAGTGAATGGTTCAATGACTTTGACACCAAGCAAATATAAATACGATCACTTCTACGGCTCCATAACTTCATCTTGGTGTAGCTCATCATACATCGAAAGGTCTATATAGAGGTGTCTACAAAAAACAAAAGATTCTATTTTGCTCTCAAAGAATTCTTGTACGCTTGTCTCCTTCGTTGTATTGCCCGTGCTTGTTTCCTCCATTTGTTGCAATCCCTCCTCATCCTCCATTTCCTACAAGTCATTTTTCCCTATGTATATGCTATTCTCGTCCATATACTAGGAACATTACTTTCATCATACACTCAAGTCATCTAAAGTATAAGCACAACATACAACCAATGAGGTTATTGTGGGTTAGGGTAGAAGATCACATGTATGGAATCAATCAAGACCTTATTACAAAATAAATGGTATTTGGAGCTCATTTTGCTCAATTAAAAGAAAAAAAGAACATGCAGCTACTTATAATGACTCGACAAGATAAACGTATCTCACAATTTTTTTCACTTTTTCTCGAAATCTATCTCCATAAGCCTAGATGACCCTCATCGAATGGTTACCCCCGCTCCTTCAATAATTACTTTAAACAACTACATATCAAATATAATCATGGAAAAGCTAGGATACTCTACTAAAATCGCACTTTGCAAGTTGCCAAAGTATTTCATCTCGTCCACTACAATATTCTAATTTGTGGCCTGCCATCGACTTTCTTACTTAAACTTTGCCATGATACCACAGTTCATCATGGAGCATAATTTATTGATGTGCTCTACTTAAAAATGTCGTCCATACAACCATGTCACGATATAGTCTTTGTATAATTTGTTGAACTCTAGACCTCCCACCACTTGCATAATTTCCTAAGGAATCTGACTACCTCTTGTTGGTGAATGTGCCACACCTTACTCCCACTTTTTCAACATTATTTGGAGAATGTTAGTAATATTAGTGCAACTCAACCTAGTTTAAGGGGACCAATAGCTTTATGGTCGCAAAAGCGACACACCATAGGGGGGTGAGTAATGTAGTAAAATACAAGAATATGCTAGGAAGCTTATTGAAATGTCCTTCGATGATGTCTATAATAAATGTGTCATTTTTTATGGGGTATATAATGTAATGTTGCCTTGGACAGCATGGCACACAGCAGGCATCCACCGGTTTCGAGAAGAATTAAATTTTGAAAATCCATCTTGGAATGGGGGACAAAAGCGCCGTTCAGGTCCGGCAGGGGCCGGCGATAAAACCGTTGGAGGCAAGCCAAAAGCTTAATCATCATAATCATACATAAGAGGCGAAATCGTGGTGGGTGGGTGGGTGGGGGGTGTGTATATCGCAAGGTGTTTACGTAGAGAGAGGCTGCTGATTCAGAGGCACGGAGGCGGCACGATGGGACGGCGTATGAGTCCGACGCTAATGACGATGGCGACGGTGATGGTGGTAGTGGTGATTATAAGTGTGTGCGATGATCATGGGATGATGCTGATCATGCGGGCGGGGGCGAATCCGGTGCTGTGCGAGAGCTACAGTCAGGCGGACATGTCGGACTGCTTGGCGGCGATAGGGCATGTGTCGGACGGGCAGAACCTTGTGCCGGCGAGGGAGGCCGTGGAGATCGACGTGAACACGTGCCGGCTCCTGATGACCAACTTCACCGACCAAGACATCTACTACGACGGCGAAAACATCCGGGAGTCCTTCTCGAACGTGCTCTACTCCTGCCAAGGCGTCGATGCCAACGGCAACGCCGTCTCCCAAGGCAGCATCAAGGATTCCTCCTTCTTCGTCGAGTTCTCCATCTCCCACACCTGATCCATTCTATTAATGGTCTCCACAATTTGCATTTCTAGTACTAGACTTTCAAAATTTGTACGTCCCATGCCAAACCCCAAACAAGTAGATGCCAAGATTGCAGAATAATCGTGTAGACTTTCAAAAAGACCATGAACTTGTTGGTTGCATTGACTCATACACATGCTTATTATATGCTTGCTTGCATGAGTGGAAGATATTTCTGGCATCCATACCTTAATGTGTGGAATCCCATGGAGGAAACAATATCGCATACTACCTTTGTGTGGATTATATTGAAGCCTTGTAGTGAGCATGGGAACATAGGTAAGGACTCACACTTAAGTTCAAGGACAAGTTGTTGGAAGATGTGGCCTTCATTGGGAATCCACTTTTATGTAGCTAGGATGTATGAGAAATTTGCTTTGCACTTATGCCAAGATCCACACAAGAGCGAGGGGGTTTAGATGCTCTATAATAGGTATAATTTAAGCGTGTTTCCCCTAATATGGAATAAATATTTGTTTTAGCTCAAAATAGAGTTTTACCATGATTTTATGGTCAACATGATAGAGTAAGGGGAATTTAATTATGAAAGCATTCGTGTGATCACAATAACTTAATAAGTGCAACATGAAAAATGTGCATGCAGTGTCAAAGGAGATACACATACGAGCTAAGAAATGCATGTAATGATATTGAACTAGAGTAAAATGTGTCCAATGGCAATGCATCGGATGACGTATATAGTCTCCCAAGGCTTGGAGCTTACTTCTTCAAAGCCTTTTCATATGGCGAGGAAGATTTAAACCATATTTCATAGCTATGGATATGCTAAACATGAGTATGAAAAGACCTCATTATAAATGTAAATATCTTTTTAAGCACCTTCCAACTTAAAAGTTGGTCACATGACGACACGACAATATCATCAACTTCTGATTCAAAGTAGCCTATCACATAATGTCACATGTTTCGATATGATTTATTATAAACACCCATAGTTTTCTTCGTTTAAAATAACAACTTAAGCAAATAAAACTGTTTTCTTTTGCACAAGTTGTGATTTATATGTGATCATTATAACACTTTAAAGACTCAAAAGTGACCCTTTTTTACCAAGATTTTCCACTCGAGTCCCTTATTGTTAGCCTAGAAATGAGAAAAGCATTGCTCATTGCCAATATTGACAAGTTGCTATATGCACCTAGATTGGTTCTTTGTATCGATGTTAGGATAGTAGGGTGCTTTGCATCCTAGGCCATCCTTTGCATAATACACATGAACAACACTACAAGAAGGGAATATGGCTACATGCACATAAATAGACATGATTTTTTTTAAAAAGACACAAAAATTGCATGTGTATCTACAATCATCTCCATCTTTGCATCTAAAAAACCATGTATATAAGTGTGTCTAATTATATGCAGCTTAAATCGGATTATGCACACATATGTAAATGCTCATATAGTTACAATGCATGTTAGAAAAAATAGACCAAGGAGCTAGTAGTTGTAGAATTGTAGCCAAGGTTGTTGAAGCCACAATCTTGCAACTAGCAACTCCTTGGTTTTTTTTAGCCCTACCTATATGCACCTTGAGCTCTAACTATGTAATAAGAATTTACACATCACAATGAATCAAATTGGCATACAAAATGCCATAATACATGTGGCATTATATCCTACAAGTCTTTCCACAATTAGCTAGCTACAATTCCAATAGAAAATAACATGATTAATCAAACAATAGTCATTTTTGCATTATAAATATACATGGGTATAAATAAAGCTTTAAAAGCTAAAATTTGTCTTGCATCACAAGCGAGGGTAACGTCTTGCCAATTAATGTCATTTGATATAGTATCAATAATCACTAGTATGGAGAAATCTTTAAAAGCCAAATTTTGGCTTGCATTAAAAAATAGAACTAAAACAAATGTCGTGCATCTCATATACAGATAGACCTATCTCTTGTCTCCATTATTTTTTGTTCCATTAGCCTCATTAGATCTTGCCTTCTCCTCTTCCTTTCATCATGTTGGGCCTATATGAATGACATATCTTACATCTCAACATCCAGAAAGAGATTACAATGCTTAATATGACAAATGACATAAATTTAGATTACCGAATGAGATCTCTCCATCAAACATAGCTTTTTAGCCTTTGTGTTTGTTGCAAATGCAACCTCTACATCATCAGGCATCATCATCAATACTGGGTGACATCATTTGGAGGGAGGCGATTGCATCTTCCACCTAGGTGATAGATCTCCTTAGTTGGCAATAGTGTTCTACCCCTAAAACACAAGGTTGCTAATCCAATTGATTGGTCAAGCAATAGTCTTTCACACATAGGCGACACATCTACACATTGAGTGTAGCTAATCATTCTTCTATTGGTATGATGCTGCTTTATCAAACGCTGATTCTTGGGTGATTGCAGGTTTCAACAATATCTCAACACCAACTTTTTGACTTTGATGAGTCTGAGGATGAGGTCTCTCATTATTCCTTTTAGTGATAGCAGGATTATCAAAGGTCAAAGTCCCTTGTGCGGACTCCCCATTCAGAGCACCCCTCTCCTCCTCCCTCCCTTCATGTTTGTCATAAGGTATCGTCTACCAATGTGAAGAGGCCCTACATGGTACCCACTATACATGTGCACATGCTTCCTTCTTTGCCCCAAAAGACAAGTTGCATGGTTCCAACTATTCTCTATGATCGTATAAGGTGGAGTGCATTCTTGACACGTTGGATCTTTGGGAGTTTATTTCTCTCCTTGATCCCTGGCCCATAGAAGATGCCACACATGGGTCATCGATGGATTGCGTAGCCCTTTAGGATCACGGCTTAACTCTTAAAATTGATCCTCTCTCTTTACAACTTTACACAATTGCATCTTGGTTCATGTATGCATATTGAAGACTGCAGCCAGTGGAGGTGTGGAAGAAGCTTAATATGTCTCTTTACCATCAGAAAATATTTGCCCATAGGACCTCCTTGGAGAAGAAGCTTCAGATGCTCAGTGCTGATGACTCTCCTTCTATGAAGGATCACATCAACAAACTGGAGGATATGCGAGACAAGTTTGCATTTGTTGGGTAATATGGACTCAACATCTTGGGACCATTGGATATATTCCTATTATTTCAAGAGTTTCGATACATAAAATCCTTAGCCTAACTCTCAACTAGCATCTTACATATTGAACTAAGTCCAAAACCATTATAGTGAGCTCCTTTAGTCCTCCTTCAAGAATGAAGGTAGCTCTTGGAAGGCTCCATGACTCATGCATGCATCCACTCTCCCTTCTCACCCTATATAGCCTTCACATGCAAAAAGGGGGCATGAGAATAGGCATGAGAGAGCACTCGAGAGAAGACATGGGAGCTTCACCCTAGTCCCTCACACACACACACACACACATACACACACACACACACACTCTCTCTCTCTCTCTCTCTCTCTCTCTCTCTCTCTCTCTCTCTCTCTCTCTCTCTCTCTCTCTCTCTCTCTCTCTCTCTCTCTCTCTCTCTCTCTCTCTCTCTCTCTCTCTCTCTCATAATGGAAAACAAGGAAGTGAGAACAAGAAATGAGCACACACATGAACAGCCTTTTCCATTCTCTTTCATTCTTTTTATACAACGTTTTAGGCTTAGGGTTTCCCCATCCCCCTTCGATATCCAGTCCACTTTTTGGGCTAAAGACGACGGTTTTCCCTCTAATAATTCACTCCATTCCATGTTTCCTATGATAGGTGCTACTAGAATTAAATACAATTTGCATGAGAGGGAGCCAAACCCTCATTTACAATAGTTGACTTCTTTTTCAAATCCTAATAGTTTCAAAAAAAAAATGTGGCTTCCATATTCTCATTTCTCTTCAAGTCTTTGTTTCTTCAACCATTTATCATTTATCCCTCTCCTAGTCGAGTTCCAATCCCATGTCACTCACTCCAGTCAGAGCAGAATGAGGCTAGTAGAGTATGTTGGGACAATTGATGCAATAGTCCTAGTGGAGGGGGTGCTCGAATGGTGATGGTGAGAGTTGGTTAGGGAAGAGACACGGAGGGAGGTGGTTGTCATAGGTGGAGAAGTTTGTAAGAAGAAGAAAGTGCAGGCCATCAATTGTTTCCTCCATATGTTGCAATCCCTCCTCATCCTCCATTTCCTACAAGTCATTTTCCCCTATGTATATGCTATTCTCGTCCATATACTAGGGGCATTACTTTCATCATACACTCAAGTCGTCTAAAGTATAAGCACAACACACAACCAATGAGGTTATTGTGGGTTACGGTAGAAGATCACATGTATGGAATCAATCAAGAACTTACTACAAAATAAATGGTATTTGAAGCTCATTTTGCTCAATTAAAAGAAGAAAAGGACATGCAACTACTTATAATGACTCGACAAGATAAACGTATTTCACAATTTTTTTCACTTTTTCTTGAAATCTATCTCCATAAACCTAGATGACCCTCATCGAATGGTTACCCCCGCTCCTTCAATAACTACTTTAAACAACTACATATCAAATATAATCATGGAAAAGCTAGGATACTCTACTAAAATCACACTTTGCAAGTTGCCAAAGTATTTCATCTCATCCACCACAATATTCTAATTTGTGGCCCGCCATCGACTTTCTTACTTAAACTTCATCATTGAGCATAATTTATTGATGTGCTCTACTTAAAAATGCCGTCCATACAACCATGTCATGCTGTAGTCTTTGTATAATTTGTTGAACTCTAGACCTCCCACCACTTGCACAATTTCCTAAGGAATCTGAAGTGAAAACTTTAAAGGGACCAATAGCTTTATGTTCGCAAAAGCGACACACCATAGGGGGGTGAGTAATGTAGTAAAATACAAGAATATGCTAGGACGCTTATTGAAATGTCCTTCAATGATGTCTAAAATAAATGTGTCATTTTTTATGGGGTATATAATGTGATGTTGCCTTGGACAGCATGGCACACAGCAGGCATCCACGGGTTTCGAGAAGAATTAAATTTTGAAAATCCATCTTGGAATGTGGGACAAAAGTGCGGTTCAGGTCCGGCAGGGGCCGGCGATAAAACCCGTTGGAGGCAAGCCAAAAGCTTAATCATCATAATCATACATAAGAGGCGAAATCGTGGTGGGTGGGTGCGTGGGTGGGGGGTGTGTATATCGCAAGGTGTTTACGTAGAGAGAGGCTGCTGATTCAGAGGCACGGAGGCGGCACGATGGGACGGCGTATGAGTCCGATGCTAATGACGATGGCGACGGTGATGGTGGTGGTGGTGGTGATTATAAGTGTGTGCGATGATCATGGGATGATGCTGATCATGCGGGCGGGGGCGAATCCGGTGCTGTGCGAGAGCTACAGTCAGGTGGACATGTCGGTCTGCATGGCGGCGATAGGGCGTGTGCCGGCGAGGCAGGCCGTGGAGATCGACGTGTACACGTGCCGGCTCCAGATGACCAACTTCACCGACTAAGACGTCTACTACGACGGCGAAAACATCCGGGAGTCCTTCTCGAACGTGCTCTACACCTGCCAAGGCGTCGATGTCTACGGCCACTACGTCTCGCAAGGCAGCATCAAGGACTCCTCCTTCTTCGTCGAGTTCTCCATCTCCCACACCTGATCCATTCTATTAATGGTCTCCACAATTTGCATTTCTAGTACTAGATTCAAAATTTGTGCCAAACCCCAAACAATTAGATGTACTCAAGATTGCAGAATAATCGTGTAGACTTTCAAAAAGACCATGAACTTGTTGGTTGCATTGGCTCATTCACATGCTTATTATATGCTTGCTTGCATGAGCGGAAGATATTTCTGACATCCATACCTTAATGTGTGGAATCCCATGGAGGAAATTGTATCGCTTACTACCTTTGTGTGGATTAGATTGAAGCCTTATAGTGAGCATGGGAACATAGGTAAGGACTCTGACTTAAGTGCAAGGACAACAAGTTGTTGGAAGATGTGACCTTCATTGGGAATCCACTTTTATGTAGCTAGGATGTATGAGAAATTTGATTTGCACTTATGCCAAGATCCACACAAGAGGGAGGGGTTTTAGATGCTCTATAATAGGTACAATTTAAGCATGTTTCCCCTAATATGGAATAAATATTTGTTTTAGCTCAAAATAGAGTTTTGCCGTGATTGTATGGTTAACATGACAGAGTAAGGGGAATTTAATTATGAAAGCATTCATGTGATCACAATAAGTTAATAAGTGCAACATTAAAAATGTGTTTGCAACGTCAAAGGAGATACACATACGAGCTAAGAAATGCATGTAATGATATTGAGCTAGAGTAAAATGTGTCCAATGGCAATGCATCGGATGACGTATATAGTCTCCCAAGGCCTGGAGCTTACTTCTTCAAAGCCTTTTCATATGGCGAGGAAGATTTAAACCATATTCCATAACTATGGATATGCTAAACATGAGTATGAAAAGACCTCATTATAAATGTAAATATCTTTTTAAGCACCTTCCAACTTAAAAGTACGTCGCATGATGACACGACAATATCATCAACTTCTGATTCAAAGTAGCCTATCACATAATGTCACATGTTTCGATATGATTTATTATAAACACCCATAGTTTTCTTTGTTTAAAATAACAACTTAAGCAAATAAAACTGTTTTCTTTTGCACAAGTTGTGATTTATATGTGATCATTATAACACTTTAAAGACTCGAAAGTGACCCTTTTTTACCAAGATTTTCCACTCGAGTCCCTTATTGTTAGCTTAGAAACGAGAAAAGCATTGCTCATTGGCAATATTGACAAGTTGCTATATGCACCTAGATTGGTTCTTTGTATCGATGTTAGGATAGTAGGGTGCTTTGCATCCTAGGCCATCCTTCGCATAATAAACGTGAACAACACTACAAGGAGGGAATATGGCTACATGCACATAAATAGACATGATTTTTAAAATAAAGACAAAAATTGCATGTGTATCTACAATCATCTCCATCTTTGCATCTAAAAAACCATGTATATAAGTGTGTCTAATTATATGCAGCTTAAATTGGATTATGCACACATATGTAAATGCTCATATAGTTACCATGCATGTTAGAAAAAATAGACCAAGGAGCTAGTAGTTGTAGAATTGTAGCCAAGGTTGTTGAAGCCACAATCTTGCAACTAGCAACTCCTTGGTTTTTTTTAGCCCTACCTATATGCACCTTGAGCTCTAACTATGTAATAAGAATTTACACATCACAATGAATCAAATTGGCATACAAAATGCCATAATACATCTGGCAATATATCCTACAAGTCTTTCCACAATTAGCTAGCTACAATTCCAATAGAAAATAACACAATTAATCAAACAATAGTCATTTTTGCATTATAAATATACATGGGTATAAATAAAGCTTTAAAAGCTAAAATTTGTCTTGCATCACAAGCTAGGATAACGTCTTGCCAATTAATGTCATTTGCTATAGTAACAATAATCACTGGTATAGAGAAAGCTTTAAAAGCCAAATTTTGGCTTGCATTAAAAAATAGAACTAAAACAAATGTAGTGTATCTCATTTACAGACAGACTTGTCTCTTGTATCCATTATTTTTGTTCCATTAGCCTCATTAGATCTTGCCTTCTCCTCTCCCTTTCATCATGTTGGGCCTATATGAATGACATATCTTACATCTCAACATCCAAAAAGAGATTACAATGCTTAATATGACAAATGACATAAATTTTGATTACCGAATGAGATCTCTCCATCAAACATAGCTTTTAGCCTTTGTGTTTGTTGCAAATGCAACCTCTACATCATCAGGCTTCATCATCAATACTGGGCGACATCATTTGGAGGGAGGCGACTACATCTTCCACCTAGGTGATAGATCTCTTTAGTTGGCAATAGTGTTCTACCCCTAAAACACAAGGTTGCTAATCCAATTGATTGGTCAAGCAATAGTTTTTCACACATAGGTGACACATCTACACATCGAGTGTAGCTAATCATTCTTCTATTGGTATGATGCTGCTTTATCAAACGCTGATTCTTGGGTGATTGCAGGTTTCAACAATATCTCAACACCAACTTTTTGACTTTGATGAGTCTGAGGATGAGGTCTCTCATTATTCCTTTTAGTGATAGCAGGATTATCAAAGGTCAAAGTCCCTTGTGCGGACTCCCCATTCAGAGCACCCCTCTCCTCCTCCCTCCCTTCATGTTTGTCATAAGGTATCGTCTACCAATGTGAAGAGGCCTTACATGGTACCCACTATACATGCGCACATGCTTCCTTCTTTGCCCAAAAAAGACAAGTTGCATGGTTCCAACTATTCTCTATGATCGTATAAGGTGGAGTGCATTCTTGACACATTGGATCTTTGGGAGCTTATTTCTCTCCTTGATCCCTAGCCCATAGAAGATGCCACACATGGGTCATCGATGGATTGCGTAGCCCTTTGGGATCACGGCTTAACTCTTAAAATTGATCCTCTCTCTTTACAACTTTACACAATTGTATCTTGGTTCATGTATGCAGATTGAAGACTGCAGGCATTGGAGGTGTGGAAGAAGCTTATGTCTCTTTACCATCAGAAAATATTTGCCCATAGGATCTCCTTGGAGAAGAAGCTTCAGATGCTCGGTGCAGATGACTCTCCTTCTATGAAGGATCACATCAACAAACTGGAGGATATGCGAGACAAGTTTGCATCTGTTGGGTAATATGGACTCAACATCTTGGGACCATTGGATATATTCCTATTATTTCAAGAGTTTCGATACATAAAATCCTTAGGCTAACTCTCAACTAGCATCTTACATCTTGAACTAAGTCCAAAACCATTATAGTGAGCTCCTTTAGTCCTCCTTCAAGAATGAAGGTAGCTCTTGGAAGGCTCCATGACTCATGCATGCATCCACTCTCCCTTATCACCCTATATAGCCTTCACATGCAAAAAGGGAGCATGAGAATAGGCATGGGAGAGCACTCGAGAGAAGACATGGGAGCTTCACCCCTAGTCCCTCACACACACACACACACACACACTCTCTCTCTCTCTCTCATAATGGAAAACAAGAAAGTGAGAACAAGAAATGAGCACACACATGAATAGCCTTTTCCATTCTCTTTCATTATTTTTATACAATGTTTTAGGCTTAGGGTTTCCCCATCCCCCTTCGATATCTAGTCCATTTTTTGGGCTAAAGACGACGGTCTTCTCTCTAAGAATTCACTCCATTCCATGTTTCCTATGATAGGTGCTACTAGAATTAAATACAATTTGCATGAGGAGAGGAAGCCCAACCCTCATTTACAATAGTTGACTTCTTTTTCAATATTTGTGGCTTCCATATTCTCATTTCTCTTCAAGTCTTTGTTTCTTCAACCATTTATCATTTATCCCTCTCCTAGTCGAGTTCCAATCCCATGTCACTCACTCCAGTCAGAGCAGAATGAGGCTAGTAGAGTATGTTGGGACAATTGATGCAATAGTCCTAGTGGAGGGGGTGCTCGAATGGTGATGGTGAGAGTTGGTTAGGGTAGAGACAAGGAGGGACGTGGTTGTCATAAGTGGAGAAGTTTGTAAGAAGAAGAAAGTTTAGGCCATCAATTGTTGACATGTCTTCAATCACTCCATGTACATATGATATTGTTGTGCTCTCCTTGAGAGGTGTATCTACCTATCCAATGGCATGTGGAGTGTGTGTATTATACAACTAGGAGATGGGTCGAGTTTTGAGTATACTCGAAATGTCGTCCCACTCTTGAGCACCCAATTGGTATACGATTGGGTGCGGTGCTATGCCTAGGGTGGCAGGTCTATTGAGCATGCTTGAGTTGTTTTGCCCTTGATGTGCCTTAGGGCTATGGTGTGGTGGCATGGACTAGGGGATGGACCCCTAGGTGTTGTGAGTCTATCATTGTGCTTCTTTTCTTTTTTTAGGGTGAATAATTTTGACAATTATTCTCACTACTCAGAAACTAGCATAAGTGCATGCTTGAGGCATCCCATGTTGACCATATATTCTTTTAGTGAATTGGGTAGCTGCAAGTGTGACTCAAGGTAGAAGGGATGTAGAGGTAATATTGTGGCTCTAAAAAGAAGTCATATCATTGCCAATTGGTCAATCCTTGTATCCACATAAAAAATGATGGCAGAAGTCACTCCTCATATGGCATGATGGGTTGTCGGAGTAATGTAATGAGAAGGTGGAGATAGTTGTAAGTGGTGATAAAAGAAGGATTGGGACAATTCGTGAATCTTCTCACAAAAATGGTCAAAGAGGGGATGAGATCAAGGGGCTGGAAGAGGTAGCTCGTCTTTTTCTTATCATTGGCTCTTACATTGGGAACTTTGAGAAAGTTATACCTACCATGTTCTCCTTCCTTCTATTCTTTGTCGTGTCGACAAGGATATGAGCATAGAGTGGATTCACCTTTGCAATGTTGCTTGAGTAAACAAAGGCCTTCTAAGCTATCTTGTCATTTTCTAGGATGGGATACCTCCATTCCGGTTGTCTTGGCCAAGCTTCCCATGGTTTCATGGTAAGATATCTTCTTTTTATTCTCATGGCCTAACAATATGTCTTAAAGGCTTCTATATTAAGTTGCCCTGCCCATGTTTTTGCTATGCTTTTAGCTGCTTGGATGATTACTTGCACCATGCATAGGGATAATGGCTCCTTGAACATGCTTCCTTCATTCACTTGAAGTGGAAAGTTACTGTATTGCTAGATTCTTCATGTTCCTAATATTTTTGCACTACCTCTTTAGGGTTTACTTGTGTTGCATCAACTACGAGTTTAGATAGGAGGGGAAAATAGACAACCTGTTTCGACTATGCCCTTAACTCATCAATCATGGCTTCATAAGTTTCTATTTGTTCTAGGGTTTTCTCTATTGGTTGCAAAGGTGGTGTCATGGTGGCTAGTGGCTTGAGGACAATGGGAGCTCTGAGGAACTTGTTTCTAGTTGTAGGAGGCCCATTGCTTTTAACTCTATCTTCCCATACCTTTTTCTGGATCAAATGATAGATCAAATCTTTTTGGTGTGCTCTATAGCCAACAATTTGATTCCTTGAATCTTCTCTAATCCTTCTAAGGTACCTGCCATCAAGCCTAGTCTAGCTTTGAGCTCTTTGATGTCTTCTGTTTGTGGTACGACATGAGCCAACAAGGTAGCTTCTCTGAATACTTCTTGTTGCTTTTCCATAGCATGCCTATGTGCTTCCATTTTCACTTTGTGTTGGCTTTCACTATACAATGCTATGCCCAAGTTAGTAGTCATCTTCATAAGGGTTTCTTCATAGGCTTTTGGGTATGATTTTCCAGTGAATTCATAGCTCCAATTAGTCAGGTGGCTATAGTTTCTTGGAAGCTTGCACACACGAGCTTCCACTGTCCTTACATTTGTTGATGTTCTTGTTTTTCACTTTCTTGTAGTGTTGGTTTTGGTACCTTCTGTGATAGTCAAAACGTGGCATTTGTAAGTTGATGGTTCATCTCCTAGAACGCATGTTGCAATTGTATTGTCTCTATGTTTTTCTCTTGAAGCATGGCATTACTCTGGTGGAGTTGATTTTGGAGGTTCCTCTTGATTGGATGATGAACTCCCTATATGTTTCTTATGTCTCATTAACTATTCTTGATATCCATGCCTACTTGCAGAGCTTCTAGTTTCTCCTTCTTGAGCTCTTCACATAGTTTTCGCAAGGCTTCCAATCCTCCTTTTGTGCTTACTTCTACAATCTAACCCTAAGTTTTGGTGAGCTCCTCTTTGTGAGCTTTCTCCTATTTGGTCTTCTCAGGAATCCCTTCCATAGTCTTTGCCTTGGCCAAGTCTACGACCTTAGTTTGCAATCCTTCTATGGTTGTTATGAGGTTCTATAATGTTGTTGCTTGGATAGTTTGTGAGCATTTATCAACCTTGTCTTTGTCCTTTTTTGTCCACATTTCTTCCTATTCTTTTTTTATCAGGATCTCTTTACTAAATTGTACTATTCTCTCCTCAATCTTCTTTATAACCTAATCATAGATCCTTGCTCACTTGTTAGCTCCTCGTCAAATGTTTCATAATATGAGCTCGAATCTACTTTTTCTCTTTCCAACCTTTTCTTGCTTTCTTTGGTGTAACTTCTAGATCCCCTCCCCCCCCCCTAATACTTCCTTGGGGCAACAAGGCTGGTCAACATATCCTAGAGGTAGGAAATCATTGAGAGGAACTCTTAAAATGTCACTTGGAATTTTTGTAAGGACCCCTTCGTAGTTGATGAGGCCATACTTTCCTTTTGACCAATTGAGCTTTTCATTGGGGTTCTTCTAGAGGACCTTGTGGGCTTTGGCTAAAGATTTTGTGATGCACTCTAGACATAGAGCATTTAAGTCCTGATCGACTAGATTATCTATCAGAATATCCTCCATCAACCATTTTGGGCACTTGGATGGGTAGGCTATGGTTTTATAGTAGCTAAACATATGATGGACCACATGTGCTATGACTCTTGACTCTTCCTTTGGGATACTTTTCAAATTAACCCCACGTGTACCTATTGTTAATTCCTTGAATTGTTGAATCACTCAAGAAGCTCTGACATATTTTCTTAATCCTACCATAATCCTAGGGTTTCATTATCAATTTTGGAGTAAATTCAATGGCTACTTATTTGTCTTCATAATGCTAGCATGTCCATCATCAGTACATGAACATGCTACTTTGAGTATTGGGGTTGTAGTTTCTAATGAGACCAACACAAGTCAAGAAATGAACGGTGTCTCCATGGCTTTGACATGCTCAACCAGGCCACATTAGATGACCAGATTTTGGATAGCTTGATGCATGGTGGCTGAGTTTGTGAGGTTTTTTAGTACTCTGAACTTAAGGTGGCCTACTCCATATTTTTATATGTCCATAACGAGTCCATTGTTGAGGAGAGAACGCAACTTTATCTTCATTGAGGGCATCCTTGATGCATATGGGGATTTGGATAGGTTTAAGCATAAGAAAACGTTAGGTTGCCATCTACAAAATAGGAAATTCTAGATTAAATTTCACCATAAAAAGGATTTAATAAAATTATACTTATCATATTTTTATCTGGTTAATATTTTATCGTAATAAGAAATTGTATTGCAGGTGGGTTAGGTATTTCATTGGTTAACTCCTTTAGTTGGTTGATTGAGGGTAGCGCCTCTCAAGCTTAGGGTCACTTTCAAGTTTCTTCCCCTTGTAGAAATAATGCAAGCTTCTGCGCTTAGTGTGTGTAGTTATTTTTGGGTTATGGGGTCATAAAAATGACCATTTTATTTGTATATACAATAGGAGCGATTTACTCAGGCACAGAACTATTGGGAATCCACCATTTGTAGAAGTCTAGATTGTACTCTAAGTCGGTAAGAGCATCCATTTTGTCATAGAATACAAGAAACTTGCAAAGATATTACATGAGGTCATCCAAGAGTGAATGTCTAATGCAATGACTAGTGACATGGAGTTCTTCATATAGCAGCTTGTTGAGGAGTGGATGGTGAAGCAACTCCTTGGTTGCAAATAGTGCACGAGACTTAATGATGGTGCAAAGAGATGTCATCTCAAAGTATGTAGGATCATATTGTAGAAAGCTTACAATCTTTGTATGTTCAGTAGTGGTGACTATCTAAATACTATTTATTCAAGAAACGAGTGGTAGACCTGCATAGTTGTTCTAAACTATTGACAATGCGAGGGTCCTTAAGAATTATATATGTCACATAGGATGTAAGTATTCGACACTTTTTGATTTTTTTTGTGGGATATCCTGTGTTAAATGATCCACAACTAGTTTGGCAAAAGTGTCGAAGGTGGAGTCTAATTGCACAAAGCAATCCATAATTGGCTTGTTGGAGAGTATTGACAAATCTTCAACCGTTTTGTAGATTGATCAGCATTGGTGTGGTCTCTTGAGGGAAATTGGTGGTGGTGGTTGATACCCACTAATTCGATATGGGGGGGACAGATGTATGAAGGTTAGAAAGAGTAGCCTCTTTTGAAGGTAGTGTATTCTTTTCCAAGTGTGCACGCATGGTGGGTGTTGACAAGTCCAATGAACGACGATGGGTTTGGTCCTCCTGAGAGGGTGGAGTAGGTGGAGAAGAAGAAGAAAAAGGAGAGGTTAAGTGTGCAAGAAGGGTGGGTGTTGAGCGGTTTGGTCCTCCTAAGAGGGTGGAGTAGGTGGAGAAGGAGAAGAAAAAGGAGAGGTTAAGTGTTCAGGTAGGGTGGGTGTTGACGGGTTTGGTCCTCCTAAGAGGGTGAAGTAGGTGGAGAAGGGAAAGAAAAAGCAAAGATTAAGGGGAAGCCTTGGTCAGTGATAGGCATGTGGTGCTTGGTCTCTACAAGGAGTTGGATTAGAAGAGGTAGTGGAAGGGGTATGTGTGGGCACCTTAGGCAACAAAATGATTTGACAATCCTCATTGTAGCCTTGGGCTTCTATGAGGATTTTAGAAACCCAACATGGTGTGATGATGCACTATTGGGAACATGGCTGACAGTGTTAGTGTGAGGATCGATGATTATGTTTGTGTGATATACTGGTTTTGGAGGCTTGGAATGAGGTTTTACGTCACCATTGCCACTATCGGGGTGTGCTAATAGGCCCTTGTTTTTGTTTGTGATCAGTTGGGTCAAGAAGGTAGTGGTTTGGGTTGATTGGCCAAGGCTAAAGAGTGCATTCAATTTGAGCATTATCAGGTCATACATCCTTTGGAGAAGGTGGAGATTCAAGAGCATTAGCTAAGTAGAGATGAATGCATTTGTCAACATAATTGATGTTACAATTGGTTAAGTATTAAAGATTCATCCTTAGAGAATTTCAATACCAACTCCTTTGATGTTCTTTGAGAACAAGAAGAGAAGTGGGATACTTTCAAGCTCAATCGTGACTGTTAACTTACAACAACCCAATAATGTGTAAGATCTTCCTCCATAGGGATTCAATTTCACATTGGTTGGTTGTAATGATAGTTGTCCTAGCTTGCACCAATAGCAATATGGCATAGTATTATAGTATGATCCTTTGTCAATGAGAGCATCAACCGTCACTGAGCGATGAGTATGTGAAGTGAATGAGAAGGTATGAGGCTAGGATCAAAGGCTTGTCAATAAGCAAGCTCTATGTTGCTAATGGTGACGACCATAATATTTCACAATGGTAGATTGAGGAGGGAAGGTGGGAAGATTAAGTGTTGGCACTATTCAAATTGTTCATAGAACATCTATTCTACATGCAAGACAAGACTCTCCATATTTTTAATGGGTGGTTCATGCGATGGATTGCTAGGTGGATAGGATTTCTTGATTTGGCTACCATTAGACTATCTAATGGGTTGGTCATCTAGGGTTTCTAGCTCAACATTCCCTGTTCTGCTAATCGTTCAAACACGAAAAGGTTTGAGGACTCATGATTTTATTTTTTTTCTTATGGTCTTTAATTGAGCATAGTGAGACAAGATCATCCCTGTCAAAGGATCTTTGTTTGACGTGTTTGTCAAACCAAGCTTTTCATTAGGCCTTCTCATCAAGCAAGGCATGAGTTGCGAGGAGTCGGGTTTCTCTCAAATGCTTGAGTTCTTCCAAGCACTACTATCGGGCATTGCTGCCTTCCCATCACTCCTAGACTACAATGCGCAAGTTGGGAATCAAGAACTCTACTAGCGTAATGGTGTTGGTGTTGTATATAAGGTGAAAAGGAGTTTGACCTATGGCAATTTTGTAGGCTGCACAATAGGGCCAAAATATTGCAATGAGTTTGTCATCTCAATCAGATCATTTTTGTCAAGATATGAACAAGGATCTTATTCCTAGCTTCTTCGTAGTTGTTTGGGTGAGGGTAGTAAGGGCTAGATTTTTTATGGATAATCAAGAATATGGACGAGATATTGAATCACCTCATTGAGGAAGTGCATCCCTTGATCACTGACAATCTTGATGGAGCATCCAAAACGCGAGATAACTAGCTCCTAGAGGAATCAAGCAATGGTTTTTGCATACTTTTTTACAGGCAGCCCTATCCTCTGCCCATTTTGCCATATAATTCGTAGCCACAATGGTGTACCATGCCTATGAATATTGAGCAACTAGGTTAATAGGTCCACTAAAGTCTATACCCTATTTCTCAAAGGATTGGCATGTGATTATTAGTGTAAGTTCCATTCTATTCTTCTTGGTGGGAAATTTTTTCAGTTGGCACTCATCATAGTGTTGAACAAATCAGGTAGCACTTTTAAAAAGAGAGGGCCACTATAACTATGATTGAAGCTCTTTTTTGGTTGTGGAGGTTGCATTGAAGTGTCCTACAATGCCACTGTGAGCTTTTTCAACCACGGTCTCAATATCTTGTTTGCAAATGCATCTCCTAAGAAGACCATCTTGCCCTAGGTGATATAACTGATCAATAAACAATTGGTAAGGTCAAGATTTAATTAAAAGGCACGTGAGTTGTGCTTTCTCCATGGGTCATTCTAATAGACATGTTTTAAGGATTTACACTATGTCATCAACCCACTGAGGCATTAAATCAGACTTGGAGAGTTGAGTTTCATGATGAATATGAAATAAATGAGCATCATGAAGTTGATCATTAACTCCTATGGAATTTTCACCACTAATCACTCATGATAAGTGGTCAACCATGTAGTGGTGTTTTCTTTTCTGTACAATGACAAAAAAATCAAATTCTAACAATAAGAGAAGCCAATGAGAAATGCAACTGATAACATAGAGTTTGTTCACGAGATAAACATCTTGAGTCTTATCATGAAAGAAGTACACCCACATCTCCTACTGTAGTCATCAATGATCAACATAAAATAAGAAGATTCTCCCAAGGCTTGTGTAGGCATTTTACCACACAAGTTTGCATGCACCAACTCTATAGGAACCTTTGCTCTATTCTTTCTTCCTTGTGAAAATGTATTTCTCTATTGCTTGCCCATCATACAAGCTTCACATGGTTCCTTCATTTTAGTTACTGCAGGTAGGTGAGTAACTATACCTTGCTTATGCATCTCCTTTAACACTACAAAATCAATGTGACCAAATCTTTCATACCAAAGTTTACTTGTGCCCACACCATCGGTGGCTGTAAGAGCACTTATCTCATATAAGTTGTTCCTTCTTTCTCCTTTGCCAATAACTTTGCTAGCACTGCGATAATTTTTGTGCATGTCTTAGTGACCTTCACCTCATTTCCAAGCTCAGTTATAGAAGCAATTGATAGCAAATTTCTCTTAATCTTTGAAATACATAACACATTTGAAAGATTTTTTAGTTTACCATTTGTAGCAACAAAGGAAATAGTACATATGCCCTCATCTTGAGATAGTGGGGACAAACTAGGAATTCTGAGGATTTCATCAGCTTGATTGATATGTATTTCTTCATATGTTTCCCTTACCCATTCTTTAACCTTGTCGATTACATTGGAAATAGTAACTCTTTGGGATGGAGATATAAGCTCTTCACTGAGCTTAAGGTCAGTCCCTTTTCTTCTCTTTCTTGCATCCTTTTATTGATTGTTATTCATTCATCATTGTGGGTCCCTCTAGAGATTGACTCCCCTTATAAAGAAATGCCCTAACATAGAAACACAAATAGCAATTGTACGACAAAGCACACACTGATAAAAGAATATAGTTAGGGTTAGGGTGACTCAGAGACAATGAACATAGTGAATAAATGAAATGACATGACTACTGTATATACAATGCTCATGTAGTAAACACACTATGCAGTGAATGAATATTGAACCTTGAACTCCTGTATCTCAAGGATCAGGGCAGGGGTAATGTGCTGGAGAGTGTGTCATACTCTGAACGGATCTCGAATCACAGCAAGGCAGCCTTTGGACATCGAAGACCAACAAACGCAGCCAAAGAAGGCTAGATCTCATGCAGACGACAATGCAAGAGAGAGAAAGACAAAAACGTAGGCTATAGGAGACAGAAAACAAGAAACGCAGGTAGTGGAGAGAGAAAATCTATTGCAGCAGGCTAAGGAGAGAGAAAACTGTCAAATGCAGTTGTGAGGAGAGAGAAAATGATGACAGCAGTAGACAAGAGAGAGAAAATTGCAGCGACAGCAATCAAGAGTGAGAAAACTACAGTGGCAATAGTTAGGAGAGAGAAAATTGTGTTGGCGACACATTTATTTTAAATAAACAAAGTTTCTTCATTAATTAAGCATGTTTTCGGACTCTTTTCGTAAAGATAATGCATTTTCAGCTTAACACCCCCTCTCAGGCCCAAAAACGATGCCAGAAGAAGAAAGGCCAGCCAAACCCTTTTTTGTTATATTTTACCCCAAAAGGCATCCCACCCCAAAGCAGCTAGAGCATCGGACAAAGGGTGTGCGTCGACTACCCAACGGCCTACTAAGACTACAGAGACGATGGTTATCTTACCAAGGGAGCCCAAGTGATCACCCCCTAGAGAGGACAGGACATCGAGCAAAGGGTACTGGTCAGCTGCCCAATGGCCTTCCAAGCCCTACAAAGGCCGATGGAATCAACTATGGGCTTTTTTTAAAAGGGCTTTTTATATTTAATAGATTAAGCATTAAATGAGGGTTGCAAATCAATTTTCGTCATACTGAGGATCCATGCCCCAATACAGGAGAGTGATAATAAGGGATGGTTAGACCCAAGACATTTACAAAACAAGCATACTATCCCTACCATTACTGGGTGCCAGTGAAGAAGGAAAATGACTAAGGTGTGGGTATAACAAATATGTGAAGCAAGCAAGACAAACTAGGGAAAAATTACCTTGGAGACTGCCATGTGCAATGCCACAAATATGGTGGATCTAGATTTGACCACTCCAAAAGACCGAAAAAGAAATAAATGCGCACAGATGCATATTTGCATGAACATAATGCCAATGCATGGGGTAATCCAAAGGGAGATGCAAGATGTCATGCTCACACAAAATGCAATGCAACGGTGCCACTTGGACAATACCCTCGTAGGGGAATTGTTCATTTGCCCAAGCACCCTTTTACAATCCTATCATCGTGATAGTGTGGATGAAGTTACAAATGTCCATAATACAATACAAAAGAAGAAATGAATGTCTAAATTTTTTTAAGCATCATCACTATCACTATTAAGAGAAGAAGCTGCCTCCTCTCAAACTAGAAGGGAAAGCAAGAGGGAAGCACCCTCTCCCCGTCAATTTGAAGAAGTAGGGGAGGGTGTACCCAACCCCATCCTTGGTAAGAAGTACTAAAGAACTGATCAGTTGACCGCTTTGGTTAAGATGTCTACAAAATTATTTGATGAAGGCACAAACTCTAAGTGGATAGTGCCTAGCTCAATGTACTCTTTGGAAAAGTGGAAGTGAACTCCCGCATGCCACATCCGTGGGGTGATGATCGAATTGCCCGCAAGGGCAATAGCACTCTCATGTTGTAGTAGACAATGGTGGGAGAGTCACAAGGGAAATGAAGTGTCACCAATAAGCTCCTCAAGTAGATGGCCTCAGTGGTGCCATCGAAGAGAGCCCTATACTCAGCCTCGGCCACGGAAGCCACCATCGTCAGCTTTTAGCTTGTTCCTAAAAATCCACTTTGTCCCAACGACTTTCTTGTGGCTCAGATGATCCACCAATGTCCAAGTCTCATTTTGGCCACCATCGAGGGTGTTGAAGAGCCTCCTGCCATGTATTTGGCTTAGAATGCCCTATATGATCAATTGTAAACAGTGATGCAAATGATGCCCAAGGAGCAAGCTGGGCAGATCTTCTAGTCCCTTTGGAGTGGAATCCGGTGTTAGGATTCCTAAATCCCCCATGGTCCGCTAGTACTAGCAAGGTAACGGGTCTCGCGGAGGGAGCATGGGAGCTAAAGAATTTGCAGGAATGTTAGGAATAGGAAGTAGACCAGGCTTAGTAGGCACAATCTCCGATGATGTGCAAGGAGGAATCGATCAAAATTTGGTATAGAGGACTACACAATATCCCTCTCGTAAAAAATTACGTGCCTCCAAACAATCACCTTATTTGTCCAAGGATCCAACAAACAATAGGCTTTCTCTTCAAAGGAATATCCAACAATAGGCTTTCTCTTCAAAGGAATATCCAACAAAGATAAGGAGATCAGCTCGAGGAGTGAGCTTTCCTATCTTATCATCAAGAAGGGTGTGTGTGTGTGTGTGTGCGCGCGCGCGTGTAGGCATGACACCTGAAGACTTTGAAGTGGGAAATGACAAGTTGAGAGCCAAAGAATGCCTCATACGGGGTCTTGTAAGGAAGAGCCGCAGTCGAGCACCAGTTGAGGATATACACCAAAGTGTTAACAACCTCAACCCAAAGGCGCTCAGGGAGCTCTGCTGCGAATAGCATAAAGGGTACCATTTCCATGATTGTATGATTCCTACACTCTACAAGTCCATTTTGAGAGGGGGAGTTGGTAGAGGTGAGCTGGCGAGAGATGCCATGCTACTAGAGAAACTCGAAAAACTGATGGAAGATAAAATCACTACCACTATCACTCCTCATGCAACCAACATGACGTCCAGTTTGCTTATGAACCAGCACCCAAGCAAAAAAATATGTGAAAGCATCTGACTTACGCTTGAGGAAGTATACCCACATGTATCTAGAATGATCATCCACTATCAAAAAGAAGTACAACACGCCGTTCAAGGCGAAAGTGGATGTCAGCCCACAAATATCAACATGAATCAATCTAAGAGGTGCCTTAGCACGATGCGTGGACTATTGAGGAAATGGGGTATGGTGCTACTTCCCAAGTTGACATGCTTTACAGCTTCAGACATAGAAGGCCCTCAACTAGTGCATGGAGTAACAACTCATAAAGAGAGTCGAGAGAGAGTCATAACCAAGATGCCCTAAGCAAAAATGCCAAAGGCGCTCATTGTTCATAGGCTCTCGAGATGTGGTTAATGCCTAGAAGCTATGGAACACGGAGCCCTTAGCTGTCAGCTCAGCCAAAAAGTATGTCATGTGGTACAGGCCATTAGGCTATGCTTCACTGCGAGCAATCACTAAACTAGTCTAAGAGTCAAGGACCTCAACTATGGTCACTGTAAAAAAAAATAGCTTGCTCTAGTCGAAAAAGCTACTGAACAAATAACAAGTTCACCCCAAGCTGAGGGACATGGTATACATTGTCCAACAAAGCAAGATCCGAAGCCTTGTCAATGGAAAAACTGACGCAACCTTGAGCCTGAATCTTGACCGAGGAGTTTTTTCTACATGGACCCGCCCGACTGTAGGGGCTATGGTATGCAAGATGTCATGTATAGGAGTCATGTGATGGGTAGCTCTACTGTCCACAATCCAAACAAGAGCCGAAGTGCTTGGCTATGAGACGAGTGGACCTCTATAGTAACCTCATTGGGAGGCAACTCACAGATATGAACGAGACTCACATATGATGTCTCTATAGAGACGATGTGGGCCTCTGCAGACCAATCAGACAAGCCCTCTAGAGTTGAGAACGTTATCGATGGACTGAGATGGCTGAGCGGTGGTAGTATGAGTCTAAGCTTTAAACTGCCCCTTGCCATCACCTTGCCTCCCTTGTTGGAGGTTTCCCAAAGAGGCTAATCTTATTTCTCTCTTATAAGAGTGCATAGATGTATTTGATCAAACTCAAAGAAGTCGATTTGAGGTTCATAACACATAATATCCCAATGACTCTTGACACAACATCAGTAAAGTAGCGACCTTACCTGATGAATCCAAAGCATGCTCACACCATGAAGAAAGAGATCGATAAGCTATTGAAGGCGAGATTCATCTATGAGATTGAACACACGGACAGCGTGTCACCCATTGTGATCATCTTGAAAAAGAATGAAAATTTCAGAGTGTGTGTCAACTACAAGAAATTCAATGCAGCAATTAAGAGAGATAAATATACGTTGCCCTACACAGAGCACATGCTTGAGAGAGTAGCAAGAACAGAGACCTATAGTTTCCTGGATGGCTTCTTAGGTTACAACCAAGTTCAAGTACACCCCAATGACAAACATAAGATGGTTTTTTCCATGGATTGGGTTGTATTTGGGTACATAGTCATGCCATTTGGGCCAATGAATGCACCTGCTACCTTTCAGCATCTAATGTGCGCCATCTTCAAAGTCATGCTTAGGCGAGAGCTAGAAGTATTCGTTGATGATCTATGCGTGCACTCTAGCTAGAAAGAACAACTGGATAAGCTTTGCATAGTCTTTAAATGATGTAGGCTCTATAGTCTCTCTTTGAACCCCTTAAAGTGCCATTTCTGGGTAAAACATGGATGTATCTTAGGGCACGTGGTGTCCAAGAATGGCATTGCCACTGACTTCTCTAAGATCAAGGTTATTGTAGACTTTCCACCACCAACAAATTATAAGGGAGTTCAATGTTTCCTAGGACACGCAGGATACTATCGGTGCTTCGTTCTGAACTATGCATTGTAGTGTGGCTAGAAAATATGTGTGGCTAGGAAAAAGATTCTTTGAGGATAAGGTTGGGTGAAAATTGAATGTGTGTGGGAGATCACTTTAATGGGTAATGGATGGGTGGGCGACAAATGAGTTTGAGAGAGAAGTGGTTTAGACCTTAATATAAGCAAAGGACCAAAGGGGTAGGCAGGTGGAGATAGGAGATAAGATGAGATAAGGATGACAATAATGATAAAGAGGACAAATAAGGAGAGGTGATAATGAAGAAGATAAGAGTAGGTGAAGATGATAAGAATAGGCAAAAATTAGGTGGACAAGATAAGATGAGATCAAGATAATGAGGATAAGGTGCATGTGGATAAGGTTAGTTTACCTTGACGTGGATTCAAATCCTACTAATCTTCATAAAAGGCAATTGATTTTGATTGCATATAAGAAATAATCTAAAGATTATTAACTGAGTAGAAAAAAGCCAAAAGCTAATAATCTAGGCCCTTGGGAGCTTGGTGTGCTCTGATACCATGTAGTGAAAGTGATGGTGAGAGAAAGAGAGAGACAATGAGGCAATGAGATGGAGAATGACTCAACACTTGTATTGCACACTTGCTTACACTCTTCTACATTGGAATAGGTGAGAGTACACATATATATACAATAAAGGTGTGTATATGGTAGGTTCTCTTAGTGAAGTATCATCCACATGTTCTAGACTCATCTTATCTAGTTCCTCTAAATATCTAGATATTGTCTTCTTAGATATTCTCTAAGTACATGTTCATATGAGTACATTCTAATATTCTAACATGCATTGATTGCTAGACCACTCTACAAGTTTCTAATTGTATTCGAGTGGACCAAGGAGTCCTAATAAGCTTATGAGGAGTTGAAAAAGACTCTCACTACCACACCAATTTTACGAGACCCAGATTAGAACATAACATTCCATGTGCATATTGATGCATCAAAGTTTGTTGTTGGAGCTGTTTTGTGCCAGCCTGGCAAACATAACCTTGATTATCCAATAAGCTTTGCTAGCAGAAAACACACAGATATATAGATCAACTACTTCACAACAATGGAGAGGGAAGGTTTGGCCATGATATTTGCTATAAAGGAGTCTTGGCATTATCTTTTGGCTATGCCCTTTACCTTCTTTGTTGACCATCAAGCCTTGCTTTATCTTAACAACAAACCTTGCACTACTATATACATAGCTTGATGGTCACTTCTGCTTTTAGAGTTTGACTTTTTTGTGGTCGTACACAAAGGCAAGCAACATTACATGGTAGATCACATGTCCAGCATACCCTCTAGAGAGGCTGCTAAACAAGGCATTATAGATGGCCTACCTAATGTACACCTTTTTAGCATGTACAATGAAAAGGATTTATTCAGAGTCAACTTGATGCCTTACTAGGTTGATGACACAGTCCAGATCCTAGAGCATTGACTATCAAAGAGACCTATTGAGAAGGCTAGGCTAAGGCGTCTTATTCTTAAGATCCAACTTATCAATTGATCGTCAATGAAGTCTATAGGTTAGGACAAGATTTCATGTTGAAAAGATGTGTATGTGAGCATGAAACACATGATGTGCTAATAGAAGCACATGGTGGAATTGCTAGAGGACACTTCAATGGAGATACTTTGACCTGCAAGGTGCTACAATCTCAACCATGGTGGCCCACCTATTCTACGTTGCCACTAAATTCGAAAAAATTTGTGACAAGCATCAAAGGACTAAGGTTCCTATTCATAAAGAAGAAATGGAGTTGACCTTTGACCCCAGTCATAGCACACCAACCATTCGAAAATTGGGGCATTGACTTCATTGGGCTAAGTTCCTCTGGAGAAAGTGATCTCACAATTTGGATGTCCCATCAAACTAGTTAGTGGCCAAGGCACTCATTTCATTAATGAAGTGATTGCCCATTTGCTTTCCACCTTCTTGATCATCTGTAAATCATTATCCTACTACCCTCAAGCTAACGGTCAACCAAAGTCCACGAACAAGATCCTAGTGAATGTCCTAACTAAGGTAGTCTCTATCTCATGCAGTGACTGTGGGATTACAAACTCATGGCAGCACTATGGGCCTATAAGATGGCGATTGGACAAACACCCTTCAAGCTGACCTACAAAACCAAAGTGATTCTACTAGTAGAGTTTTTCATCCCCTACTTGAGAGTAGCAGTGCAAGAGCGATGGGATGGGAAAGAAGCGTGGAACAAATGCTTAGTAGAGCTGGAACATCTCTATGAGACACAACTCCTAGCTACTCATGCACTAATCTGTGAGAATGCACGACGCAATAGTTGTTTTGATAAGCATATCAAGCAACATGAATTCGAGCAAGACAACCTAGTGTTGTTATATCTAGTGAAGGGCCATAAGCAGAAGATGAAATTTAGAGGATTGGGGCTTTTCAAAGTCTGCAATATTAGTTAAATAGGCAATGTAGAGCTCAAAAACTTAGAGGGGGAGGACATAGGATTTTTTAACGGCAGTTGTCTCAAGAAGTACTACCCCCCAACCCATCCATTCCACGAGCCACTAATGCTCCAGCCATTTGTCAACATGAGAGTAGCCACCATCATAGAAATTGAGGATACGGATGAGGAGGCAGTAGAACCTACTTATTTACAAATCATAGTCACTCCTCAAAAGACATGCACTTTTGATGTGCTCATTAATAAGGGAGCTGACTTCAACATCCTTACTCACAAGCATTGGACTCTCATTGGTCAGCCCCAACTGCAACCCACAAATGCTAAGCTCAACCCGTTTGGGGGATAGTCCTTCCCTCTGCTAGGGAAGTGCAAAGTAGCAGTCTCTATTGAGACTAAAAGCCTACCCATGATTTTTTGTGTGCTACCTAAACACCAAGGCCACAGGTAAGGAATCGTTGCTAGGACGTGCTTTTAAGAAGTAGGTACATTGCAATGTCGAATACAACTTGCAACGCGTTCACCTCACCATTGGCAATGTGAGGATAGTAATGGCTTTCAACAAGGGCAATGTGTCTAAATCTAAGTCTGCAATGCCACATCGATAGTGGTAGTACCTAAGAGTCTAAGGAGGCAGCTCCCTCGTGACTTGTCTCGCTTTTCCAAGATGGACTAATCACAACTAATCACAACCAGAGGGAAACACCACCAAGACCATTGAAGAACAGCTAAAATGGGTACCTAAACGACAATCACCGCCATCTAGGAGCCAACCTAGATGGATTCATAACTCCCGAACATCACGTCTTAAGCATAGGAGACACAATTGGTGTTCTAGAACCCGATGAATAGTCAAAACACGATGGGAGCTGACTACGACCCTATTGCACGCACAAGGCTACTATCAGGACAATAGCTAGATTTGGGTGCCTAAGACTAAGAGTAGCACACATGCCCCTCGGCCATCTACTACTAGCCTATCTCCAAAGACTGGTGAGCCACCTAAACCTACTAAGCCACTTGAGTCAACAACCAAGCTCGTCAAACCTCAAAAATTCTACCAACAAAAACCATAACTAGTTGCCCCTAAACTCACTCAACCTAATGCTGTTAGTGCCCCAATGGTTTCACAACTAGCAAGTAGCACAACATCTGATCCCCAAATCATGCCTCTCACACAAGTGGCTAGCCGGCACCCTAAGGATCAGCCGAAGCTGCAGCTGTTAACTGCTAAGGTATCCAACCCAGTCAAACCCCAACCCCATGCAGGTCTTAAACCCTCTAATGACTGGAGATCTATTCTTATGTTGGCCTCTAATTTAGCTAAGAACACGGGGGATGACTTGGTCACATGCCTTAGATGCTTGGATGCTACCTTCACAATGTGTGCTAAAAGCTACAAACGGTTGTGGACCTAGGCCTCCTAGTCAAACCTTTAGCAATTGATGTCTGCATGATGCCATGTACCTAGAAAGAATCTTAATTCATGTTCATTAAAGTCCCCATGGTAGCCAAGGAATTGATCACCAACAAAATTTCTCATGAGCAAGCTCGCAAACAATGATTGATCACATCCTACAATAAGAGCAAAGCCTCTGCTACCAATCAAGAAATAGAAGAGCTAAAAACATTGGTCGATTCTAACTCTTACTTTTTACAAAAATGGTATGCTCTCTGTATCCAATGGGAACAAGAGGCCTACTTCATTATAACCAATGTCAAGCAGTGACGCACAATCAAAACCTTTGGGTATGACCCAAATTATGTAACTTCTATCTCCTTTAGGGTATTGGCCATCACTCGCAACTGACTCTTAGAAGAACATGCATTGTCCACCCCTCTTTAGATCGATTCCTTGGTGAGGAAGAGCTACACATTGCCAATAGGATCAACCCTGGTTACTTCCTAACTAATGTCATGACCTACATTATGCACATAGGTATTAGACCTCATGACATGGATTGTTATGCTCATTTGGAGTATAACCCACACTTCTACGCTCTGGCTAATGCAAAGTGAAGCACCGCTACCCTACACTTAATGTTCTTAACCCTTCATTCTCCAATCCTAGGAAGGATTCACATCATTCCAGGGGTAGAGGGGGTAAGGTGGAAAAGAAAACATGTCTCAAACCTCAACCAATGTTTAAAGGAATAAAAATCAACTTATGAATGAGGAAAATTGTCATAATTTCTTTCAGATTATGTGGACTGCTTGAAGCAGAAGTCTTTCTTCTGTACTTAAGAACTTTGCATTTCCATAGCTTATATTCATTATCTGCATATCATTTTGCAAGAGTTATCACAAGAAAGCCAATGATAAGTGGTGGCATTGTGACAAAAACCTACGATGGCAAGCTAGAACAAAGACAAGCTTCCAATCACAGAAGAAGAACATGCAAAGTATGACCTAATGGCTGAAATAAGAGCCTTCAACCAATTCAAGTTCTAGTTCAAGTTTAAGAACATCATGAACTTGGAGGATATAGTCATGGAACAACCAACCATGAAGCAGA
Organism: Lygodium microphyllum; assembly: GCF_053477565.2. NCBI lineage: Eukaryota > Viridiplantae > Streptophyta > Polypodiopsida > Schizaeales > Lygodiaceae > Lygodium > Lygodium microphyllum. Next base: position 177,487,208 of record NC_141135.1, read on the forward strand.
TTATCGATCAATGCAATCTAGGAAAGTACGTGGAGAAGGTCGAACAAGGTATTGACTACAGCAAGTGTGTGGAGTTTCTATGGACCTTCGATGCTAACAAGAATTGCAGCATTGTAACAGTGAGATAAGAATCGTGTCAAGTGGAGGGCTCACCCGTCTCATAAGTGCTATGGGGAATGCCATGGGTACCATCGAGACCTTGTGGGCTACGCCCGTCTCCAAGGGGGGAGGGCAGTTAGCCTCACAAGGAGGGACATACTCCTTGGGTCGATCCGAGGGGGGGCAATGGCAGGGATGAGGGTGCCCATGTGCTCTATGAGTAAGTCCATTTTGGCCATCAACTCAAAATGACGGTGATCTTGGCGGATTACCATCTCCCTATGGTGTTCTCCATCTCTTGATGTCGTTCAGCATGATGGGTCTCATGTTGGCATAAGGTTTGGTTGAGCAGAGATAAGCGGTCTATCTTGGGGGCACCCTCTTCAAACATGTCTTCACGATCCTCCTGGGCTGAGCTAGGATCGTTCATTGAGGCACAGGAGTTCCTTATTTCATGCTAAAATTCCTCCTGGGCCTTTGCTTTACCCTTGTGGCCTGCCATCCCAAGTGCAGTCCACCAGACCTTGTTACAGAAATGACGATATCTTGAGCTAGGTAGCTCCGATCGCCAAAATTTTTGATTCAAATGAAAGCCCTCAATCCCCTCTACGAGGGTATGTAAAAATATCTCTGACAGTAAATGATCAAGGCTTTGCTGTAATCACTTTTTGTGGGCTGACTATGTAGGACTGTTGCCTGTCCCACAGTACCTCTGGGCACAAAACTGAGTGTATCTCCCAAACCGTAGGGTGGAATGGGGAGGTTTTTAGTTCAGATCGAAGGGAAGGATGCCCTCTTAGATCAAGCTATAGAGCCTGTGCTCAGTCACACAATAAGGCTTTGCTATAATCAACTTTTGTGGGCTGACTGTGTAAGACTGCTGCCTGTCCCACAGTACCTCTGAGCACAAAACTGAGTGTATCTCCCAAACTGTAAGGCAGAATGGGGAGGTTTTTACTTTAGATCGAAGGGGAAGGTTCCCTCTTCAAATCAAGCTATAGATCCCACACTCAATCACACAAGAAGGCTTTGCTGTAATCAACTTTTGCAGGCTAACTGTATAGGACTGGTTGTCTGCAATACCCTGCAAAGACTCCCTCAAGGAGCATACCTTATCCCAATGGTGAGGGTCTTATCCCAGACATCCAGGGCCTCAATGGTGGCTCTCAATGCCACATAAAGCCATACATCCTTTGCATCCATAGTTCATTATTGAGACCATTTCCATAACTGCATATCCTGCCCTTCTTGCATTGCATCCACCATACATTACCAAGTGGTTCGTGATATTACCAATGCATGTAGGGGCTTGTAGACTCAAATGATCAGGGTTTGGGCTATTCCATCAAATGTACCTGCACCTGCAATAATTCTTTGGGCTCCAGATCATCGGGAGGTGGGCAAAGTTCCCCTCGGGCCGGGTTGTGCATCCCTTCAGGGTCTTTGATGGCAAGGGGGGTCACCCCTCTTTTGTCTTGCCATCTCATCTGGCATCGGGATTTTCCTCACCCGAAATATACATGGCATACATTTATTAATTAAATACCCAACATGAGATGCATTTCATGAATCAAAATTTTGGGCTTTTCATGAAGTGCATGGAATTTGAATGGGGAATAGGGATAGAGAGCTTACCGGCAGTGACTCACTACCTACTCACCCTTATACAATGGATTTTTTTATCACTTCTTGGCTTAGCCAATTCACAAGAAGCCAAACGGGTTATGGGTAAGCAAAAATATAATCACGATGAAGCTTCAGTATGAGTAAAATCCATTCCAATACCATAAGATCAAAGGGAAATGACTGGGATTAATACTCAGCATGCATTCAATGACTGGGACTCCTATTATCTACTTGGACTCATACATTCTCGCAAACAAGTGGATGGGATTCAACAAGAGGCTTAAACGGAGAGAATGAGAGCCAAGAATCGGTTACCTTGAGTCTTTTGGAGAAGAAAGCAACCACTAATGCCACCTCAGTCCTTCATGAGAGCTCCACTTTGATCCCGCATGCTCTATAGCTCCAAAATGGTTGTGCTCCGTCAAGAAAGGGTGAAGTCAAGCTTGGGGCAGGATGGCTCAGGACCTTCCCATGAAGAGTTCTTGCTGAAATTGAAGTTCTACTCCCATAGCCATGGCTTCCCACAAGTGCATGCCTTCAAATCTTGCTTGTAATCTTCTTCCCGTGCTTCTTGATGGCTGAAATCTTGAGCTAGGCTTGAAGAAGGACTCCCGGGGACCAAGAAAATACCAAAATCTTCAAGATTTCTGAGCTTGATGCCAAGGTTCCATGGCTGCCATGGACTGCACTAGACCAAGGTTTCTTGAAGTGAAAAAGGGAGTCCAAGAGTTGAGGGGGAAGCTTCTAATGCTGCCCAAAAATGTTGCCAAGAGCCAGGAGTGAGGTCAGGAAGGAGAGAAGGGCTGGAGGGGCTGTCCACCAGGCCAAAAAGCAGCCCGTTTTTTTCATCGCAAATTTCGGGGCTGCTCCTGGGGGCTCCGGGTGAGGGGAAAGCATTGGGACCAGCCATTCTCAGCAAGAGGGGGGGAAGCAAGATTCCTGAGGTTCTTGGGCTGGAGGTTCCATGGCATCTTGGAGGAAGGAGGAGAGAGAATGTCTTCTTGAAAAGTAACTGAGTTTTTTGCCTTCTCTAACTGTGCTACCCTCCTTTTTGCCCAAAACCCTAAAAAAAACTTGTATGAAAATTAGTGACGACTTGTCAAATTTGTCTGCCCGCCTCCAGATGTGTCCATGGTTCATGGAAAAGCTCCAAGAAAGGCTGTCATAGTCTTCAAGAGGGCTGACAGCCTGCCTGAGTACTCCTGTGTACCTGTGAAAGAGATGTAACTGGAGTTTTCTAACTGTGGGAAACTGTGAGAGCCCTAAATCTATGGGAAAAGAGAAGGATCAAGGACAAAGCTCTGATACCACTTGTAATGAAAGAGACCTAATTGTCCTAACTAAGGGGAAGGAGAGAGAGAAGGACTACAGAAGAAGTGGGAGAGGAGAGAGAAAGGCAAGAAGAAGAGAGAGAAAGAGGGAGAAAGGAAGAAGAAGAGGAAGAAGAAGAAGAAGCCATGGAAGCTTGAGAAGGTGAAAAGAGAGTTTCTTGATAATTTCTGTGATGCCTCAAAATACCCTCTTACACCTTACATACCGTCAGTGTGACTGGTATGTTCCCATGCCATGTTCTCGTGATCCCCATTCATTACATTCAATCTCTAGTTTATCTTCTCTCTACTCCTTCCAACTACCTCCTCTTTTCACTCTTCTCTCTCTACTCCCTCTCTCCACCTACTCTCTTCTCTCACTTCTACCTTCCCTACTCTCCCCTCTCCTCTCTCTACTATCTACTCTACCTACCCTATCTTTTCTTTCTAGTCTCTCTCCTCTTTCCACATTCTCTTCCCTCTCTCTACTCTCCTCTACCCTCTCCACTCTCCACTTTACTCTCTCCTCTCACTTCCCTATACTCTCTACTCTCCTCTCTCTATGTATACCCTTTCTTCTCTCTCATTTCTTTTTTTCTCTAGTTCCTCTTTTTGTTCTCTACTCTTTTATCTATCTAGTTTCTCTCTTATCTCTCCTTCTACTCTCCTCTCTCTATTCCTTTCCCCTCTATTACTCTATCTTCTCTCTCTTCTCTCTACTTTTCTATTCTCCTCTACTTACTACCCTCCTTTCTCTACTTTATTTAAAAGTAAAGTCAATTTAGAATGTAGTAAAACAAATCCATACTTAGATGTGTGTCAACATGGTGAATTTACATGTCTTTTATAAAAGTAAGTGTCTAATGCATTGCAAACTTTATATTCTCTCTCTCTCTACACACACACACACACACACACACACACACACACACACATATGAGAGCTCTTAAAAAGTAGGGGTCACACAACAAATTTATATTCATTGAGGTTATAGCTTATGAATAACATTGCTTCCGCCCTTGGATCACTTGGCTTGGGATTATTCACAGTATCTTAAGAAGATGCCTCACATGGCTGATATTTGGGGGAAGGACCCTCCCTTATGGTGGGCATTCAGGTGTCCAAAGAGAGACAGAAATAACAAGAGAGAGAAATCCATTAGATTCATTCTACTCAATGGAATCAAAATTACTATATTTGGAATATCTTTCATACCTTAGCTTCGTTTAATCACTACACAAAAATTTTAAAGGAATATCATATTTTTAATAAAGAGATCTCATAACTCTCATATGCAACCCTAGATCCTAAATTGAGCAAGAGTAAGTCAACTTTTGTTTTTGAGAGTTAGTCTTTCTTCAATAAATCCTAGGTTTTTCTCTAGTAAGAGAGAGAGAGATCTACTATCCTATATTTTTAATATGTTTTATTGAGAGATCTATTACCTTTACTCTTTTTCTCTCTAATATTCAAACTTGAAATTACATATATCTAATGTAGACCTTTCTATTTTAAAATGTTGTGGAGAGAGAGAGAGAGAGAGAGAGAGAGAGAGAGAGAGAGAGTGTGTGTGTGTGTGTGTGTACGTGCGTGTGCATGCATGTGAACTCCTCTCAATCTTATAAAAATATAAAATTGAATGTGCACAATATATATTTAACTATATTGTATACGTATACATGTGTGTGTGTGTGTGTGTGTGTGTGTGTGTGTGATCCTTATTCTATCCTTAACATTCAAATGTTAAACTAAATTAAATGTATATAACAAAAATCTTTTTGTGTTAAACCACTCATATGTGTGTATGTGTGTGTTGTGTTCTAAATAAAGAGAGAGATGGAGAGAGAGAGAGTGTGTGTGTGTGTGAACTTTTTCCTCTCAATCTCAAAAAACTATGAAATTAAATGTATATGATATATTAAGCTATATTCTGTATGCTAACTATCTTCTATAGATAGGTATACGAGAGAGAGAGAGAGAGAGAGAGAGAGAGAGAGAGAGAGAGAGAGAGAGAGAGAGAGAGAGAGAGAGAGAGAGAGAGAGAGAGAGAGAGAGAGAGAAGAGAGAGAGAGAGAGAGAGAGAGAGAGAGAGTGTGTGTGTGTGTGTAAAACTCAAACAGCATCACACTAATATAAACTAAATGTTGGAAACATTTCTATCTTAAAGTGTTAGAGAGAAAATGTTGGAGAGATCTACTTTCCTTACTCTCTGTTTCATATTCAAATATTAAATCATCAAACGTATCTAATGCATCACACTATGTAAATAAAATGAGAGAGAGAGAGAGAGAGAGAGAGAGAGAGAGAGAGCGTTGTTGCACCAACCTCATACATCAACACAATAACAAAATGTGGGGGGAGGTGTAAGGGCTTTTTAGCTATATGGCATTGCTACCAAAAATACCTATATAGGGAGTAGTAGCTTGTTTGAGATTGGCTTGGTTTCCACTCTACATGTGATTCCTTATACCTAGTGGTGAACCCTCTTATGTGCGGCATCACGAGGGTGTAGTCCTGGGATGTGCCTATATTGTACCAAAAATACCTATATAGGGAGTAGTAGCTTGTTTGAGCCTGGCTTGGTTTCCACTCTACATGTGATTCCTTATACCCAATGGTGAACCCTCTTATGTGGGGCATCACGAGGGTGTAGACTTGGGATGTGCCTATGTTGTACCATTTCTTGGATTGAATAATACAAGAGTATACCTTGCTCTCACATATCGTGTTACCTTTCTGTGCCATGTTGAGTGAATGACGAGTGCAAGTGCATCACACTTGGTATCGGAGCAACTCTTCTCGGAGTGGAGTGCTCATGGAAGCAAGAGAGAAGATCCAATGCCCCAAAGAGAACGAGCCGAAATGACCCACGTCATGTTGCCCCACATCACGACGCCCCACATCACGTCAACCCCTGTCACATTGACCCCGGTGTGAGGACCCTTGACATAGTGACACCGACAACATCCACCATATAGAGATGTGACGTGCCTTCCCCATGGCATAACCACCACCCAAAGGTGAAACACGGCTTCCCCGCATTGACAACCCCAAAAGCTGAGGCGCGGCTCCCCATGACCACACGGAGGAGGACGACTAAGAGAATGTACCCATCCCAACAATGGAAGAGAGGAAGAAGAGTAGAGGGAAAGAGTGGAGAGTAGCCCAAGAGGAGAAGGTAGCCGGACTGCTCCTCTTGAGCTTAGCCTTAAGAGCATCGAGCTCCTCATGAGCTGTCCCTGCTAAAAGAATGTCATCCACATAGAGTACCAAAATCAGTAAAGAACCATCATGGGCTTTCTTCGTGTGCAAGCACGGATCCATAGCACTGCAGCTGTAGCCCTGTGACTGCATGAATGCATCAAACTTATGGTACCATTCCCTAGGTTCCTGCTTTAAGCCATGTAGACTCTTCTTTAGCTTGCAACTAGGTATTCCCTGCCAGGGTCTACAAAGCCCTTAGACTGCTCCATGTAAATCTCATCATGCAAGTCTTAATGTAAAAAAGTCGTCTTGACATCCATCTGGTACAAGTCCAGGTCAAGTTGTGCAACCAAGGCCAAGACTAAGCGTAGGCTGGTCATCTTGACCACATGAGAAAAGACTTGTATGCCGGCTTGGGGTGTCTAGGGGTACTTTTCAGCTTGTGCACCCACTTGCATGGCAAAGCCTTCTTACCCTGAGGGTAGGAAACAAAATCCCAAGTCTTATTTTTATGCAATGAGTCAAGCTCAAAGTGCATAGCCCTCTCCCAAGAGTGACAATCATCCCTGCGCATAGCCTCATCATAAGTAAGAGGCTCTTCTGCATTTGTAACCAGTATATAATCCATAGAGGGTGCAAAATGTGAGCATCAGGTGATGCTTCACGCTGTCTAGCTAGCCATGGAGCGGGCTGAATAGGAGCAAGTGGCTCCTCTTGAAAGATAACTCTGCGTACCTCAACCACTTTCTCAGGCTGCATATGCATTTTGTCCTCATGAAAGATGACATCATGGTTGCGGATCACTTTCCATGCCCTGCAAGGCCCAATTCTTTATGGCTTTCCATAGAGAGTTTGCCCCTGAGAAGGGCGGACAATATTGATTGCGTGTTCTGAATGTAACACGCCAAGAGCCAAATGAGAATGTCCAGGCATATGCCAAGAAACTAAAGCAAGTTCTTCGCAAACTTAACACTTATATTCCCATTCCAGTGGCTGCACAGTTGCAATATTTCTTACATGGATTGGATTTTAATATCCAGGTGCAGCTGAGTAGTGTTGCTTTGGCCGATATTGACACAGCCATTATCCAAGCAGAAGGAGTAGAGACGCGCTTGCAAGCGGCTTATGTAGCAAGGATAAATTGGAATGGTAATAAATTGGCCTTGACCAATGGGAGTCAAGGGGCCCCCATGTCGAATACGAGTGGCAAAGGGAGTATTATGTCAAATTTGCCTATGTTACCAGCTCCTCCTCACATGACTATGCATATGGCTAGTCAGGCGGCCTCACTAAATAGTGGTGGAAACCAAACAATGAATCCTAATGTTGTCCTAGTTGGTCAGTGGCCACTTCCTAATCAAGTGGTTAGGCCCATGGGACGACAGACTGACGATTGCGGCTATGAGTCGAGTGCTTCTAATGTCCTTAGTGAAGTTAAGGACATGATGAAGCACTACACCGATATGATCTTTAAACAGTATCGACAAATAGTTGTGGATATCAATTTCCTTAAGAAGCAATAGAATTTGATAGGGAGTTGATGCCCTGAAGAGGGTGGCCCCTCAAGATTCAGCTGTAAGTGGTGTGGTGGCCAACATTTCCCTAGGAAATTGCCTGAATGTCAAATGTGATATTTGCGAAAAGTCTAGCCACTTAGCTGCTACCTGTTGGAGTAAGATCAGTTCTCTCCAACAAGGGAGTAAACAACCAGGTCCAGTTAACCATCGTGCACAAGGGAATAATCTCCAGCAAGACGATGGACCAAGGCAAATACTGCAAAGAGGAAAGGCTGTTGTAGAGGAGTTACCTCATGGTAGTGGAGTCAGCCTTATTGAGACTGTACGTGTCAATGATATCGAAACTTCTAATCTATGAGCCATAACAAGAGGTCAAAAGATTAAAGAGGGGGACAAAGGAATTGTAAAACGTGTCGAGGGAAGCCCTAAGAAAGATGCTAGGGAAAAGCCAGTCCTGAATCCTGATATGGAAGGTGGATCGTTAAGACTTGTTGGTAGTAAAGTCGATCCTGAGGAGGATAAAGGATTGCCAAGAAAGAAGGTAAAGGCTAAAAAAGAGGCACCAAAGCCGATTGAAAGACCAAAGGAGAGAATAGTTTGGCGCGAGAAGAGAACATTGGCTAATTACCACGACTTTGATCTAGCAAGTTCCCTTTGCGAAGTCAAACCAGATGTGAATCTCCTACAATTGATTAAACTGTCTCCAAGAGTACACAAGAAATTCAAGAAAATCTTGCGTATAGGGTATATTGTAGAACCTTTGGGCATAGCTAGAGTGGGAGAAGATTGGTTTGATCATGCTGAAAAGCATTGCCCTAGGGTTCCAGCATATGTGGATGGAATATTAGTGGAGCATGCTATCGTGGACACTGGATCCTCCGTCATCAATATCATAAGTTCAGACTTGATGGAGAGGTTAGGTCTAGAGATCCAAAAAGATGGCTCCACACTTCTTAGGATGGCTGATGATAGTCTAAGACAACCAGAAGGTTGCATTACTAAGGTCCAGTTACAGTTGCGAGCGTGGAATGCTATCTGGACTTTAGGGTGATAAGGTTTGCAGGACGTCCTAGCTATCGAGTTTTGCTAGGCAGGCCATGGATTCTACAGACAGACTGTCAAGTCGATATACCCGCTGGTCGAGTGATTCTAGGTCGAGGTGCCCATAGTGTAATAGTGGATGCTTACCCTGAGTCTCCTCAGAGTGAGAGAGCTCCACTATCCTCCACTAAACTAGAAACAATAGATGATCCATCTGGTAGTAAGATGTCATCGAGCGATGGATCTAAGGAAGGGTACACTACAGAGGATATTTATCAAACAACCTTGAATGAGCGGATAGAGTCTCATGATCAAATAAGAGACGCGGATGTTATTGAGCTGGACCTTGGTATGCCTAATGATTCGCGGCCAATCAAATTAGGTTCTATGCTCAGTTCAGACGAAAGAGAGGACTATGTGTCCTTGATTCAAGAGTTTCGTGATATCTTTGCTTGGAGCTATGATGAACTTAGGGGTATTCCTCCCAGTCTAGTTGTGCATACTATTCCTATAAAGGAAGGTACCCGCCCTGTACGTCAGAAAGTAAGGCGTATACCTTTTGAATTAAGGGACTGGTTGTTGAGGAACTATAGAAGTTGCGAAAAGCGGGTTTGATCTTCCCTGCTCAGCATACTGAATGGTGCTCACCAGTTGTGATCAGGAAGAAGAAGAATAATCAAATCTGTCTTTGTGTAGATTTTAGAGAGTTGAATAAGAAAATTGTTAAAGATTACTACCCATTGTCGTTTATTGACCAAAATTTGAATCAACTAGCGAGTAGGGAAATCTATTCGTTTATGGACTACTTTGTAGGGTATAACCAAATGGCGATCGCTAAGCAAGACAAGCTAAAAACAACGATTATTATAGTCTTTGGTATTTTGCATACCATGTGATGGCATTTGGGTTGTGTAATATCCCTGGTTCGTGGCAAAGAACAACCGACAAGACCTTTGGTGACATCTCCCCAGAGGAGCTAAAAGTATTCATTGACAATCTGGGGGTAGCCACCATAAGGGATAGACAGTTGATCATTTTTTGGAAGTTTTTTGAGCATTGTAGACAATTTTGCATAGCTCTTAACCCACGGAAGTACGTCTTCGAAGTCCCTTATGGGCTCTTGTTAGGCCATGTGGTCAGTTCTATAGGGATTGCGACTAATCCTGAAAAGATCAAGGTCATAGTTGCCATGAGTCCGCCACGTACTCCAAAGGAAGTGCATAGCTTTCTATCATCAGTAGGGTATTATCGGAGGTTTATCAATGCCTTGGCAGAAAGAACGTTGCCACTAACGAACCTATTGTCCTTTAACTGTCAGTTTATATGGAGTGATGCTTGCAAAGTATCTTTTGACGATGTGAAGCAGGAGCTTGCCAAAGCATCTGTTTTAAAAGCACCTAAAAGGGGCAAAATGTACTATATATTTTTAGTAGCAATCATGTATAGTATCAGCTACTGCTGCTTATCCCAAATTTGGGAGGAAAAGTGGTACCACCTGTCAAGATTGTGGGAGAGAAGGAAGGAGTCTCACTTGTAGCTTTCTTGCTTGCACAATGGGGGAATACACACAAGGGTGGAGGCTGAAAACAGTTTTCCTCTTCTTAGTTGTATAAGCCAAAAGAACTCTCATACAAAGAAATAGAAGAACCCTATATATGGGTCTCAAACCAAACTCAACTAACTAAGGTGGCATACTAACTGAGCCACGAACTAGCGTAGATAAGGATAGCTGTCATGTAGTATTAGTCATGGGCGGTGTACCAACCGCGTCTGCAACTGACAAGTCGGTGACATAAATACATAACGGTCACCCTGGCGTATCACGAGTGGAGCTCGATATCTCAACACTCCCCCTCGAGCTCAATCCCAATTCCTGCACACCAAGCAGGTCTCTGAACTTGCGCAGCTTCTCTGCGCCCAATGCCTTCGTGAATATGTCAGCTACCTGATCCTCTGTGCTGATATAAACTAGATCAATAAGACCTAGTAAAACCCTCTCTCGCACATAGTGATAATGCACCTCAATGTGCTTTGTTCTAGCATGATAGACTGGGTTATTTACCAAGTGTATACTATTCATGTTGTCATAATAAATGACAACTGGCCCATCTGTAGATTGATGCATATCATAAAGTAGCTTATGCAACCAAGCTACCTCACATGCAGCCATTGCTGCACCCCTGTACTTAGCCTCTGTGCTCGACAAGGCAACTGTAGGCTGTTTCTTGCTGCTCCAAGTGACTGCAGCACTCCCAAAAGAGAACACATATCCACTGGTAGATCGTCTATCAGAAATACTACCAGCCCAATCAGCATCAGTGTATCCATGCAACTGTATCTGAACCCCAGTCTCATAAAATAGTCCATACTGCAATGTGGACTTCACATACCTGAGTATGCGTCTAGCCGCATCCAAATGTGGTTTCCTTGGAGCCTGCATAAACTGACTTACCAATCCAACAACATAGCTCAAATCTGGCCTGGTAATAATCATATAAATCAAACTTCCTACTATGCGTCTATACATAGTAGGGTCTTCTAGAAGCCCACCTGCATCTGTGCTCAGCTTCACATTCTGCTCCAAAGGAACTGAAATAGGCTTACAGCCTGCCATCCCATATTTGGATAGCATGTCCAATCCATACTGCCTCTGCAAGAGCTGTATCCCACTTGGTGATCTAATCACCTCAATGCCCAAGAAATAACGCAGCTCTCCCAAATCCTTCATCTCAAACTTCTGCTTCAATAGCATTTTCACATGAAGGATATCTTCATCACTGTCACCTGTCATAATCAAATCATCAACATAAATGACAAGTAGCATAATACCTTTCTCTGTTTTTCTCACATAAAGTGAGAAATCTGCCTTGGAAATCTGAAAGCCAATAGTGACAAGATATTGTCCTATCTTGTCAGACCATGCTCTAGGTGCTTGCTTCAAGCCATACAAGGCTTTCTTCAACCTGCAAACAAACTCAGGATGAACAGCATGCACATAACCTGGTGGCTGCTCCATATAGACCTCTTCTTGCAAATCACCATGCAAGAAGGAATTCTTTACATCCATCTGATGTAAAGACCATCCCTTTGATGCAGCCATAGCAATGACTGCTCTTACGGTTGCCATCCTTGCAACCGGACTGAATGTTTCTTCATAGTCAATGCCATATGTTTGTGCATACCCCTTGACTACTAATCTTGCCTTGTATCTGTTCACAGAACCATCTGCATTGTGCTTCACCTTATAAACCCACTTACAGCCAATTGCATTTTTACCTTTAGGCAAAGGTACCAATTCCCATGTAGCATTTGCTTCCAAGGCATCCATTTCTTCATCCATGGCTTTCTCCCATTTTTATTTTCCCATGGCTTGCTCAAAAGAAGTGGGTTCTGGTTCCTATATCACTTTGACCATATATGCATAGTGAATGGTTGTAAATCCATCATATTTCAGCCTATCCACAGGATACCTAGCTCTCGTAGACCTGCGCAAAGTAGGTTCACTCCCAGGTGCTCTCAAAACATCCTTGGTCTTCCTTACTCCAGGTGTAACAATAGAAGGAATACCCAACTCATCATCAATGCTCTGTTCTGAGCCACTGGATTCACCATCCACATAAGAGTGACCTGCATTCACATCAAACATGGGCTGATCAACCTTCTCTTTTCCTTTTCATGATACCTGCATACCACTATCTGCATTACTTTGAGAAGATTCTCCTGATCTCAATCTGCCTGTCCATGGCGAAGAATGTGAACCACTGCTAGAGGACGCTCCAGGTCCACTAATATTTTGTGACTGCTGCTGTGAATTCTATGCAGCATTACCATTTTGTGCATCTACATCATCAATCACATTTACTGCAACTACTCATCTTATCAAAAACAACATCTCTGCTCACTGTAAACTTACGAGTAGAAGGGTTATAGCATCTATACCCTTTTTGCTGCAGAGAGTAACCAATAAAGATGCACTTCTCAGCTTTTGGATCCAACTTGGATCTCAACTCATCTGGCACATGTACATAGGCAATGCAACCAAAAATTTTCAAATGAGAAATATCTGGTTTCCTACTAGTATACCTCTCCTCTGGAGTCATTCCATGTATTGCTGCAGTGGGAGTCATGTTCATTATGTAGACTCCTGTAGCAACTGCTTCAGCCCAATAAAAATCTGGCAAGTCTTTTTCATTGAGCATGGCACGAGATACCTCTCCAATATGCCTGTTTTTCCTTTCTGCAATTCCATTTTGTTGTGGGGTATGACTGCATGAATATTGCTGCTTTATGCCATGCTCCTGCAAGAAACTTGCAAACTCATTTGAGAGGTACTCTCCCCCTCCATCTGACCTTAGGCATTTTATCTGCATGCATGTTTCTTTTTCAACCATAACTTTAAGAGTTTTGAAGTGCCCAAAAACTTCACTTTTCTTTTTCATAAAATACACCCAAACTTTTCTACTATAGTCATCAATAAAAGTGACAAAATAATGACAGCCTCCAAGAGATGCAGCTTTAGTAGTCCACACATCAGAGTGGATTAATTCCAATGGCTTCTCACTCTCTTGAACATGTCTAGGAAATGGTTTCCTTGCCTGTTTTCCAAACTGACAGGCTTCACATACCTTATGCATTTCTGCAACCTTGAATTTGGGCAATCCTGCAATAATATTTTGGGCCTGCATTGATTTAAGTCGCTGTACATTAACATGACCAATGCGTTTATGCCAGATATCAATATCTACAACTACACCGGTCCCATGTGCAAACATTGCTGCACTCAATTCAGGCATGTCTGCATCCAATGTAAACATTCTGCCCTTCTTCTTTCCTTTTGCTATCAAGCGACCTTTATTTTTCAAATCCTCAACAAAGCATCCATGAGGATTAAATCTGACCTGCAAGCCCTACTCAACCATTTGACCAACAGAAATCAGATTCTTGGTGATATTCGGGACATGAAATACATCGGACAGGTATTTCTTTTTCCCATCCTGCATAGACAAAGGAATTTTTCCAATCTGCACAATAGGATGTGCAGTATCATCACCAGTCTCCACAAATCCTGGTTTTTCCATTTTCCTTGCATCCTCCATCCATTCTGCATGACCTGTCATGTGGTTTGATGCACCTGAGTCAACATACCATACATCATTGCTTTCTTCTGCACTTGTCACAGAATTGTTCATGTGCTGCACCATAAACAAATGCTCATTTCTGTCATCACCCTGTCTACTAGAAGATGCATAATTCCCTTGTTGCAGTTTTTCATTCATGATGTCATTTTGCTTTTTATAGGAGTCTTTAGCCATATGACCCATTTTACCACAGTAGTAGCATTCAACATTACTGTTTGCATATTGGCCTCTTTGCCATCCACCACGACCTCTTTGGCTCCCCTTGCCTCTAGAGTTACCACATCCTCCTCCATAGGACTGGTTTTCTTGAGTTTGCTGCATATTCTGATTTCTACCACGGCCTCCATATCGGCCTCCTCTACCTCTGCCTCTACCTCTTCCAGCATTTGAGTAGAAGACAACTTCTTTTGAAGTTCCTCCTAAAGAAGATGCACCACCATTTCTCTGCTCCTCAGAAATTAGAAGAGCAATCAACTCCTCAAAATCAGGAAATCTTTCACGGATGGAAATGGATGTTCGGAACTGTGCATAGTCCTTTCCTAGACCATTCAAGGTCACTGAGACTAAATCATCATCTTCCACTGGCGACCCAATGGAAGCAAGTACATCTGCAATCTTCTTCACCTTCATGTGGTAGTCATTGATGCTCATACTTTCTCTTTGCACATTGTGCAACTCTTGCTTGAGCTGCATTTTCTTGGCTTGCGTATTTGTGCTATACATTTTTGACAAAGTATCCCATGCCTCCTTTGGCGTACTTGCATCTTGAATATGCACAATCATAGAGTCTGAAATGCTGATAGACAGTCAGTACATAACTTTCCTGGCTCTCTCATGCCATGCTTTAAATGCCTGCATTTGCTGTTGATTGGGAACATCAGGAAGAACTGGTTCTTCTTCATTTCCTGCAACAAATTCCCAATATCCTTTTCCCATAAGGAAATTCGTCATTCTAAACTTCCATGCTTGGAAGTTGTTCTTGTCAAGCTTTTCAGTGACAATCTATGAGAGAGAATCAGACGCCATTACAGGACACTGCAAAAAATTCTGTCACTGCAAAGAACACAGCTTCAGCCTCACAAAGGTAAATCTGCAAAACTGACAAGAGTGGTATTTGACCACACAGTCACTTCCTAGTGACGATTTTGCATCAACAGGCAACAGGGATGATTCTGTGACTCCCAATGTCTCTGCGCACAAGCATACGATGCAATTTCTACAGTAACTTTTCACCGACCTGTAGAACAGTGGCTGCACAGCATAAAACTGGGCCTTTTCCTGAGTGCGTGCAGAAAACTTCCGCCTCCAAAACAGGCCCCGAAATGGCCTCAAATAAAAAAAACAAGGTCGTCGCGAAGGGCGTCTCAACCTAAGACAATGCACTCCTGCACTTTCCAGCTGTGCTACCTGCAGAGATCTGCTCCCAAAACAGAAAATGAAAGCAACACTGCTCCTCTTACCAGAACACCGTGAGCTTGGCTTGCTTTCTTGAGCTCCTTACCACGAACAAGGCTCTGATACCATGTCAAGATTGTGGGAGAGAAGGAAGGAGTCTCACTTGTAGCTTTCTTGCTTGCACAATGGGGGAATACACACAAGGGTGGAGGCTGAAAACAGTTTTCCTCTTCTTAGTTGTGTAAGCCAAAAGAACTCTCATACAAAGAAATAGAATAACCCTATATATGGGTCTCAAACCAAACTCAACTAACTAAGGTGGCATACTAACTGAGCCACGAACTAGCGTAGATAAGGATAGCTGTCATGTAGCTATTATTCATGGGTGGTGTACCAACCGCGTCTGCAACTGACAAGTCGGTGACATAAATACACAACGGTCACCCTGGCGTATCACGAGTGGAGCTCGATATCTCAACACCACCATCCGATAGCTTTTGCTAGTTGGAAGTTGGGCGTATTTGTTGAGAGTGGAAAAAGACTGAAATTTTGACTAATTTTTGTTGTTTTTTAGGTCTGAATGATTGATTTTTTATGGATTTAAAGTGATGTATGGTTGATAATGGAAGTGTTTGAGAGTGTTTTGGATGATATTGATTATGTTTTGGAAGATCATGATGATTCTCAGTGGAAATATGAAGCTCTGTGATGTTCTGATAAGTTCTGTTGAGGTTCTGATTGGTTCTATATACCTTCTGTATAGCTTCTGTTTTGTTCTGATTGTCTTCTGTATGAAGTATGGATTGATGATTGATGAAGATTGAGATATTTTGGAAGCTTATTGAATAGTTTTTGATAGTTTGGAATGGTTTGAGTATGAGTTATGAGGTTCTGATGACCTTCTGTAACCCTCTGTAAACCTTCTATAGAGCCTCTGTCTCTGCTCTGTCTCTGCTCTGTAACTGTTCTGTATCTGCTCTGGTACTATACTGTACTGTTCTGTAGATCTTTTGTAAGTGTTCTGTAGAAAGTGTGTGTGACTTTGGGAAAGTTTTCTAACTTTTGGAAAGGATGAATCTAAGTTCAAAAGAGCTAAAAAAAATGGAAGAAGCAGCTGTGCTGAAGACTGAAGAGAAGATTGGAGTGACAGTGACAGTAGTGAGCTGTGAAGAGACACTGTAGTGGCTTTGGTGCCTTTTCATATCAGACATACCTCTTGGGAGGTGCATCCACGACCTAAGAAGGATTATTGAGAGTAGAGTATTGTAGTGAGGAGATGATGTACTATTGATAGAGTGAAAGAGAGAGAGCTAGAGATAGTCAATTCTATCAAAACAATGTAACTGTATATGAGAGATGGAGAGAGAGAACTATGAAGACATTGAAGATGAATACTATGTGATTGATTTCCATTCAAAGATGGTGTATTCTTTTATGTTCATTGTTCTATTGATGGATTCTATGAAGATGTTGAAGATTATGGTTGATTCTATCAAATCCGTGGGAGATATCTACTATGGTGCTGCGTGAAGAATTGCTATTTTCTTTGTTTTGATGATCAAAAGAATGAAATAAAAGCTTTTTGATATTACAAGATAGATTTTATTGCAGTAAAATCCCCTTTTCCTTGGTGTTCGTCTTGGGGGTCCATGTTTTTGGTGTGAAGCCGGGGAAACTTGCCATCAACAAGTATCATAAATGAAGGAAATGGCATTGTCGAGAAGAGGAGAATTTAATGGAAGTTTGCAAAGTTCCTTCTTCCACTAAAGAGTTGGAGATTCTCATCATCAAATCCACTTTCCACAAGAAGTTCATCTCACAATGGTGGAAACATATCACCATCATGATGCATGCTCTATGTGGTGGACTGTTTCCTCTTCCTGTTGAAGCAGCAGAAACTTGCATCTTGGTGGTAGACTGTTTGGGAACAAACTGAAGAGCAGGAACATAGAGAATGACCATCCATGGAAGATTTGGCATTCATTGAGAAGTTTCCAGACATCATCAAGTGGAAAATTGTGAAGAAGCTTCAGGAGTCATGGTCTGTGGAGGTTCATGAAAACAAGAAGGAAAAGAGTTGGAATTTGTTCGTGGATGCTCAACAGCAGGATTCGTGGGATGCTTGGTGCACTGATAATCTTCTGTTTGTCCAATGAGCAACCCACTGGAAGTTAGTAGATAGAGTGTTTTTCACAACATACACTATTGAAACCATCAGAAGCTGGCATTATTATAATGGCACAACAACAATCCTAAGAAGAATGAGTTTTGATACTTTCAGAATGGAATATCTCCCCCTTTGTAGTGGTTTGAAAGTCAAATTCAGAGATGTTGAAAAGAAGGAAGTAGAGGAGATGTTGACCAGAGAATCCTCCAGATACTGAAGCCCTCTCTGATACTATCCTGTTGAGTACAGACCAACTGGTTGGAGCCAACCCCCCGATGAATGATGCAATCAAGAGGCAAGCGTTAGAATGAGTCCAAAGGTACGTGAGAAGAGAGAAGGCAAAAATCAAAGCTAAGAACAAGCTAGCAGCAGAAGCCTCCTTTGACGCCCTAAAAGCACTCTTTACAGAAGTCCCCATGGCAACTCAAGGTCCCCTTCCTAGTCAGATTCATCCTGGAAATATTGATGATAGGCCAGCAAATGTAGTCCCATTGCCAATTTTTAAGGGAGAGTACAATGAAGACCCTGATCTTCATGTAGCAGAATTTATGGTAGCATGTGTGGCTAACAATGCCAGAACCCCTGAGCATCAGTTAGCGATATTCCTCGCCACTTTCAAGGGCACGGCATTTCAATGGTATGAGAGACAAGTAGCAAGAAATTGTGGCACATGGGATGATCTGAAGTTGGCCTTCCTCACTAAATTCAAGTGTGAAGGTTTCGAAGAGCGGATGCGAGAGGAGTTCATGAACCTAAGTTAGTCCTTTGGAGAAAGAGTAGGAGCTTATGTCTTGCGAATGGAATCCATCCTAAAGAGATGGACTAACCATCATTTGGACGAAGGTATCCAGAAAGGAGTGTTTCTTAGGGGCCTACAACTAGAAGTTCACAAGTTCGTGGAATTGAGAAGACTAGTCAATCTGCAAGCTGCAGTGGAAGGTGCAAGATTGTATGACGAAGTTGAAGCAAGGCTGTCAATGACTCCAAGAAGAGGAGTTTTACCTCCTCCCATGCCAGGAATGGTATACCCACCAAATGCAGTCCCAGGGACAGTTCCCTACCCCTATCCCCAGATGCAAACAGTGCCACAATATAATGCACCTAATCCACAGTGGTCACCACAGACAACAGCGCCTCAAATGATGGTTCAACCACAACAACAGTGGCCTCAAACAGTTCATCCAATGGCATCTCAACAACAGTGGAACCCTACCAACTAGAATCAACAACCCCAAGTCTCAGCAGGAGCTCTGAATCAGAACCAGAACAGAGGACCTTCTGGATCAACCCAACCAGTGTATGCAATAATTACAGAAGCTTCCCAAAACCCTACCACAAGTACTTCAGGAGGTGAAAATCTGAAGGACTACTTATCCAACTCAGTTGCAAGTATCAAGAAAGAGCTGCTGGATGTGATTACAGAGTAGCTACAGACGCTGATGGTGAATACCGCCAATATATCCACTCCTGCGAGAGCTGGAGTGGATATACCACAAGTACTTCAAGAGGTGAAAATCTAAAGGACTACTTATCCAACTCAGTTGCAAGTATCAAGAAAGAGCTTCTGGATGTGATTACAGAGTAGCTACAGACGCTGGTGAATACCGCCAATATATCTACTCCTGCAAGAGATGTGATGCGCTCTAATACATGGTGCAGAAAGTGTCATCAAGTAGGACATTTAGCCACTAAATATACCCGAAAACCAACCATTCTTGGAGCCTTCTATTCCTATTGTTTGCAGAAGAACCATACAGAGGATATTTGCTCTCTGAAAGAGATGCATGAACGAAGACAGAAGGATGAAAATGCAAGATTCAACTTGCTAGAGTCCAAAATGACAACACAGGATATTGGACCAAAACCTAGGGATTTTGGTCCTAATTTCGGTCCAAGGAGGTTTCCCTCTCAAAGTTACAGAGGCCGACAGCCTGGCCGTGGTTAGAGATCAGAAGTGGAATGTTACAGGTGTGGAGAAAAGAGACATATCTCCCCAAATTGTCCAAACCCTAGACGATCTGTGGATTACAAGCCCTTATGCAGCCGATGTAAAGGAGAAGGCCACACTGCAAAGGACTGTCCAAGCCCAGCCCTGTAAAGGCTAATGGCACTGATAGCCAACAGAAGGTATAAGAGCCTGCCTCTAATTTGGTAGAGTTGGAAGTTGCCGCTGTTATACGCACCAAGAAGAAGGAACCAATTGTTCAAAATGAAAATAATTCTCTTGCCAAGACTGTGAAGTTCAACCTGCCAATAGAGGGACAGAGTAGTACAGTACAGAGCACTGTAGTGTTATAGAGAGTTACAGAGACAGTCCTAGAAACAAGACCAGAGGCCCAGAAGATAGAAGAGATAAAAGCATTTTCAAAAATAGAGGAAGTGCCGATACTGCAATTATTAGAAGAAAAATGAAATATGAAAATGGGTGTAGCCCCATTCCCCAGCCGATTGGAGAAGCCTGTGGATCCTATCAAAGATTATGACTTGGTCAAAGACCTAGACACCTTTAAGCCAAACCTAACATTCCGACAGTTGCTGATTCTATCTCCCAGCTACCAAAAGAAATTCAAAAGCATCTTGACAAGAAGACATGGACTAAGGATCGCTCCTTCAACAGCGACCAAGACTAATAAGGCCCAGAGCATGTAAAGAAAGTAGATGTGGCTAACGCCTTCCTAGATCCTGGAACCCCAGAGATTAGTGTATGGATAGAAGAATGCTTTATTTCAGATGCATTGATTGATGGAGGCTCATCAGTATACATAATGATGGATGTGACAATGAAGGACTTAGGGTTGCAAGGAATTCAACCTACACAGTGGCTTATCAGATTGGTAGACCAAAGCAGAATTAAACCGTTGGGAATCCTTCCATATGTAAAAACAACCCTTGCAAGAAGAGACTATTGGTTGACATATCTGGTGATCAAACCAAATTCTTATGGGACCTCATACCCTCTATTGTTGGGAAGACCTTGGCTTTTTGAAGCAAGAGCCAGGACGGACTGGTTCAAAGGAACCCTAACCCTAGGCAGAGGACCCAACAAAGTGGTGTTGAAGTTGTATGGATCGCAAAAAGGCAATGGATCCACATCCATCGAAGTCATAACTAACTCCTCCAACGAGGTAACAGATGGTACATCAGGAGACGAAGAGGCCGTTAAGTAGATCTTTCCCAAGAAAACAGAGGCACAGTCCCTAATAGTGGACACTGTAAGTCAACTGCCAAGGGAAGCAAAATCCTTGTCCATGGGAGAATACCTCCTGTCTCAACTAGAATTAACTTCTGAAATCACCTTTGACAGTGAAATAGAAGCATGGATGTACTGTTCTCACTGTTACATGACAGACGCAGAGATAGAGCAGAGGCAGAACAGATACAGAGCAGTCAGATACAGAGACAGAGCAGAGGTAGAATAGATACAGAGCAGTAACAGATACAGAGACAGAGTAGAGGCAAAACAGAGACAAAGCGGATACAGAGACAGTCACAGAGACAGTAACAAACACAGAGCTAGAGCCAGAGGCAGAAGCAGAGTCAGAAGCTGTGACAGAAGCAGAAGCAGATGCAGAGGCAGAAAATCTATTCTTCTCTTACAGAGTCTCTATAGAAGCAGAGACAGAGCCTCCAGATGAAGAGGATAAAAATGATGAGGAAGAAAATGAAGCAGGTTATGAAAGTGAAAATGAAGAATTTTCTCTGATAATGGATGATCTTGTTGATATCCCTACAGAGACCTCAGAGGCCGAAGATCTCAGGATGCCAGATGGAATGACCATGGTTCCATTTGGGTTGATCAATGGACCACAAAGTATGCAGAATCTGTATAAGCAATGGATTAAAAGCATAAAATTAAGTTCACCAGTGGCTCCTGTTGCCCTGACCGTTCAGTCCATAGAAAAGATGATGATGATGCCCCTTGCCAACAGAAGCCAAAGCTCTCAGAGCCACAGCCCACGGTGCTTTGTGACATTCCTGGACGCATCCTTTGAAGATGAATCCTTGAGTCCTGAAGAGGTCACCACTCACACAGAAGCAAACAAAGCTCTGATACCCTTCCAAACAACCTCAACAGACAAATGAGTCATCTGTTCAGAAGGAGGACACTGGTTCTAGCGAAACATCAGACGAGGATACTACTCTCTTGAAAGAGTCAGATCTCTATCCAGAAGCAATTCGTGGGACATTTATCCATGAAGTGCAAGGTGAAAGGCAAGTAACATTGCTAGATACTGACGGTACTGAATGTCACCTGAAAGTGGGTCTCAATCTTCCAGAAGAAGAACTAGTGATCCTGTGAGACCTACTCAAAGAGAACTTAGACGTGTTTGCTTAGTCATATAAAGATCTAAAAGGGATTGATCCCACAATATGCCAACATCATATTGACCTAGAGCCTGATGCCAAACCTATAAGGCAAAGACAAAGGCACATGAATCCTAATTATTCTGCTCTGATGAAGGCTAAATTATTGAAACTTCTTGAAGCAGAGTTCATTTATCCCGTGGCTAACAGTGAATGGGTTTCGCCCATTGTGGTAGTACCCAAGAAGAACGGGAAACTTCGAATATGTATCGACTTCTAGAAGCTGAATTCGAAGACAAAGAAGGATCATTTCCCTATCCCTTTTACAGAACCAACTGTTGGACACAGTGGCAAGCCATGAGATGTCTTCCCTCTTGGATGGATTCAGCGGATATAACCAAGTCCAAATTGCAGAAGAGGACCAATCTAAAACAACCTTCACCATAGAATGCGGGACTTATACCTATAGAGTGATGCCATTCGAGCTCTGCCATCTTCCAACGAGTAATGATGGCTGCCTTCCAGAATCATTTACATGATTTTATTAAGGTGTATCTTGATGACTTTTGAGTCTATAGTTTGATTCGAGAGCATTGGGGACACCTAGAGCAATGTTTTGACAGATGTTGAGAGTATGGGATTTCTCTCAACCCTGACAAATGTGTTTTTGGTGTCTCATCAGGAGTTCTTTTGGGCCATATTGTCTCCGCACAAGGGATTGCAACAGACCCGGAAAAGATTGAAAAGATTGCCGCCTTAACAACACCAACAAACCACAAGCAATTAAGAGGATTTCTTGGCCATGTGGGCTACTACAGAAGATTTATTGCACATTTTGCAACCAAGGCAGCCCCTCTGCACAAGCTTCTAAGGAAAGATGTGGATTTCCTTTGGACCAATGATTGTGAAGAAGCCTTTAATACCCTAAAACAGTGCCTGATCCAAGCACCTATCTTGCAGCCTTCTGACTGGATGAAGGAGTTCTATGTGCACATAGATGCATCAGTTGAAGTGTTGTCCTATGTCAAAAGGGCTCCTCTAAATTAGATCAACCCATATATTATGCAAGTCAAAAGGTCACTAATAGGGAACGGAACTGCACAGTGAGAGAGCTTGAATGCTTAGCAATGGTGTTTGCACTGGAGAAGTTTTGACACTATCTATTCTCAACGCATTTCAAGTTCTATGTGGATCATGAAGCCTTGTCCTTCCTGATGAACAAAGCATATGTTAAAGGATGATTGATGAGATGGTTACTCCTCTTCCAAGAGTTTGATTTCGAAGTAGTCACTAAGCCTGGCCGTTCCCATGTCCTAGCCGATCATCTATCACGGATCCCTCAAACTGCAGAAGAGGAATAGGATGATCCTGACCTTCCTGATACTTCCTTGTTTCTAGTTGAAATAGTCACTCCCTAGTATGCAGACATAGCCAACCTCCTAGCAACTCAACAGTATTCTCCTAGCATCTCAAGCCGTGAGAAGAAGAAGCTTCTGTTAGAATCAGCCCCCTACACTTTGCTAGGTGGTGCACTGTACAAGAGAGGCAAAGATGAAGTGCTGCGAAGATGTGTTGCAGGGGATGAAATCGGCATAGTATTGAAAGCATGCCATGACGAACCCTGTGGTCAGGAGAAGCAACAGCCAAGAAGGCTCTGTTAGCAGGATACTGGTGGCCGACCCTCCACAAGGATGCATACGACTACTGCAAAAGATGTTATGCTTGTCAACAAATGGGGAAACCCACCAAAACAAGTCCCATGCCACTGTAACCCATTCTTCCCCTAAAGCCATTTGAGAAGTGGGGGATCGATTTTGTGGATCCCATTGATCCACCCACCAGACGAAAGCAGAACAGATACATCTTAGTATATACGGATTATGTCACAAAGTGGTGTGAAGCTAAAGCTCTGAAGCGGGACGATGGTAACAACGTAGCCCTGTTCATGTACGAGAATATTATCACCCATTTTGGCAGTCCCCTTGAGCTGGTAAGTGACATAAGTACTCATTTCCTTAACAAAATCATGGAGGAGTTTTCGGAGCTGTATAAGATCCGCCATCGCAAGTCCACTCCCTATTACCCCAGAGCCAATGGCCAAGTTAAAGTCACCAATCGCATCCTCTACTCGATTCTCACAAGAACGATTGCCGCACATCGTCGCGATTGGGACGATCGACTTACAGAGGCCCTCTGGGCATACAGAACCTCCCATAAGGCACCTACAAGACAGACCCCTTTCCAGCTAGTGTATGGGACAGAAGTCGTCTTCCCTGTTGAGCTGGAATTGCCCTCTTTGCAAGTGGCAGTTAAAGAACGCTTAGGAGATAATGAGTTACTGTAACGTCGCCTCCTGCACTTGGAATGCTTGGATGAGATACGGCGGATAGCCCTACAGTGCATGGAAACCACTCAGGCGTGATGCAAGGCCTATCATGACAATTTCATCAAGCACAAGGAGTTCAAAGAAGGTGATCTTGTCCTGGCCTATGATTCGAGGTTTGGCAAGCTTCAACAACGGTGGATAGGCCCGTACAAGCTACTTGCTGTCAATCCTAATGGCTCTGTTCAGGTGCAGATCGTTGATGCCTCTGATGATCCCTTCATGATCAATGGCTATCATCTAAAAAAGTACTTCCCTCCCTAGGGATCTTGACAATCACAATCGACCTACTCTCTCCCTTTTGGACGTCGCACTATCCTTCTTGTCGTGCTTCTGATAGCCCTTATGATTCTCCTCATGAGGCGGTCTCGTTCTGCTAACCCCTCATAGATACCTCTCCACCCGACCTTGTTCTCTTCTCATCTGATCCAACAACGGTGGCGAGGTTGGTCCTGACATATGGTATTTCTACCATTCTCTTTTTCACAGAACAAAAAAAAGAAAAAAGAAAAAAGAAAAAAGAAGAAAAGGAAAAGAAAAAAAACAAAACAAAACAAACGAAATTGTTATGGGAGAAAAGGAAGAAATTCCCTATGATAACAGGCCTCGTTCCAAGAAAACGTGGAAACACCCTTGGGCGAGAAGCTAAATGTGGAAAAGGTGGTAACACCCCGCAGTTTAGGATAGCTGACTCATCACCAGCAGAACCTTTCCAGTAAGTAATTTGAAGCCACCTCCCTTGGTGTGCTATCTCTGTAATATCGGTCCATCTACCCTTCTTAATAGACGACTCTTCTTACAAGTTATTGAAGTATAAGATTTGTAGGCCGTCTCCCTGGGTATGCCTCCTCCTCAAGATCCTGATGACAACAACAGCCGCCATGATCTTCATCACCAACCCCTTGAGTGATGTGAGCTTCATCCTGATAGGATGGGGACGTGCGAATGGGCTACCCTTTGTATCTATCAGAGCGTGAGACAGAGGGTGGGGTGAGTGACCAGTCTTTCCCTTCTAATCACATGAGAGGTGAGATGTGTGAACGGAGTGTTGCACGCATGGGATGGGCCTCTCAATGCACAAAGCACGATCTGTTCATGTGCACTGCACCATCAGGCTTCCTGGCCTTCCTTCTTGCACTGTATGCCGGCACAGGGTGGGATACACAGTTGCACCATCAAATGCGCACAAGGCATACAACCTCTGCACAAGTGACCGTGAGGATTACATCAATGGGTTTCAGGAATGGGTTGCCCTCTATATCTATCAACATAGCGTGAGACAGAGGGTGGGCTGAGTGTGACTGATGTTTCTTCGATCAATTATCAAGAGGTAAGGATTAAGGGACGTTATGAAAATTGGAGTCAGGTACGTTTCTGTTTTCCTATGCACCCACAGGATGGGTCTCTGCCATCAATGTGTAAAATATTACACGGTGCAGTGAACAGAATCTGAGAAAGAGATAGAGAGTACACAATAGATAAGAGGAGAATCAGTAAATTCTTTAGCTCCAAACAACTGATACAAAGATGGCTCTGTCCACCCGTGCGCTTCCACCGTGTGAAGCTTAGATGGCGATCTAGACAGAAGATAGGTGAAGAGCTTAAGGCTAGCTGGAACAACAACTCTGATCGGGTGAAAGATGAATGATAGATGGCTATGAAGGGGTTTAGCTTTTATAGCCCGCGAAGGCTGTTAGGTCGGCCTGACCGACCTACCATATGAGCCTCCACTAGTCGGCCAGGGAATATTTCCTTTACCATCAGGCTGGGGATATTGCCCCCCGACCCCCGTCAGGGGGGCCAACGGCCCCTCTGGGACCCCCCAGCCAGGGGCCGCTTCCGTGGCCCCCGGACCCCAAAATAGGGGCCCCTTTTAACTCCCTTACCCCGCAACTCGATACAATGCGCCTCGAGTTGCTACCAGCTTAACCACTCCGTCTAACCCAAAGATTAGACCCACAACGGTCACCTTTTTGCCATCCGGTCACATAGACCTCATCTAATATACAAGTCAAGACTCAACCAATGTCCGGGCTCACATTTGGCTTCTCCTCATAATGGGGGCCTTACAATTTTGAGCACCATGGATCATTGGTAGCATCTAATGAGGGTGGGGCATTGATCATATCTAACACAACATAGGACACGTCACTCTGTTCTGTATACTGCACTACAAGGCTCCCTGGCCTTTCTCCTTACACCTATGCCAGATGGGCGAAATGCACTGATGCACCATCAATTGTGCACACTGGCATACTCTTTCTACACCATCCCCTTGTCGATTCCTAAATCGGGTGTGAGCTCTGGGTTTTCATCATTATTTTCTCGAGTGATGTTAGTAATGGGGTGGGTGACTGCTCTTTCAATCCATTTGAGTGATCGTGAGTTGAGTGCAATATCCCTTGTCATCGACGAATTTCCTGTGATTCCCTCAACCAGCTATCTCCCTGGGTGCTGCCGCGTGGTCCCTGCGACGCAAGACGTGTGCTATGAAGACACCTTGGTACCTCTTGTAGGCGACAACGATACAAGACACAATCTCGATCATTGACATTCCTCATCGGCAATATGGGCCAAGTTTTTCTAACCCTACACCTTCTGTTTCTCCGTGACGGTCATGTCTTAAGTGTTGGGACGTTCGTGGTTGGTCTGATGTGTGGTCCTAGGTCCTTCTTGTTCGGTTTACCCTTCCTGCTAAGGTTTTAATTGTGGGGACGCGTCCCTGCGCATCTATGATGTATACCCCCATGCATATATCCTGTTATGATCATGCATCTATGCCATGACTTCATTTTAACATAATGGGTCCCTTCCCCACTCTTCCGTTCTATTTCACCCTGTCCTCCGGAGCCGTTTCTTGATCGTTTACCTTTATCCTTTGTTTTGTGATTTTTCCATATGAACGCACCCTAGGTTCACTGAAACTCACATCCAACCTTATAGCCGTGTTCGTCCCTTCAAGCTGACGATTTTTCCTTTTTACCATCTCCTGTTCCGACGGACGGTTCTAAAGTTATTAATTTTTGAAGCAATTTCCATAAAATAGACGGTTTTCCATGTGAACGTGTATTTATTGTTTCGGAACCCTGATCTGATGTACCAGCCCTGTCCTACCATTCCTCTTGACATTTTTCCTTCTTACTCTGCATCATTCCGATGCACGGTTCATCCGTTATTAATTTTTATAGGTTTTCGGGTTATTTTTCATACCTATTTTTCACATTTTTTCATGCGAACCTTTCCTATTTGCATCGGAATTCCAGTTTAATTTGACAGTCGTGCCTTGCCAGCCTTTCCCCCACTTTTTCCTTTTTCCTCCCCCCTTTTCCAACTGTCGAATTTTTAGTTATTACTTTTTTCGAGTGTTTTCGAATGTGTTTTTTGTGTTTTTTACCACATGCACCTCTCCTAGTTCCTTTCCAACTGAGTTTTGATGCATCAGCCCTGTGAATCCCTTTCTTTTGGACATTTTTCTTGTTTATTGTCCTCTATTTCGGTGCACAGTTCTTCCCGTATTAATTTTTGAGTCCATTTACGGGTCTGTTTTTTGGATTTTTCCCATGTGAACACATCCTATCTTGATCGGAACTGTGTTTTGCCGAGATAGGGTTGTTGGACACCTTGTTTTTCACATTTTTCCTTCTTTGCGCACTTCGTTCCGATGCATGAATTTTCTGATATTAATACCCGCATGTGTTTTCGGGCTTGTTTTTTGCGTTTTTCCTTTGTGAACACCCTAATTTTACCTCGGAACCTATGTCGCATGTTTCCATCTTCCAGCACCTTTTTCCTTCTTACGGTTTTTTGATCCGACGTATGGTTTGAGTTTTATTAATTTTTATTCCTTTTTGCCGTGTGGCCGCGTTTCTCGTGTCGCGCGTGAACGCGCTTGTTTTTGGTTTTACGCGCCTCGAGATGCCCTTGTGACGTCTGTGGTTCGCGCATCGCCGTCCTTGCCCTGTTTGATCCCGTCATTTCAAAAAAAAATTTAAACCCCTACCCCGTGCATGTGCATGGGACGGGGGTGCGTTCTTTTGCACACCTATATTCAATTTATTTTTATTAAAAAAATAAACAAACAAAAAACAATAACAAATAATAAAAAAAAATCAAACACACAACAAACCAAAAACACAAAATTAAAAAATAATTATTATTATTATTAAAAAAAAACAACTAACACACAAACCCACCAAAACAAGAAAAACAAAAGAAACAAACACACCAAAGAAGAAAAAAAAGGGAAAGAGAAAAAAAAAACTAACAAAAAGCCACACCACAAAACATTAATTGACACGAAAAAAAAAACAACTAAAGTTAAACATTTCTAAATTAACACAATTTTTTTAAAAAAAAACACAACTGCTTACCTGCGACGTGCTGTCTCGCATCCTCCTCTCCAACTCGCCCTTCAACTGCCACGCGCCTCGCCTCGTTCCTTTCGTTCCTCCTCCCCCTCCTCTCCCACCCTTCCGTCGACAGCCCCCACTCCCCTCGCCTCGTTCCTCCTCCCCCTCCTCTCCAACCCTTCCGTCGACAGCCCCCACTCCCCTCGCCTCGTTCCTCCTTTCCCTCCTCTCCAACTCGCCGCTGGCCCACCCCATCATCCTCCCACTCCTCCTCTTCCGCCTCCTCCCACTCCTCCTCCCATTCCTCTTCTTCCTCTTCCTCCTCCTCCTCTACGCTCTCCTCCGCCGGCAGCCCTGCGCGACCGCCCTCCTCCCACTCCTCCTCCTCCTCCTCCTCCTCCTCCTCCTCCAGCGGCGTTTCCCCTCTCTCCACCCTGGTTAGTTATCATTAACTAACCTTAGTTATCACTAACTAACCGTAGTTAAAACTACCTAACCTTAGTTATAAAATTAACTAACCTTAGCTTAAACTAACTAACCTTAGTTTAAACTAACTAACATTACTTAAACTAACTAACATTGACTAACATTACTTACATTACTTAAACAGACTAACCTAACTAACCTACTTGATTTAACACACTAAACTAACTTAATTGACTTTCCCAGACTAAGCTAACCTAATTAACTTAACCTACTCACTCACCTAATACACTTAGGTTACCCCCTTACAACCCCCGTTTCTGCCCCTTCCTCTTCGTTGTCTTCCCATTGTGTAGCCGTTCTCGGTGTACGGGTGTGCTAGCGGGCGTTCACGCGCGAGGACGTGCTTCCGACTTGTCCGTACGGTGGAGTGTTGCAATCAGTCGTTCACACGCAATCATCCTTTGTTGTTCACATGCAGCTCGAGTACCACCTTTTAATTTCCAAACCCGAAAAATACATAAAAGCAAATAAAAATAAACATAAAACACCAAAAATTTCCAAAAATTCATTACAATTCATTTAAAATCCAAAAAAATTACATAAAATTTCCTTTTAAAAATTTTAATATTACTGAAATCATTTGGAAAATTTTTAAAAGTGAAAATTTAAAAAAATAAATTACAAAAAAATCAAAATTTGAAAATTTCTTCAAAAATACATGCAAAATGAGTAAAATTCATTAAAAATTAGTAAAAATTCAAAAAATATCCAAAAAATTTTCCACAAACTCCCTTGCACATTTTGTCAATAATTTCTCAATAGAAAATATTTCCATAAATGGCCAAAATATTATTTGAAGTCAAAATCCTAAAATTTAATACTTCACCTCATGGAAATTCATTTTAAATTCCAAAAATCGACTAAAAAATCATGGATAAATTCAAACACATTGTTGACACTTGTTGGATTGCTGAAATTCCACCCTTACACTTCACAACATATTCATGTGTCCTATATCCCGTTTTAATCTTTTTAAAAAATTAAAAAAAATTATCACAAAGAAAAAAAAATCAACACACTATACACAATACAAACATGCCTAAAATTCAAAGATGAAAAAAATCCATAAATAAAAATAAATAAATAAAAATAAAATCCAAATAAAACAAAAACATTAAGATGCTTTATTTTTTCCAATCAGTGGTGTTTGTTTTTTTTTATTGGATTCCTTGCATTTGGGGACTACTCAGTGCGCCTTCCATCTATTGCTTACACACCCCTACCAGGTATTTATTTTTTGAGCTTTATTCATTTTTATTATCCCTTAACCACAATTAATTGCTAAAATAAACTATATTCACCCACTTTTTCACGTGCATTCGCGCTAAACACACAGTTTCTAATAATTTAAAATCAACCAGCCATTCATTTTGCATGCGCTACGTGCGCTTAAGAGGCACCTTAATTTTTAATAAAAATGAACCAGGCGTCATAAAAAAGAACGCGCTAGAAAAAAAAAGCGCACCACATCACCATTAATTTCTAATTAATGAATTTGCATTTAGAGACCCCAGTCTGGGAATCGCAGTCCGGGTTTCGATAATGCACAATTTTCACCCTAATAAGTTGTAATTAAAATTTTAAGAAGGAACCACCGTTTTCTTATTAAGGTTTATAACTTAATAAAATGTCACCCATTGTTAATAATTTCTTAAAATGAACCCTTCATTAAAATTATTTTCTCTCACTATACTTTTTTCTCCCTTTTTAATAAACACGCTTCGTGGGATGGGCGCGTAAAGTCCTCTTAGTTGAAAATGTTGGTTAAAAGTTATGGTCAGGTCCTGATTTAGATTTTTATGGCATTATGGTTTGTTTATGTGCTACGATTACGGGTACGGTTTGAAGTTTTTTTCTTTCTTGCCTGATACGGGGTTTTGGGTGCCTGCTTGTTCATCACATGAAGTTTTCGGTCGCATATGTGTAGAGGTCATGCAGAATTTTTTCTAGGATGTGGGTTGTTTGGGGTGGTAAATTGGTTAGTTACATCTATGTGTGTGTGCTTCTTTTGATTGATTTCTTTTTTATAGCTATTTTTGTTGTTTTGCAGGCATTCTTTGTGATTGTCTGTGTTGTGATGTGTGTGTTTTCCATCTAAATGGCGTCTCACACTCCTCCTCCTATCCAGTATGTCCCGTTGATCAGTAGGGATTATTCTTCCCTACTGGCTTTTGAGCCTATAGTGAAAGTAGGACTTGCGACTTTCGTGGCTACTTCATTTCCATTGATTCCAGATGATCCATCCCTGTGTGATGAGTTTCTTGCATCATACAATAAGAAGTCAGGCCTGGTTCATGGTGCTTCCATGGTTTTGACACCCTGAGGTTTAGGGAAGGCTTTGTCTCTTCCCTACAAAGGAGAGCCCTTTGTCACAGCTAGACAATTATTCTCCAATGATGAGATTTTCAAGCTATTACAGAAGCAGACCAAAGAGATTCTAGATGTCAAGAAAGTGATTAACACTTCAGGAGTATCTTTTCCCATGATCACTGATCCTCTTTGGAAGTTAGTTTGCCAGTTTCTCCAAGACAAATTTATGCCTACCAAAACACCATCCCATTATTTGTCCAAAGAGCTCTTCACAGCTTCCAGGATGGTGTTAAAAGGGGTGGCGATTGATTGGAGTACTTACCTGCTTACAAAGATGGACCAACATTTTGTCAAAGTAACCAGAGGGAATGCCACAAATGTCACTTATGGTTCCTACTTATATGCTTTTTTGACATACTCAGGCCTTAAGAAGGGTGTGCTACCACCTCCTCCATCTGATCCAGTACCTCCCCCTCCACCTTCAAAAGAGTCAGAACCTATTGACATAGAGGATCTTGATTCCCCTCCTCCATTGGTTATTCAGCGGAAGCGCTTGAAGCGTGTGGCAGATAAAACTCCCTCAGTCATTCCTTCAGTAACAATTCCTGCTACATCTAACAGTGACCTCCCTGCTTACCTCACATGTAACAATTTATTCAGGGCACATAGAGAGGGTTCTTTGGAAATATCAGTCCCTTCACTACACAGTTTAGTGTCAGGAGATGCTATTCCATTCCTTTGTAATGACATCCAGAGTTCGATTGAACTTTCAGTGACAGCTCGTGTTCAACAACTGTATGCTTCTTTCTATGAAGAACTGATGCAGTCCAAAGACCAATTGCATAAGGCAACCATAGAGTTAGCCTCTACTAAAGACACTCTTGCAAATCTATTTAAGTAGATGGAGCAACAAACCCAAATGATTGAGACCCAGAGAGAAGAAATATCTTCTTTGAAGTTTCAGTTAGCAGAAGCTCAGTCAAAGGTCACTAGAGTCTTGGAGGAGAAAGAGAGGATGTCCAAAGAAGCTCAAGAGTTTCAGACTCTTTTAGATGCAAAACTGTCAGATTTACAAACTGCTCATAATACAGTGGAATCACAAGCTTCCCAGATTAAGTAGTTGCAAGACCAACTGGCACACTCACGGTCCGTTCCTCCAAGCCCCAATGTTTCTATTATTCCTTCCATGTTTAAGCAGGACTTGGCAATTCTCCAGAGATAGGCCACATTGTGTCCATTGTTTCAAGATAAAGTGGAAAGATTGCAATCCAGGATGGATTTGTTATGGTCTACATTTGAGCACTTTCAGGAATATGTTCCTCTAGACCATTTTTTCTTTGTCCACTATCAATTGCAGAAGTTGGCCTTCTATATGAAGCTTTCAACGATAGATCTTCCTCTTCCAGAGGATGGTTGGAGTGGGCTTGGTCTCCTGATTTGCTGGCGGAAGTGGTCCGTATGGTGTTTGAAGTTTCTGTGATGATGGATACCATGTTGCTGTCTTACATGTATCTACGAGGTGATCTGTTGATTTCAAATGATGTAGATCTGGCCTGGTATGTGGGAGACGTGGTTTTGCAAGCCGTTTTGTATGTCAACTATTTGGAGTTGAGGATAGAAGACATGTTCCAGTGCCTCTATTCCTAGCCTATTGTACTACCAACAAATGGCTCATTGCTATGATACCTATCTTTCCTGTTATCAAACCAATTCAGCAGCTATCTTACCTCTTCTTTTTCAACCTCAAGGTTTTCCTCAAATTCCTATATTTACCTATTGTTCTTTC
This sequence comes from Lygodium microphyllum, assembly GCF_053477565.2. Classification (NCBI taxonomy): domain Eukaryota; kingdom Viridiplantae; phylum Streptophyta; class Polypodiopsida; order Schizaeales; family Lygodiaceae; genus Lygodium; species Lygodium microphyllum. The sequence continues at coordinate 177,520,324 of NC_141135.1, forward strand.
ATCGAAGATAGAGTATTTTCCCCTTCTCTACCATACCCTTCACCATATATCCATATACCTTCTACTTTTCCTGCTTATCAATTGACATCTTTCCTGACTGATTCACTTCAATTTTCAGCCACTCCTGCTTTAGCTTATTTCTCCTTTTATGATTTTGCCTACCCATCTCTTCATCCTCTTTTACTTATTCCACTTCCATCTCCTGCCACTTCTATTTCTCAACCCCCTCAGTTGGTTAGTGAGTACGATGGATTTGATCAACAGATTCCCAGAAGAAGAGGATGGAGCTCGATTGATTCTCTTACGGGACCACAGATTAACTTGCCAATAATTCCAGGGGACTGGACTACGGCTAGTCAAGCATACTAGAATTACCTCCATTTTGCTCACCAATATTCACAATCTCTAGATCCTTCAGTGAGATTGACAGCTCATTTTGCTTGGTATCTAGCATACATGCATAGGCATTCCCATAATGATCAAAAGGCCATTCCAAAGCTTTGTATGAATGTCAATGTGAACATTGACTCCCAACAGTTGGATGTCCTATATTTTCATGCCCTATGTCTACCTAGCAGATACCTTGTTTTGCTAGAAAGGATGTGCTGCCTGCAGTTCTTTCAAAATCCTCCAAAGATATTTGTAGATGCGTCCTTCTCCATGGATCGTTTTCGAAACCACCAAGCCTTCAAAAGGGATCACCTTCATTGATGCCTTTTCAATGTATTTTGGATCATTCTTAATTATATAAATATCTCTCTTTTTGGAGGTGTCATTCAGATGGTTGTGTTAGTGTTTGTGTGTGTGTTGTAATAATTGTATGTGATGAGTTCGTGATGATTGAGAATAATTTGTTCGAGAGCTCTTTTCAAACTATTGATGGTGGATGGAAAGCCTATAGTGGAAAGCTAAAGAAAAACCTCTTATATCCTTTACAAATTTGTTATGACTTTTAAATGATTATCAGATGAGTTAATGAATAACGAAGTTTTCCTTTAGTATTTTTTTTAGAAATACAGGTGATAAGTTGGGGTTGTGGTTTGGCGAGATTATTGTAGATCCTTCGGAAGATAAATTTGAGCTCTTTAGTGAACTTATATTCTTCTTTTCCTTAGGTCGCGAGGATGCTTCCTTTCTAAGTGTGGGGATATGTTGAGAGTGGAAAAAGACTAAATTTTTGACTCATTTTTGTTGTTTTTGAGGTCTGAATGATTGATTTTTTATGGATTTAGAGTGATGTATGGTTGATAATGGAAGTGTTTGAGAGTGTTTTGGATGATATTGATTATGTTTTGGAAGATCATGATGATTCTCAATGAAAATATGAAGCTCACTGATGTTCTAATGGGTTCTGTTGAGGTTCTAATTGGTTCTGTATACCTTCTGTATAGCTTCTGTTTTGTTCTGATTGTCTTCTATATGAAGTATGGATTGATGATTGATGAAGATTGAGATCTTTTGGAAGCTTATTGAATAGTTTTTGATAGTTTGGAATGGTTTGAGTATGAGTTATGAGGTTCTAATGACCTTTTGTAACCCTTTGTAAACCTTCTATAGAGCCTCTGTCTCTGCTCTGTCTCTGCTCTGTAAATGTTCTGTATTTGCTCTGGTACTATATTGTATTGTTCTGTAGATCTTTAGTAAGTGTTCTATAGAAAGTATGTGTGACTTTGGGAAAGTTTTCTAACTTTTGAAAATGATGAATCTAATTTCAAAAGAGCTAAAACAAATGGAAGAAGCGGCTGCTGAAGACTGAAGAGAAGACTGGAGTGACAGTGATAGTAATGAGCTGTGAAGAGACACTGTAGTGGCTCTGGTGCCTCTTCATATCAGACATACCTCTTGGGAGGTGCATCCACGACTTAAGAAGGATTATTGAGAGTTATTATGAGAGTATTGTAGTGAGGAGATGATGTACTATTGATAGAGTGAAAGAGAGAGAGCCAGAGATAGTCAATTCTATCAAAACAATGTAACTGTATATGAGAGATGGAGAGAGAGAACTATGAAGGCATTTAAGATGAATACTATGTGATTGATTTCCATTCAAAGATGGTGTATTCTTTTATGCTCATTGTTCTATTGATGGATTCTATGAAGATGTTGAAGATTATGGTTGATTCTATCAAATCCGTGGGAGATATCTACTATGATGCTGCGTGAAGAATTGCTATTTTCTTTGTTTTGATGATCAAAAGAATGAAATAAAAGCTTGTTGATGTTACAAGATAGATTTTCTTGCAGTAGAATCCCCTTTTCCTTGGTGTTTCTCTTGGGGCTTCAGTATCGAAAATTAACTACACCTATATGGAGAAGTTGTGCCTTGCGATGGTATTTGCAACCAAAAAGTTCAAGCACTACATTCTTTACAAGAGGGTAGTTTTTTATACAAAGGCGGAAGGGCTTCAACTATTGTTGAATAAATTACAGTCACCTGATCATTTAGCAAAGTGGTTAATCACTTTGCAGGAATTTGATTATGAGATTAAGAGCAAGCCGTCGAAGCTTCAGGGCATTGTAGAGTGTCTTGTGGATTTCGGACAACCAAAAGAGGACTTGGCTGAAGGAAGTGACATGGAAACTTTGTTCAAGATTGATAGATGTCTATTCCCTCATGGTATGCTGCTATAACGCACTATCTTTCTATGGGAGAGACTGGAGCTACTTTATCAAAATCGGAGAAGATGAAAATTAAACAGCAGCCATTGAAATTTTCCTTGATCGCAAGAATATTATATCGGCAGGGTGTTGATGATATTTATCGCCGATGTGTGATGCCCGACGAGGTTCCATTTATACTGGTGGAAGAGTGCCATGACTCCGCTTGTGGAGGGCACTTTGTTGGGTGGTTAACGGCACAGAAGGCTTTACGAGCTGGTTATTGGTGGCCGTCCATCTTCGAGGATTCATTTGACTATGTCAAGAGATGTGATACATGTCAAAGACATGATAGTCGAGAGAATAGGAAGCGTCCACTTACGCCAATTATGGCTACCCTTTCGTTTGAGAAATGGGACATCAATTTTGTGAGACCGATTACCCCATTGTCTACAGCTCAGAAAATATACATTATAGTAGCAACTGATTACTTTACAAAGTGGTCAGAAGCATGGGCGACGAGGTAGGACAATGAAAAAGAGACTGCCAGTTTCCTACTTGAGCAAATCATCTGCCATTTTGGTCCGCCAAAGGAAATAATATCAGACTGTGGAACCCATTTTTTAAACAAGGTAATTAGAAGCTTGATTGAAGATGGAAAATTAAGCATAACAAGACGACCCCCTATAATCTACAAGCTAATGGACAAGTCGAAAGTACCAATAAGCAGCTTCTGGATATCCTATCCAAGATAGTCTCCGAAAAGAAGCGGGACTGGGATACAAAATTATATATGGCAGTTTGGGTGTATAACACAACGTTCAAACGAGCTACTGGCCACATCCCATTCAAATTAGTTTATGGGGAGGAGTGTGTCTTACCCTTAGAAATTGAGTTGCCGACCATAAGATTCGCATTCAATTATTCTTTGGGTGATGAAGATGCCCTATTTGAGCAGTTTACGACTATAGCCCACTTGGATAAACTTAAACTGTAGAGTCTGTTGCACCAAGAGGTGGCTAAATGTCGGATGAAGCAGTTGCATGATCTAAAAGCGAAGAGGTATACCTTTAAGAAAGGGCAGTTAGTTCTATATTACGATGCACGTAGGGAGCTATTTTCAGGAAAGCTGGAACCTCAATGGGATGGCCCTTACAAGATAGTTCGGATAGGTAAAAATAAGTCCACGGTTTTATTAGCTTATCGACAATGAGTGGAATTTAAGAATAAGATTAATCTTAATAAGATTAAACCTTATTATTTCTAAATATGCTAACGTGCTAAATGCATTGTAGGTCTATGATGGGGTTGATTTGAGACCTGCAGGGGAGCTTAAATTCGTTGATGGGACAGTTAATCCCTTATTTGGAGCACCCATATCTTGAGCAAAGATATTATCAGGGGAGGCTTATTTGGTGGAGCAAGGGATATAAAGTGATCGAGCAAGAAGACGACACCTTTGTGTGGGAGATTAAAGTTTTCTACCATCACTATTTACAAATCTTGACAAGCATCCCTGTTGAGTTTAATGAAGAAGGTGCGATGGAGCCGTCAGTTCATCCTCTAAATATGTTGAACTTTGATTATCATAATTATGAATAGGGGAGTTCTTGATGGCTGGGTGTGTAAACCATTATGGACGTATACATTATACTTTGATGGAGCGTCCAGGGGCCCTAATAGAAAAGGAATTGTTGGAGTAGTTATCCGAGATCCCCGACGTAGAGTTACAATGAAATTAGCTGCTTATCTCGGGGTAGGATTTACTAACAACATGGCAGAGTATAAAGCCCTGATTATGGGATTGAATATTGCTAAGAAAGGTGGTATTCGGAAATTGTTAGTAAAAGGGGATTCCCAACTGATCTTAAATCAACTCAATGGGACATATACATTCCGGAATCCTCTCCTTTGTATGTATCATTGAACTGCTATAACCCTACTTGATGAATTTGAGAGCATATCTCTTCAGCTCATTCCACGTTATTGGAATCAGTTTGCGGATTCCTTAGCTAATTTTGCTTATGAAAAGGACCTCTTCTTCAACTGTGGTCCTAGTCCGGATATTGCTATTGATAATGAGATAGGACATGGTCGCTTGTGGGGAATATTATCAAACCACGTGTTATATGGCAGGCGTTGGTTGATATGGGTAATGAGAAGAGTGGCCGAGACCCATCTACCACTATTATCTTCGACCCATCGGTTGATCCGACGGCATGTTATGCGTACGCCTCTTGTTATATATGCAGGAGGTATGGGCCATAAATTGATACATTTAGTTTAGGGCTGAGAGCCCTATTTTTTCCCTTGGAATGGAGCGTATTTGCGTATATCTGCCTTTTTCCAAGGTTGGTTTGTTTGTCTCCTTAGGCCAAGAGGACCAGTTAGTTTGTAGTGAAATGTGCTATTTCTTTAGGCCAAGAGGGCCCTATCTCTGTTTGGTGCAGGTACGTTTAATGCTTTGTTGTTTTAGTGATTGCACCATACAGGTTGACGAAGTCGCTGGAGGGAGGCTTTGCTGCGAAGGAGCTACTTGTGGCCATTCTAGGTGGTTTCGTCCCCTTTCCGAGTTTTTGCCCTTAAGCAATTAGTGATATATGTGCGGGTAAGGGTTATTTTCTTTTGTTTGTTGGGTACTAGCACTTGAGGCATGAAGTCCCACGTTTAGGCTCTGTATGTCTGGGGAAGGTCTGAGTAGTCATTGCCTCCTGCAAAGGCATTGTCAAGCATTGAAAGACCTATTTTAGAAGGCAATCCTAGTGACCCTGTCGTGATCACCTGTTAGGCGACCATTCTAGGAGTTCCTGCTAGTTGTGAGGCAGTTAAAGAAGCCTACTAAAATAATGATGGAAAGAGGCAAGACCCTAAAGATCTGAAAGCCAATTTCTGAATATATGGAGGTGTGTAAAAAGCGGTTCTAACCCTTATAAAAATAGAAAACGAAAGAAAGAAAAATCATTGAGCTATTGTTTATCGTCTTGTGAAGGCCTAGTAGGTTCTTGGGGCCGAGACAAGATCCGGGACCAACTGATGCCAAATGGGATGGAAGAGGGTGACATGGCAAACCACTCTCAATTGTTGCAACTTTACCTACTTCCATACAACTTCCTTGGTCATATTGAACCAACACAAGCCCCGCCATTTTAAAGTGATTCCCACCCTAACCCTTATGACCCTCCCATATGTGTGCATCTACACTTGCAAACCATAACAAATCACCACTTGCAAAGCAATCTTTGCCCTAGATTGGGTTTGTTTTTTAGACTACAAAACAAGTCTCAAGATGGAAGGTGACACAAATTGCTTGTTATTCACTCACATTTGCACATGAATAGTATGTTGCTATTAAAGCTGCAACACCAACTTCACACATGACTAGCTTTTTTTTAAAAACTTGCAACTTTATATGATCCCATGACAAATATGCCATTGTTCATCTAGCATGACAACAATCACCTTACTAAAACAAGGGAAAAAAATGTAGCCATTGAGATGTTGCACCTTAGGAATAGATCGATTGAAGTATCTTTCTATCTTCTTCAAATTTTCTTCGTCTCTTTTGTTTGCGAAGAGATTGAAAGCAACACATGCAAGAAATTTTCACTCAATATAGTCCTCCCCATATAATCTAAATCAGCTTGATTGAAGAAAATTACTACATACCTTTTCTGCCAAATTGACCACTCCTTCCAATTTTGTGCATGTACAATTCATACTCTGGCTCATGGGAATATTCATTTTTTTATTGGTAGATCATAGTTGACCACGAGAATGACCTAAGATCCCACCACAAAAAGGACCCACAATTAAAAAACCAAACAATACTAATAAAGCCAAATAAAGTTACACAAAAAAAAACATGTTGGTCCATTTTCAGGAATCTTGTACCTAATGGTTTATACACAACAAACAAATATGTACAACTAAAAGGAACCTACAGTTACTTGTGCTTGATCAAAACCTCAAGTGAGAAAATTTGTTATTATCAAAATAAATGTCACTCCAGACCTAAATTCATTTATGGACGAGGTCACGATCCTCAAAAGACATGCCACCATGAATGGATGTGCATGTTGTCTCACTGTTGCTAGTCTATCATTGCCTTGTGCTACTTCGAGTTTTGACAAAAATAATTGCATGTCCAAACTTTTCAACATCAGCAGGAAATATTTGATCAATAAGTGCAGAAAAGAAGGAATCATATATAGAATAAAGTAGACCTGTGCAAGCATATGACCAGCTTCATCAAAAACCAACACTATTATGTGGTTGGTGCTCATGATTTTTATAGTCGTCCCTTTTTTAATGGCTCCTAGTGTACCAATCACAACTCAATCCACAATCTACTCATTCTTTGCTCTTGAAGAAGAGTTGTTGTTGGCAGAATATGAGGAGACGGCATGAACAAAAGTGCCCAAAAATTTGGCCATCTTTTGAAGCACCTCATCATTCTACCAATAAATCACACCAATCAGACAATATGGTCAGATTCTTTGGTTGGACAAAAATAGATTACCTGAGGTGCTTTCAAAGAAAGATTGACCCTTTTTAGCATTCTGAGGATGAAACATGTAGTCTTGCCAGACCCATTGTGAGCCTATGCAATAAGGTGGTGATATGGTGGAGTTAGGATCATAGGCAGAGTAATTGATTGGATTTTACTAGGTCTCACAAAGTTCATCTCAGAGTAGAGCACCTGCAGGAACTTGCGTGATAGGTTTAGATCCTTGAATGTATTTGCAAAAGCATAAATTGTATTTTTGTCTCGCAGGACCTAACACGTATCAATAACCAGTGAAAAACCTAACTTAGTAGAGATACGACAACACATTTTGTCCTTAAAGTCCAGGTCAATCCATCGTTTGGCATTGAATCCGAGATCGTTGTCTTGAGTCAATGATTCTCTATTGTGAGATAAACATATTCCTAAAAAGCCTAATTTTAACACAACTACAGCAAGAAAATGAGGATGGCTTATAGCTTTAATGAAAGCTTCTGACGGTTCCAAGAATTCATTGAGCTTGCCTAACTTCAAGTTGACCTCGGGAGTGTCAACATCATCACATGTGAAGGTTTGGTCTTTAGAGGCCTCTTCATCTTTGGAGGCCTCTTTAAAGAGGGACAAGGATCTCAGCTTGGATGTGGACTCCTCATCTTCCGACCCCTTTTTGCAGCTATCTTCAAGTGGCATGGACTCCGAAGGCTTGTCTTTTTCTGTATCTCCCTCTCTATCTATTGCGCTGGAAGTCTTTTGTGTTTCTATTTTATACTACTACTATTGCTAGTGGACACCATAGCCGGTGGACTGCGAGAAGAGGAAAATGCGTACTTGGCTTTTCTTTTTTCACCCATCCCCAATTTGAAGTAAGTAGGATAAATTCACTACAAGGATACGGAGACATAGCGACGGCGCTTTCTGATGCAAAATAGCGGCGTCGCTATTTGCGTCGCTATTAGCATCGCAAATAGTGACGGTGCTCAGACGAAAAAAATGCGGGCCAAAACTCGAGCACGTTATTTTACACGAGTACATGAAAGAGAGAGTGAAAGGGAGAGCGAACTCCATCTTGCATTTGAGAGGGAGAGGGAGAGAAAGAGAGAAAGAGGGAGAAGGAAAGCTTCTCGCCACCGTTGCCGCCATTCACGAAGAAGAGGAGGAAGTGTACGGAGGGCAAAGAGAAGCCACCGAATCCATCCTGGGGCCTTTACAGTGAGTGCGTTGTTCCTTCTTGCTTTGTTTTTGTGCTTTCTCTTTTTCTTTTACTTGTTTTTGTTAAAAATCATGTGTATTGAGAGAGGGAGATGAAGAGAGAAAAGGAAAGAAGGAACGAGGGAGAGAGGGAGAAAACATTGAACATAATAGGGAAAGACAGAAAGAGAGGGAGAGAGAGAGAGGGAGGGAGAGAAAGAGAGAAAAGGAAAGAAGGAACGAGAGAGAGAGGAATAAAACATTAAACATAATAGGGAAAGAGAGAAAGAGAGGGAGAGGGAGAGGGAGAGGGAGGGAGAGAGAGAAGGAGGGAGAGGTTGTTGTTATTGTTGTTGTTTTATTTCTTCTTTTCTTTTTTTATTGTTTGTTGTTGTTGTGGTGGTAGCGGTAGCGGTAGCGGTAGTAGTAGTGGTAGTTGTTGTTTAATTTTTTATTTTCTTATTTGTTGTTTTTGTGGTTGTCATAGTAGTAGTGGTAGTGGTAGTGGTAGTGGTAGTGGTAGTGGTAGTGGTAGTTGTTGTTTAATTTCTTATTTTCTTATTTATTGTTGTTGTGGTAGTCGTACTAATAGTAATGGTAGTGGTAGTGATAGTAGTAGTTGTTATTTAATTTCTTCTCTTCTAGTTTGTTGTTGTTGTGGTAGTCGTAGTCGTGGTCGTAGTCGTCGTAGTCGTGATTGTAGTAGTAGTACTAGTAGTTTGCTTGTTTGTAGTAGTAGTAGTAGTTTTTTTTCTTTTCTTGTTTATTGTTGTTTAGTTTTCTTGTTTGTTGTTGTTGTTGTTGTTGTTTTTTCTTCTTTTCTTGTTTGTTGTTATTGTAGTAGTAGTTGTTGTTGTTGTTGTTTTTTCTTCTTTTCTTGTTTATTGTAGTGGTAGTGGTTTGTTGTTGTGGTAGTCATAGTCGTAGTCGTAGTAGTCATAGTCATGGTTGTAGTAGTAGTAGTGGTGGTGGTGGCTTTCTTGTTTGTTGTTGTTGTTTTTTTTCTTTTCTTTTCTTTTCTTTTCTTGTTTATTGTTGTTTAGTTTTCTTGTTTGTTGTTGTTGTAGTAGTGGTAGTAGTAGTAGTTTTTTCTTCTTTTCTTGTTTTTTGTTGTTGTTATTATTGTTGTTGTTGTTGCTGTTGTTGTTGATTTTTTTTCTATTCTTGTTTATTGTAGTGGTAGTGGTAGTGGTAGTGGTAGTGGTAGTAGTAGAGAGAGAGAGTTATTGTGGTGGTTGTAGTTGTGGTCATAGTCGTCGTAGTCGTGATTATAGTACTAGTACTAGTAGTAGTAATAGTAGTTTTCTTGCTTCTTGTTGTTGTAGTAGTATTAGTTTTTCTTCTTTTCTTGTTTATTGTTGTTTAGTTTTCTTGTTTTTTGTAGTAGTAGTAGTAGTAGTTTTTTCTTCTTTTCTTGTTTATTGTTATTGTAGTAGCAGTAGTAGCAGTTGTGTTGTTGTTGTTGTTGTTGTTTTTTCTTCTTTTCTTGTTTATTATAGTGGTAGTGGTAGTGGTAGTGGTAGTGGTAGTGGTAGTGGTTTGTTGTAGTCATAGTCGTGGTCATAGACGTAGTTGCAGTCGTCATAGTCGTGGTTGTAGTAGTAGTGGTGGTTTTCTTGTTTGTTGTTGTTGTTGTTGTTGTTATTGTTGTTGTTGTAATAGTTTTTTTTGTTTTCTTGTTTATTGTTGTTTAGTTTTCTTGTTTATTATTGATGTTGTAGTAGTAATAGTTTTTTTTTTTCTTATTTATTGTTGTTTAGTTTTCTTGTTTGTTGTTGTTGTTGTAGTAGTAATAGTTTTTTTTTGTTTTCTTGTTTATTGTTGTTTAGTTTTCTTGTTTGTTGTTGTTGTTGTTGTAGTGGTAGTAGTAGTAGTTTTTTCTTCTTTTCTTGTTTGTTGTTATTGTTGTAATAGTAATAGTGGTAGTAGTTGTTGTTGTTGTTTTTTCTTATTTTCTTGTTTATTGTAGTAGTAGTAGTAATGGTAGTGATAGAGAGAGAAAGATGTTTTGTTAAAGGAAATTGGTAGTAGAGAGAGAGATATGTTTTGTTAAAGGAAATGAGAGAGAGGGAGGAAGAGAAAAAGGAACCTTAACGAAGGAGAGGGAATAAACATACAGCATAATAAAGAAAGAGAAAAAGAGAGAGAGATGGAAGGAGAGGAGAGAATGAATGGATAAAAAACAAAGAGAGAGTGGTGGCAAGGTCTGGTGCCATACTACGAGACGGGAAACACTCCGACATATGTTAATTTGTGGGTGGGTGGAGACTTTATTATATACGTTAATTTTTACTGAGTTACAAGAGAAAAAATCCCTTCTCAAACAATTTAAGAAAGAAAAAAAGAATGATAACAAAAATAAATTGTTTGTCGTAACGTAGACCAAATGGAAAACGATGAAGGTCGTGATGTTCAAGATCGCAAGGCGTATCTTAATCAGCGTGTCCCATGTCCTTGCTCTCAATGTAAGCTGGCAATTAGACGAAAACGTCGATTGTCTATAGAACACGATGAGTTTCAATCTGAGATCACTAATCAGGCGATCTTAGATTTTCAGCAAACGGTAAGAAAAGTTTATATCAATCATGCATTGTATTCGCAAGCTACTTGAATACCATATACAAAAATATTGGGTGTGGCTGGCAAATTTTCTATCCAGGGAGGTGACGTCTCATCCCAATGAGGAGTGCACCCTTTGCGGCCAATTAGAAGAGTTCGTGGACGTGCAATGGATGGAGTGCCTGAGCCAATCCACCACTTGGAAGGTACTACCCAATCTATACCGTCAATACCAGAGAAGACATGCAGCCTTCGAGACTTACCTACAATCTTGGAGCTTGAGATGGAGGCAATGATCGATGCATTGATTCCCATAGATGTCGAGACTTCTGATCCGCTTATATAGGAAGCATCCATACCATTATATGATGGGTGTCAAGTATCTCGCCTAAAGACATTGCTTGCAAATACGGGTGGAGCGATGCGAGTGTGACTGAGTTGATCAGGTACCTTGTACATACGCTTCATTGATTTCTTTTGGCACTATCATTAAAAATATTTGTGCTTTTTCAAGGTGTTTTATGATTTTTTTCAGGTTACTGAAGTATCATATATTACCACTTGCAAATACCATGCCTGAGTCTTGTGATGATGCATGACATGTTTTACGAAAGCTTAGCATGGACTACAATAGTATCCATGCATGTATCAACGATTGCATACTGTTTCGAGGAGAATACGAGACCATGGAGACATGTCCAAAGTGTGGTTCTCATAGGTATCGACAGGACTTGCAAGGACAAACCATCCCTCAAAAAGCTCTTAGACACTTTCCGCTTATCCCCCGCATAAATCACATGTTTTGTATGTCCGGCATGGTGAGCTTGACAACGTGGCATACGTAGAATAGGCCCACAGATGGAGTTCAATGAATATCAGCGGATTCATGCACATGGAACCACATTGACTCTACCTTCCGAGGCTTTGTCGTCCGAGAGCCAAGGAATCTTCGGCTCGGTCTTGCAATGGATGGCATGAACCCATTTGGTCTACGCTCAACTTCTTACAGTGTGTGGCCTATAGTCCTTGTCAACTACAATATCCCTCCATGGATTTCTATAAAGAAAGGACATCTCATCCTTAGCTTACTCGTTCTCGGCCGCTACAAAGTCAAAAATATGGACGTGTATCTTTGTCTATTAGTCGATGACCTAAAGATTTTGTGGGAGGAGGGGTTCACCGTGCAAGATATGAGCAAGCGCGATGGTCGACGGTCCACCAATATTCAAGCCATTCTTATGTGGACGATGCATGACTTTTCGGGATTCGGAGAGTGCTCAGGTAAGTAGGCTTCTGTTCTCATTTGTAATATCTATTATAGCTCTTTCAAGTTTGTATTCACTAGATAGAAGTATTGGGACATGTCTGATTACCTCAGGTTATCATGCATGTCCATTGTGCGGGCCACAGTTAGACTCCCGAAGGTCACGAACCATGAAGAAGATGGTATATCAAGGACACACCGCTTTCTTGCCAGAGGGTCATGAACTCAGGGAAGGATTTCTTGGACGACCTCCAACACGTATGAATGCCCAAAGCTTGTACGAGCTGAAAATGGTCCACACGGAGTCACATCCAAATGGAATGCAACAGTTCTAAGTTTTCTACGAGTTGCCATATTGGACCCACTTACATATCAACCACTTGTTGGATCCCATACATATTTTCAAGAATGTGGGCAGCTTGCTATGGGGCCACATCATAGGAAAGAGAGACACTATAGGGGCACGAACGGATTTGAAGGAGATAGGCAAGATGGAGGTGCTTTGGCCGTAGTTGAGTGCTGATGGTCGCTTGCAGCTACCTCGCACTCCTTGGGTTTTGTCCACTAAAGAAGAGCGCATTGTGAAGCAAATAGTCAAGTCTATCTGCACTCCAACGGGTATGATGTGTTCTCTTAGGTCTGCGTTTTCTAAAGACGACCAATTATCAGGGCTAAAATCCCATGATTGGCATAAGATATGTCAGGTTTGTACTACCAATGGATTGTAAGTGGCCTGCGTATTTTGCTATTTGGAGTGTAGTCATTGTTCATAATGCTTTCTCATTTGTGGCAGTTTGTACTACAAATCGCGATCGCAAGATGCCTTACTCGAGAAATACGCGGGACAATTTACAGGTTATCGACTTTAGTACAATGGATCTCACAGAAGGAGATTAAGACGTCCTTTATTGAATCCGCAAGGCGGGGAGCAGTGGAGACGATCTGTCTCTTTGAGAAATACCTGCCTACCAGCATGCTCACAATACAAATCCACCTTCTTGTGCATCTTGTAGATGAAGTGGAGATTACTGGACCTGTCCATACGCGAGGGATGTTCTTCTTGGAGCGCTTCATGAAAACCCTGAAAGGCTTTGTGTGACAACGAGCTTGGCTAGAAGGTAGCATGGTTGAAGGTCGGTTGGTGTCTGAGGCGCTAGTGCATATTTCACAATGGCTACCAATGGTGGATTTAGACAACAGTATGCTATGGTCGTTGAAGGATGATGATAGACTGACCGGAGATGTGGTGGTTGGAAATGGGGTAGAAAAAAGAATGGATACTACAGTGGAGAAGAATGTGAATCGCTTTTGTATGTTGCACCATGCCTCTATGGAGACGTGGCTCACTAGGTACCAACAAGCTAGGAAAGATCAATAGGAAGCACGATCTGAATTTCGACATAGTATGCGCCATCGACCGATTCGATATCCCGAGGGCATGGAGGAGATGCTGCAGTTTATGTCAACATGATGATTGCATGGAGCTTTGACTGCAGCGTCTTGCGAAGGAGCGGAGGTCTCAATTGAGGAGTGGAAATTCTCGAGGGGATGTAGTTCAAAGGTGATGATGTGTTTAGGGTTTGTCGTATCTATATTTTATATGCGATAACTAATTGAGTGTTTCAATGTACAGTACAAAATATATAGTGCAACGTGGTCACGCGGACGGCATTTCCCCGTGGAGCGTATTGATAAAATGCGCTCCACAACAGATTGTGGTATCATGGCAAGGTTCGAGCAAGAGAGCCGACGACGAGCAACGAATCCAAACATGGCTATAGATGAGATGGAGTATTTTGGAAAATTGCAAAGTATTGTTCCGGTGGATTACCGTAGCTTCTCCATAATACTATTCTATGTACAGTGGTTCAAAGTGGTACTTGAAGGAGCTGAAGCAACAGTTCAACAAGGTCCATATGGATTTCTCAAAATAGATTCCGAAAAAAAATGGACAGATTTGCGCGACACCTTTGTATTCCTGGCCCATTGTAAACAGGTGCATGAACTCATTTTTTTAATTGTATTACGACATGGTACATGTCACAATAGTTAAATCTCTCTTGTACATGATTGTGAACAGGTAATCTTCTATCCAAACCCCCGACAACCTCGATGGTGGTATGATATACCTTCATCTCCCTGAAGTGTGAGAGTATATGATCAAAGCAATGTTCTGAGCATAGATGAGGACAATATGCAAATAGAGGGGTCGATATTACAAGGGGTGGAGGCCACCGAAAGCTTGGAGCATATAGAGGAGCCAGCATCGAGTAACAATGATGGAAATATGGGAGTCCAAGAATTCTTTGAGAACGAGGTGGGCTCATCCTTTTGTGGTGACATGTCTATCGACCTTCCAGTGTATGCCGAGTTGTATCCAGAGATTGACATGGGACCATAGGATACTTCATACTTGGAGCATCCACCTACTTAATTCATTGATGAATCGCTTATAAGGATACATAAGATATGCATTTTAAGTAAGATTATTTTTTTAATATTTATATTATTGTGCTTTGTATGATTTAAATTGATTATGCTAACATCATTTTTTATCTGTACAGGTGACCTTTGTGGATATTTAGATCATCAGGATGAGTCGAGGGATGAGTGATGAGGAGCTGCAAGAGATCTTCACACGCATATCTCCAAATTAAATGGTGAGATTCAGAGAACTCGAACACCGTCATGCCGCTCTATTAGATCTACTTTGGTGTAATCTGACGCTTCAGTTTCAAGCAGACGAGGTCGATGCTCCAGACTTGGGCCAGATGGAGGGAGTGGTTCAGGGGGATGTTGCAGAGATCCGGATGTAGTGAGCCCGTGGTCAGCTCAGGATACAGGTGCTACTCCCTTGCTCTCATGGCGGTTCCAAAGAGCGTGGCTCAGGTGATTTGTTGTGGAGGCATGGACGTGGTGTCTTTGTCTCGTCGTTCTGCTAGAGTTGCATCACCTCCGGGATTTATCACACCTATGGGGAAGTCTACTCCACTCACTCCAGCTTTTGCTCAGTCATCCGCAGGTGGCACCCCTATGCATGCTACTCCGATAGATACTACCCCAGTTGGTACACCAAATGTACAGGGGTCTCCTGGATATGCCCAGGAGCATGGTTGCAGGTGGGAGAGGACCCATCTTAGGCATACCCCAAAGGGGTATGCCTAGGTCAGGAGCCATCATCATGAATGATGAGGGGAGGAGGGTGATGGCTCACATGAGAGAGTTGTGTCAACAAGTTTTTCGGCACAACGTCTTGGATCATTAGAAGAACATACTGGAGGGGAGCAAGGACTACATAGTAGCATCCTTGCATGAGGAGTTTCCGGTACCAGTCCCAACCGATAGATTTTCTACGAGCTGGATGATGGAGTGTATGCTTGCATATATGTCACATAAACCATCGGACGCACTCAAGGCACTCAAGAGTGGGGCTACAAAGCTCGAGTGGCTAGACACGAACGACTAGCGCCAAATCAGGGAGAAGGCTACAGATTCTCTAGGACGTTGGAGATAGTAGTGCGAGGTGGCGAGGGCACAATTAGAGGCTGGAGTGGTCCATCATTTTGGGAGTGGAAGCCATAGGATATATCTGTAGGACTTTGTAAGTTTTTCTTTTGTTTTGCTTGCTTATGTTTTTGCAATATCCTTTGTACTGACAATCGTGTTTCTAATAGTTGTATTTTGTTTTCTTTACAACACTTCATTACAAATCACGATCCCACTGGCCTTGAGACTCAATATGCAGAGAGGCACGGTCTCACTGCATTGATCGACTGATTGTATGGACGCAGTGGCCCTGTAAGTCACTCATCTTTCTTGTCCGTAGTTACCATGTTTAATTAAAATGCATTATTGTATGGTGGACTAATGTGTAGTTGTTTCTTTTTTTGCAGAGTCCGTTCGATGCTCCTTTGCAACGGGACGAGGTTTCGGATGGCGATGATCTATAGCTCGCCCTTGGATCCTTGGAGCTCACACACCCTTCTTTTTTGGTCATGTGATCTATGTAGACATTTTCTATGTAGTAGTAGTATCTTGCCATGATTGTACCGATTGCTTTCATTATGCGATCATGTATTTATTTCATGTATCAGTGTTATGATTTAAGTACACTTTGTTTTTATTTACACGAGCATTGTACACTTTTCTAAAACTATTTTGTATGGCCCAAATAAAGCATGTAGTGCTATATCTGCCCTGCCACAAAATTTTCTTTTTCCCTGTTACTATCGCTATTAGCATCGCAAATTTATTGCACGCATCGCTATTAGTATCGCAAAATATGTCGCAAAGCGTCGTTATCAGCGTCACTATTTGCGTTGGTATCAGCGTCGCAAATGCCCACGCAAATAGCGATGGTGATAACGATGCTAATACCAACTGTTCTATGGCGTCGCCAATAACGATGCTTTTTGCGATGACAGGGGCAAATTTCTTTATTAACAATTTCGTTGCTTTTAACGTCGATATAAAGCCTATATCTTGTAGTGATTGCTGCAAAAACATTATAAGAGAAAGCTTTTTCTCGCCCATCCTATTATTGTTGGATGCCTTACCTTCCTTTGGAATCCCCCTCAAACATATTTCCTTGTGCAACTTGCACAAAAAGTGCCCCCCATGGATGCTTGTGGAAGCTATAGAGCTCATCAAAAGATTTACTTACATAATGTGTGTCAAAAAATATTTCAAGTTGTGGCTCACAAGAACATATTGGTCAATTAAAACCAATGAATAAGAAGTGAACAACTACCTCATATTGGCAATCTGTGGTAAGTCCTTTCTTTTGTATAGCCATTGCAATACATGAAAATAACAACCACTATAGGAAAGGACTTAGCAACCATGGTTGTCATCATCAAGGCATGCTTATGACACTGTTAGGTGGGCAATGCAATAGGCCAAGAGAGTCTCCAATATTGATGAAGTTCAACCATAGGCCATACAATTGGAGCTTACTAATTGGAGGGCCATACCATTGATCGATGCAAACATCAAAGAGATGAGACAAGTGCCAATTTAGGAGGGATCAAATCAATGAGGATAGGGGATGTAGTGTGTGGAGGACAAAGGAGAGGTCAATGTTGAGGGTTAAGGCTAGTAAAGGCTATAACTATGTCAAGGGCAAATAGCCTAGCATAAACTCAACCCTTCTTGTTGATTGTGCTTCCTCCTTTCTTCCTATTCATCCAACTATTGAGATGCCATTGCCATCTTGAGAGAGAGAGAGAGAGAGAGAGAATCACTTACGTCTACACTAGAGACACATTGTTACATAAAATATCACCTAACATCTAGTCTCAGATACACACATTTTAATAAGATGAGAGATATAAATCTTTGTACATATTGGTGGGATCTCTGAAGAGGCACACCAAAAATTATAATACTAAAACTAAAAAAACAATTGAACAATCAAATATGCACATTGCAAAGTATACAAGATCCCAACCAAGATGCATTGCCACACTTTATCTGGCATACTGCCTTCCTCAACTCCATCATCATCTTCAACACATGTCAAAGCTATAAAAGGAACCAAGTTATCCTCAACATTTGTTAACACTTCCTTGGGTTCTGCAAGACTACACAACACAGTATCATTACATCACATTTGATGTTTCATATGCAATTTCATAGCAGACAAGAAATATCACCTTTGAGGGATTACAAAATGCATAGATACACAACTTCCAATACTCTCACTTCTGTCTACCACTGCATAGACACTTTAGTACTTTCACCTCCCACAACAACTTGTTGTGAGAGTCATAAATACTCTAAAATACCCATAAATGTAGATCTAGAAGCTGCAGAATAAAAAAGTGAATGCATTAAACCAAATCTAAGCTTACTTCATTAGATGACCTTGTCAATACAAAGCCAAGGTATGTGTGTTGTTGTTGGTACATAGGCAAGTGCATTAAATTTAGCACGTATAACAATAATCCCTTCAAATCCTAGAGGTAAGTCATCTTCACTGACATGGCCTTTTGCAAGTGAAGATTTCCTGTAAAAGATCCTTGGAATATAGCCAAACGGTGACCACATGAGACCACATGCTCTTCAATATCTCCACAAGTTGATTTGACATGTGTATGGGATGGCTCCTAAGAGTTGCACCACCCATAAGTTCATGACTTAAGCTGAGAATGCGATTGAACGTGGAGCACAACAGCGAGGCAACAACCACATGTAGGTAGAGTTGATAATAGTGGATGTGGAGCTTGATGTGCTACATAGATGAGAGAGAAATCACAATCAAAGGAGAGAGAGACAAATCCAATGCTCAACAAACTTTCACGTTTGGAGAGTCAATAGAGTAAACCCACTAGCTGACGTTCCTTATTTTGTGGGGTTAAAGTTTAGAGAGTTATTGGACATGTGCATGTCAATGGGCACTTTTGCAACTTGCATAGGTAAATTGACCTACATGTGTCTTGGCCCTAATACCTTTTCCATTATTTTGTAATTACAACATTCTTTCTCCCTAATTAAAGTGAGATTGAAACACAAATATTTTCATGCTCCTCTCTCTCTCCCACCATACTTGAAGCCTAAAATCACCATGGCATCTCTATCACTCTCCCACTAAACATGCACCAAGCTGCCTAAAGTTTCAAACCTCTATAAATAATGAAGCTTCAAGTTGTAGACTAAGATCATCCCCTTGAGCCTCTCTCTCTCTCTCTCTCTCTCTCTCTCTCTCTCTCTCTCTCTCTCTCTCTCTCTCTCTCTCTCTCTCTCTCTCTCTCTCTCTCTCTCTCTCTCTCTCTCTCTCTCTCTCTCTCTCTCTCTCTCTCTCTCTCTCTCTCTCTCTCTCTTCCTCTCCCTCTCCCTCTCCCCCTCCCCCTCCCCCTCCCCCTCCCCCTCCCCCTCCCCCTCTCCCTCTCCCTCTCCCTCTCCCTCTCCCCCTCCCCCCCTCTCTCTCTCTCTCTCTCTCTCTCTCTCTCTCTCTCTCTCTCTCTCTCTCTCTCTCTCTCTCTCTCTCTCTCTCTCTCTCTCTCTCTCTCTCTCTCTCTCTCTCTCTCTCTCTCTCTCTCTCTCTCTCTCTCAAATGCGCATATCCTCTCTCCTCTCCTTGGAGAAACCCTGAACAGATTGTGCTTCATAAAATGTGTGAAATGCTTTCTTGTATTGACTAGTGCCTCAAAGTTTAGATAAAATTTGACCAGTTCTAAAGTTCTTTTTGTTCATTTAGGTTTGGTTATTCATAATGAAAGATGCTCCAACCTTAGAGCTCCAATGGCCCCTACCTATAATTATTGGCTCCCATTACATCTAAGCAGTTCTACTGTCTACAACTGACAACTCCATCACTACGTAAGTGGAAGGCATTATTCGAAACCCCTTTTTGGTAAGAAAATCTGGGCTAGTTTTATGAATTAATAATACCCTTATGTAAAAAATACACATATGGAATATAGATACTCCTTTTATGAATAAATTTATGCATTTTAAAATATTTCCTTCTGTGAATGTATATCTGTAAGATTATCTTTTTTAATATTCCCTTATTTTGAACTTGCATGATGCACATTTTAATACATAGTAACTTACCCGAGGATGTGCTAGTTGCATTAACCAATACAAACATGGAATACTATCACACTAACCCCCAATATTTGGCCACTTAGGCTTTCAAAGCTACTAGAAAATTTGAGAACTAAATACTATTGGCCTATAATGAGGAAAAGCATACCAGAATATGTACGGGCATGCATCACATGTCAATGATACAAATTCCCACCAATGAAATAGGAAAAAATGTAGCCAATAATAGTAGCAACCCCCCTTGAAATCATCGAATCGGACCTCATAGTTCTCTTCCTAGAATCATAGCTAGAAATAAATAATTTGTGGTAGCAACAAATTATATAACTAGATGGTGTGAGACACAGGCTTTACTAGGCAATACAACATCAACAATTGTAGATGTCATGTTGAAGAAGATCATCTTGTAGTGCTCTTTCCCACAAAACATCTCATTAGATTAGGCCCAATAATTTAAAAGTGAAGTTATGAAAGTACTAGCATAGAGCATGGGCATTCAATAAATATTCACCTCTCCATACCACCCGTAGATGAACGGGCTTACTAAAAGATTAAACAAGACAATAAAATAGAATCTGTTAGCCATGTACATATATCCATTACACCAAAATTGGGATGACATGCTACTCTTTGTAACAAAAGCATACCAAACATTCATGCAAGCATCAACAAAAATCAGCCCCTTCAAAGAACTAGATGGGTGTGACCCAATCTTTCCACCTAACTTAGTATAGTCCAAATCCAACCAAAGCATAGTGATGTGGTAGATTGGTATGCAAACATGTCAACATATTAACCCACACTATGCTCCATAATACATAGAAATCCACAGCAAGCACAAAACGATTAGAAAAGAATTCATGACTCAACACATAGCCACAAAGAATACCATCAAGGACAACTCATTAGTGTCCATTGTCCAACCAGAAAGCCAGGATTATCTCAATCCTTCATCCATCATTGGATCCCTTTGAAGTATAAGAAAAATTAAGGAAGTACACATATTGGATGAAGCACCTCAAGAAAGGTATAATAATAATGGCTCATGTTTAGAGACACAAACCCTTCTTCAGATCATATGTAGCAAACAACATAAATCAACAAAGGCCATCCACAAAAGCGTAGTACAAAACTTCGAGCAACAACTTGCACAACTAGAAGAGACATTAGAAGACCTCAAAATACAAACATGAGATGGTGCACAAGGACAACAAAGCCATCACTTCATGACAATAAACCACTACATCAATAGCACACACACACAAGGGCAGCACAGACTGCAATTTGCACTAGCAACACCACATGCCATGTAGGCACATCAAACACAAAGAAGGAAGAAAGAAACAAGAACCAGGGACCCACATTAACACGCTTAGCTTGACACCAACAATACCCTGATATCCGATCAGAAAGGGTTATATCTTGACAAATGGCTTTATAGGGCATTCGTTTTGGTTCATGTTTAGCATAAAGCTTTCATAGTTTTGATCCCATATGTACTTGTTAGATGCCCATATGATTTTCTTTAATAAAATATGACTTAACCTTGACGTACAATTTAAGCTTTTTTCGCAACCCTTCCTTTTGCCTCTTCCATATCTGAACAATTTGGTACGTTTTGAGTGTGGCGCTTAAAGTAAGTCCCTATTCGAATCCTAAAAAACTCATATTCATGGCATTGACATTTACTTTTATAATGTCCCCTAGAAGCATATGGAAATCATGTGCGTAAGCACAAAAAGCTCAGGACCAAAGGTTTGCTTTGTATGAACTAGCTTATTTGCAAACGTGGCTTACTTTTGTGCACGGAATTTTCTTTTTGGGTTTGCTTGCGAGATTCATTACATTTGTTGCTTCACCTTATTTTTCTTTTCGTAAAGAAACAAAATCGGCAAAACCAACAAACAAAGAGCTTTCAGGCTGCCTGTGAAAAAGAAGGCAAGCGAAGCCGTCCTATGCGAATGTTTATTTTAATGACAGTAAAGCCTTCCACAAATGAGACTTTCCAAAGCAATTTGCAACTCTCTGGCCTAAAGGAGGCCCATGAGCTAAGGGTTGGGATAAGGATAGTTATTTGGACTGAAAGACGAGAGCCGGGTGGCCATCAATATATTTTCAATTTACTTTGCCTTAGTACCTAACTTACGGGTAGCTGGATTAAGGAATGGGCCATTTAGAAATGCCAAAGAAAGTCAAAAGTCTAATGACTATTTCCTTGCATTTGGATGGACTTAATGATTTACTGCATTAATTAATTGGTTTAGCTAAGACAACTAAAGGCCTATGACATATCATATAGTGAAGAACCATTGACTTTGCTTAAAGGAGTTTTTTAACCTGACCAGGTTAAACTTTTAACTAAATGCAAAAATATCTCGTTTTAGCCATTACGGGTCCGAATGGTTTGAGCCTCCAAAGCCGCTCCGGCTGTCCTGCATGTCCACTGGCTTGTAGCCGAAACATTTCATCATAAAAGGCCTCTATTCAGGGCTTTCCTCCCGGCAAGGCATGTTTGTTATTCCATTTATGACTCGCATTGGAGTAACGAAGTCATGGGGCAGTTGAAGCTTTACCGGAGATACCGTAACTGATGCACTGGGTATCTGGAGTTACGAGGTGTAGCTATCATACTATCTGGCTTGTTGTTTCTTGCTGTTATCTGGCACTGGGTGTATTGGGACCTGGATCAGTTTCAAGATGGTCGCATGCTTGTGGGGCGAAAGAGAACTCCTTTTCCCGCCTATAGGTTCTTATGGCCCTTCAGACTTCAATAAAGGAACAGAGTCGTAGCTTTCTGATTCATCCCTAGCCACTTAAGTACTCTCGGATACTTAACGCTAACGCTACAGCACTGCACGGGTCGATACGCGTAGCGCTTAGTATCCATTATTTACGGCTAGGACTACTGGGGTATCTAATCCCATTCGCTCCCCTAGCTTTTGTCTCTCAGTGTCAGAAAAATAAGAAAATGAACGCTTTAAATAATCTCGTTTCCTTTCTCTTCCATCGAATCCCTTTCCTTGGTGCTTTACACTGGCAGGCAGTATTCATGGCAGTTCTTTTCTATTGGAGCCCCGAGAGGAACACCAAGGAAAAGGGAATTCTCTTGCAAGAAAGTCTATCTTGTAACATCAACAAGCTTGTTTTTCATGTTTCATATGATCACAATGAAGAAAAGAACACCAGGCACAACAAATCTTCATGCAGCATCATGTAAATCTCCCACGGTTTTTAATAGAATCAACCATATTCTTCAACATCTTCATAAAATCCATCAATATCACAAAGAAAGCAAAGAAGTACACCATCTTTGAATGGAAATACATCACATAGTATTCATCTTCAATATCTTCATAGTCTTCTCTCTCAATCTCTCATATACAATCACTTTGTTTCAATAGAATTGGCTATCTCTGACTCTCTCTCACACACTCCATCAATAATACATCATATCCTCACTACAATCTCTCAAAAATTACTCTCAATAATCACTCTTAGGTCGTGGATACCCCTCCCAAGAGGTATGTCTGATATGAAAGGTCACCAGAGCCACTACAGTGTCTCTTCACAGCTCACTACTGTCACTTCACTCTAGTCTTCTCTTGAGTCTTCAGCAGCTACTTCTTCCACTTCCTTCAGCTCTTTTGCACTTGTATTCACCTCTTTCCAAGGCTAGAAAACTTTCCCAAAATCACACATACATTCCACAGAACACTTACAGAACAGTCTACAGAACAGTACCAGAACAGTTACAGTACAGAAACAGAACAGAAGCAGAACAGAAGCAGAAGCTCTACAGAAGACCTACAGAAGGTTACAGAAGGTCATCAAAACTTCATAACTCACTCTCAAACCATTTCAAAACTCTCACAAAACATTCACTAAGCTTTCACAATATCTCATTCTTCATCAATCTATACTCCATCCCTCCTTACAGAAGACAATCAGAACAAAAACAGACCAAAACAGAACAAAACAGAACAAAACAGAAGGTATACAGAACCATTCAGAACCTATCAGAACATCACAGAACCATCAACAAACATCATGAACTTCCAAAACACAATCAATATCATCCAAAACACTCTCAAACCACTTCCAAATCAATCAATCATCTCATAAAATCAACCATTCAGCTCTCAAAAACAACAAAAATCAGCCAAACAACAAGTCATTTCAACACTCAACATATCCCCACACTTAATAAGGAAGCGTCCTCGCGAACTAGGAAAAAGGGAATACAAGTTCATAGAAAAGCTTCACTTTGATCTTCAATATCTTCTTACAAAGAATCCATCCACCACGACCCCATCTTATAACCTGTTTCTGATATAAAAATACAAAGAAAGGAAAACTCTTTCACACATTAACACCTCTTATCAAACTAAAAATCACAACAAATTTGTAAAGGATATAAGAGTTTGCTTCGTCTTCATCATCTTCATTTGCTTCAACTCTCCAACCACGACCCCATCTCTACAAATCTCCAAAACATAGTTCGTACACAAGATCCAATAGGAAACCACCACGTTCGTTTGACATAAATGAACTCACAACACAAACACTAATACACAACACAACCATCTGAATGACTTCCTCAAAAAGAGAGTTTGGCATTAAAAAGCTTGCACCATACATTGGAAAGGCATCAATGAAGATGATCCCTCTTAAAAGATTGATGTTGTCTGAATCGATCCATAGATAAGGATTCATCTACAAAGTTTTTAGGAGGATTTTGAAAAAATTGGAGACAGCACATCCTTTCCAACAGGACTAGGTATCTGCTAGGCAAACAGAGGGCATGAAAATACAATATCTCCAGCTGTTGAGAATCAATGCTAACATTGACATTCATGCACAACTTTGGGATAGGCTTTGAATCAGTATGAGAGTGCCTATGCATATACGCCAGGTACCAAGCAAAGTGAGCAGTTAATCTCACTGAGGGATCTGCAGACTGTGAATATTGTTGGGCAAAATGAACATAGTTTTGATAAGCTTGACTTGAAACTGTCCATTCCCCTGGAATTATTGGCCAATTAATCTGCGGTCCTGTAAGGCAATCATCCGAACTCCATCCCCTTCTTCTGGAAATCTGAGTATCAAAACCAGCACAGTCACTAACCAACTGAGGTGGTTGAGATATGGAAGTGCTAGGAGAGGGTAATGGAATAAGAGAAAGTGGATGTAGGGAAGGATAGGAAAAATCATAAAAGGAAGAAAAGGTTAAAGAAGGAGTGGCAGAAATTTGGAAGGAATCACTAAGGAACGGTGTTAATTGATAAATAGGAAACGTGGAGGGCACATTAATGAGGGGTGAAGGACAAGGTGGAGAAGGGGAAAATACCCTATCCTCAATAAAGGAACAATAGGTGAAAATAGGAATTTGAGGGGAAGATGAAGGTTGGAAAAGAAGTGGTAAAATTACTGTGGAATTTGTTTGACAAAGGGAAAAATATATAGCATAGCGGTGAGCCAATTGTTGGTAATAAAGGAGGGTAGGAACAGAAGGTCCTAAAAGAGATCGTCTATGATAGGCATCAAAGAAGGTAGCATCAAATGGATTATGTTTGGAAAGATAGGTTAAGAGATCCATCCTCAGTTGGTTAGTACTCTGTACAAAGGTAGGAGCTGTGTTTTGTCTTTGATTGAGGACCACCGAATCAATCATCGGATGCCACGAATTATCCTGACAATCAGCCACTTTGGAGGAATAACTTTGAAACATTTCAGCTATGCGCAACTCCAAATGATTGACATAGAGAACAGCCTGTAAGACCACATCCCCCACATACCATGCCATATTTACCTCATCTGGAATTAACAAATCTCCTCGGAGATACATGTATGCCATCAGCATGGTGTCTGGCGTGACAGAATCTTCAAAGAGCATTCTGACTACCTCTGTCAACAACTCAGCAGACCAAGCCCCACTCCAGCCATCCTCTGGAAAAGGTAAATCCATCGTGGAAAGCTTCATATAGAAGACCAGCTTCTGCAAGTGGTAGTGGACAAAGAAAGAATGGTCAGGTAAGACAAAGTCCTGAAATTGCTCAAAGGTAGACCATAACAAGTCCATTCTGGACTGCAATCTTTCCACTTTGTCTTGGAAGAGAGGGCACAAAGTAGCCTGTCTCTGTAATGCAGCCAAGTCCTGCTGTGAAAGAGAAGGAATTAATGAAACAGGAGGGCTTGGAGGAACAGAGCGGGACTTTGCAAGCTGATCTTGCAACTGCTGGATTTGGGAGGCTTGGTTGGCCACTGTGTCATTAGCCATTTGTAAAGCTGAAAGCGTGTCATCTAATTGAACTTGGAATTCTTTCGCTTCGTTGGACATCCTCTCCTTCTCTGCTGAAAGGCTAGTAACCTGGGATTGAGCCTCGAATAACTGGGTCTTCAATGAAGAAATCTCATCACTTTGGGTGGCAACCAGTTGGGTTTGCTGTTCCATTTGCTTAAATAAATCTGCTAGGGTATCCTTAGCAGATGCTAACTCAGATGTTGCTTTATGCAACTGGTCTTTGGACTGCATGAGCTCCTCATAGAAAGATGCGTACAACTGTTGAACACAGGCTGTCACTGACAACTCAATGGAACTTTGAATATCCTTGCAGAGGAAAGGAATGGCATCTCCTGAAACGAGACTGTTCAGGGAAGGAACGGAGATCTCCAAGGATCCTTCTCTATGTGCCCGGAATAGATTATTGCAAGTGAGATACCCAGGGAGGTCACTACCAGAAGTAGCAGGGATAGGCACTGAGGGAAGTACAGCAGGGGCTTTGTCCGCTACCCTCTTCAAGCGTTTGCGCTGTATGACCAGGGGAGGCGGAGAATCATCATCCTCAATGTCAATAGGTGCTGACTCTTCTGAAGGTGGAGGAGGTGGTACTGGATCTGATGGAGGAGGTGGAGGCACAGTCTTCTGTAAACCTGAATAGGTCAAGAAGGCAGACAAATAGGATCCATAGGTAACATTGGTAACATTACCCCTCGTGACTTTAACAAAATGCTGATCCATCTTAGTAAGGAGGTATGTGCTCCAATCAATGGCAACTCCTTTTAGCACCATCCTGGAAGCTGTGAAAAGCTCTTTGGACAAATAGTGGGATGGCGTTTTGGCAGGCATGAACCTGTCCTGAAGGAACTGGCACATCGTCTTCCAGACGGGATCAGTAATCATAGAAAACGAAACTCCTGAAGAGTTTATCACTTTCTTAACATCAAGGACCTCCCTTGTCTGCTTCTGCAACAGTTTGAGAATCTCTTCATTAGAGAAGAGCTGTCGAGTGGTTACAAAAGGTTCCCCTTTGGAGGGTAAGGACAAAGCCTTCCCTAAGCCTCGAGACGTCAATGTCATAGACATGCCTTGGACTACTCCTGTCTTCTTGCTGTAAGAGGCCAGGAACTCATCACATACGGACGGATCCTCTGGAAGTAATGGAAAAGGAGTGGCCACAAAAGCAGCAAGTCCTGCCTTCGTGAGGGGCTCAAAAGTAAGTAGGGACGAGTAATCCCTACTAACTAGTGGGACGTACTGGATAGGGGGAGGAGCATGAGAAGGCGCCATTCAGATGGTTACACACACACCACAAACACAGACAATCAAGGTGAATGCCTGCAAAGCAACAGACAAAAACCAAGGATAAGAGGATTACCAAATAAAACGTGACACGACCTACTAACCCCAAGCAAACCACATCCTAGAAAAAATTTGACATGACCTCGAGACAAATGCGACCGAAAGCTTCATGCGATGCATCAGACAAACACCCTGAACCCCGTATCAGGCAATAAAAGAAAAAAACTACATACCGGACCCGTAACCGTAACAAAGACATGAAACCAAAACCATACCATATCCAACACATATCAATACGACATCTATGATAGAACCAAGACTGGACCATGGAAAATAACATTTAAGAACTGCGTAGACCCATCCCTCGAAACGGTTCATTAAAAAGGGGATTAAGTGCAGTGAGGGGGGATTGAATTTAATGAAGGGTGGATTTTAATCAATTATTAAAAATGGGTGAAGTGTTATTAGGTGATAAACCTTAATAAGAAAACGGCGGTTCCTTATTACAAATGTATTTACCAATTATTAGGTTAAACCGGTGCAGTTACACGAGTCCCAGACTTCGATTCCCGACTGGGTCTCTAAATGCAATTCATTGATTATAATTAAAGTGATGTGGAGCGCTTTTTTGCCAGCGCGTGCTCATGTGACGGCTGGTTGATTTTAATTAAAAATTTAGAGTGCCTCTGTAGCGCACGTAGCGCGTGCTAAGTGAACGGCTGGTTTATTTTAATTAAAAAAGGATGTGTGTTTAGCGCGAATGCGCGTGGAAACGGTGGGTGGATTAAAGGGTTTATTTTAACAATTAATTGTGATTAAGGGGGAAAATAAATAAATAAATAACAGAAAATAAATACCTGGCAGGGTGTGTATGAAATGCAGGAATGCGCACGGAAGAGTCCCAGGAAAGGAAAAGCAAAAAGCACTGATGAAACAACAAATAACACCTTAGCAGATGTGTTAATTTGATTTATGTTGGGTTTTTAGTTTTATGTATTTTATTTTATTTTTAGTTGTAATTTTGTTATGTTTGAATAAATGGAAAATGAGTAAGGGAGGTGAGGGAAATTTTTTTAGAAGGTTTTTAGAATTTGTTAGAATTTTTTACAATTTTTTAAATGATTTTTCCTATTTTTTTGGCAATTTAAGGGTAATTTTAGGAAAGATGGATTTTTCTAAAATTATAGGAAAGGCAATTCCTAGCAGACAAAGGTCCAAAAATTGGCAACTGGCAGAAGGAATTTTTTGAAATTTTTTGAAATTTTTTTATGAAAAAATGAATATTGTGATTAAGTAAGTCACATTGATCACATAAATCACATAAGTCACATAAGTAACAAGTCACATTAGTCACGTAAGTCAAGCTAATCAGTTAAGTCTACACTACCTAAGTCAGTTAGGTGAAGTCTACCTAAGTCAGTTAGGTTAGTGTTTACCTAAGTCAGGTAGGTTAGTTAACTTAAGTCTAGTTAAGTTAGTTAACTTAAGTCTAGTTAAGTTAGTGGTTAACTTAGGTTAGTTAATTAATGGTTAACTTAGGTTAGTTAATTAATGGTTAACTTAGGTTAGTATCTAACCTAAGGAGGTGGGGTAGGAGGTGGAGGCTGGAGGGGAGAAGGGAGGTGGAGTCGGCGGGGTGGACGCGGCGTCGGTGCTGCAGCTGACGACGACGGCGGCGGTGACGACGGCCGGGCGACGACGGCGTTGCGGGCGGCGTACGACTGCGACGTGGCGGGATTCGACTGCGACGTGGCGGGGCGGGCGAATGGCGTCAGGCGGCGGCGACGACGGCCGGGCGACGACGACGTAGGTGCTGCGGGCGGCGGCGACGGAGGGAGGAAGGAGAAGGGGAGGAAGAAGAAGGGGAGGAAGAAGAAGGAAGAGGGAAGGGAGGAGCAATGGCGGGCAGGGAGGGAGAAGGAGGAGAGAGAAAGGAGAGGAAAGAGAAGAAAGAAGAAAGGAGAGAGAAGAGAGGGGAGAGAAGAAAGAAGAAGGGAGAGGGAAGAAGAAGGAAAGGCGATGGTGGCAGGAGAGAAGAAGGAGAGAGAAGGGAGAGGAGAGAGAAGAAAGAAGAAGGGAGAGAGGAAGAAGACGTGCAGAGAGGGAGAGAGAGAGAGAGAAAGAAAGAGAGAGAGAGAGAGACGGTTGAGGCGGGAGGGGGGTTGTTTTTTTGTTTTTTTTTTTTTAACAAAAATAAAAAGAAAATAAATAATAATAATAAAAATAAGAAAATGGGTGGGCGGGCAGGAGGGGGTGAGCAAGGGCTAGGGAGGATGGGCGGGGTCAAGAGGGGACGGATCCCCGTCCCGCGCACGTGCGCGGGGCGGGAAAAAAAAATTTGCCGTGACGGGATGGAAAGGACGCGGGGAGGACGGTACGGGGTACGCGGACACGACCGGGGCGCGTGGAGACGCGTTAAATCGAAAACGGGCGCGTTCACGCGCAAAACGAGCGCGAGAGAAAAAACACAAAAATACAGAAAAATTAATAACTCCCAATCCGGATGTCAAAACGAAATACCGTAAAAACGAAAAGTGGGCAGGACGACACGGGGGAAACAAGGAAAATACGGAACGGGGGTTCCGGGAAGAGTTAAGGGTAGTTACGTGCAAAAAACACAAAAAACGAACCAAAAACGCAATTTAAAAATTAATATCGAAAGATCCGTGCATCGGAAGGAAGTGCAGAAAAAAGGAAAACGGTGCAGAAAGTTGTGTCCGACAATCCTATCATGTCAAAACATAATTCCGACTGAGGTAAGACGCGTTCACATGGGAAAAACCCAAAAAACAAACCCGAAAATGGGATCGGAAATTAATATCGGACGAACCGGTCACCGGAATGACATACAGTAAGAAGCAAAAATGTGTGCAGGAAGGAGTGGCACAGGGTTATCACGTTAAAACGTAGTTCCGACAGAAATAGGAGGGGTTAACATGTGAAAAACTCCAAAAAGACTCCCGAAAACTCATTTAAAATTAATAAGTAAAAATCCGGAAGTCGAAAAAGGATGGAGGAAAAAGGAAAAAGGTAGGGGAAGGCACAGCGGACACGACTGTCAAATCAAATTGGAAGTCCGATGCCAATAGGGCAAGTTCACATAGAAAAATGTCAAAAATACGCACGAAAAAGGCTTAAAAACCCGGAAAATTAAGAACGGACAAACCGTGTATCAGAATGATGTGGAATAAAAAGAAAAAAATGTCAGGGGAAAAGATTTGGTCAGGGCTATGAGGTCAAATCACGGTTCTGAAGCAAGAAAAGCGCGTTCATATGGAAAACCGGCTAAATTGCGGAAAATGCGTCAAAAATTAATAACTCAAAAACCGTGCACCGGAACAGGGGTAGGTAAAAAGGAAAAATGGTCAGTTCAACAGGAGGAACAGGGCTATGAGGTTGGATTTGGACTTTGGTGAACGTAGGATGCATTCACAGGGCAGGACCGCAAAATCAGGGAATGAAGGAAAACTGCAAAGGAACAGCCCCAAGGGTGGGTGGAAAGGGACCCCAGGAGGGTAAAAGCAAGTCAAGGCATTCATGCATGAGCAAGATAAGGCATATGCAGAAGGGTATGCAATGTAGACGCGCAGGGACGCGTCCCCACACTTAAAACCTTAACGGATAGGGTTAACCGATCAACAAGGACCTAGGACCATGCCACAGACCATCCACTAACTTCCCCACACTTAAAACATGAACATCACTAAGAGACAGAAGTTGTAGGGTTAGAAAAACTTGGCCCGGTGCGTCAAGAATCAAGGTTGAATATCGATGGCACGTCCAGTGTTGTTGTCGGCGCTGGAGGGACCAAGGCATCTTCTTGGCACACGTTCATCATGGCAGGGACCACGCCACAGCACCCAGGGAGGTAGCTGATGGAAGGAATCGCAAGAAATCCGTCGATGATGAGGGATATTGCACTCAACTCACAGTCACTCAAACGAAATGAAAGAACAGTCACTCGCCCCATGACTAATATCACTCGAGGAAGAATGATTAAAACCTATATCTCATACCCGGTGGAGGAATCGACAAGGGGGAATGGTGCAAAAGGAGTATGCCAGGGTGCACGGTTGATGGTGCATTAGTGCGTCCAACCCGTCTGGCATAGGTGCAAGGAGGAAGGCAAGGGAGCCTTATGGTGCCGTGTACAGAACAGGGTGATGTGTCTTGTGATGATGGCAAAAACCCATCCCGTGGGTGCATAGGGAAACGGGAACCTACCTGACTCCAAGTGTCGTAACGTCCCTCAATCTTCACCTCTCGGTATTTGATTGAAGAAACTCCAGTCACACTCAACCCACCCTCTGTCTCACTCTCTGTTGATAGATACAGAAGGGCAGCCTTTTCCTGAAACCCATTGATGTAATCCTCACAGTCACTTGTGCAAAGGTTGTATGCCTTGTGCGCATTTGATGGTGCAACAGTGCATCCCGCCCTGTGCCGGCATACGGTGCGAGAAGGAAGGCCAGGGAGCCTTATGGTGCAGTGCACAGAAACAAATCGTGCTTTGTGCATTGAGAGGCCCATCCCGTGCGTGCAACACTTCATTCATACTTCGCACCTCTCATTTGATTTGAAGGGAAAAGACTGGTCTCTCGCCCCACCCTCTGTCTCACGCTCTGTTGATAGATACAGAGGGCAACCATACTCACTTCCTCATCCGGTTAGGATGAAAGCTCACATCACTCAAGGGGTTGTCGATGAAGATCGCGTCATCAGTTGTTGAGGAGGCGTACCCAGGGAGGTAGCCATCAAATTCGAACATTGTGGTGGATAGGAATATGTCGTCTGCTAGAGGACAGTTAGTCATTTTGCAAAGAGACCCAAGACCCAGCGTACCAAGGGAGGCAGCTTCGGAATTGGATCCTAGGGATATCAATCAATGAATCCACTTTCTGGACTGCTGGGTGTTACCACCTTTTCCACAGCCAGCTTCTCGCCCAAGGGTGTTTACCACCTTTCCTTGAAACGAGGCCCGCTATGACAGGGAATTGCTTCCTTTTCTCTCATAACAGATTTGTTTTGTTTTTTTTTTCTCTTTGATTTTTTTTTTTTCTTATTTTCCCCTATTCCCGAGGGTGTTTCCACCTTTTCTCGAAGAATAGGTCGGCATGACAGGGACCTAAGTCCTTTTCTCCCATGACCGATATGTTTTGTTTTTTTTTTCGTTTTTTTTTTCTTTCTTTCTTTTTCTCTTTTCTTCAAATTGAACAAGGGAATGGTAGAAAGACCATGTGTCAGAACCCACCTCGCCACTGTCGCTGGTGGAAAATAGAGGATAAGAGATCAAGGCTGGAAGGGGGTTTGGAGGGGACAGAGGGTTGCGTCCACTTCATCAGGAGTGATTGAAGAACGGCTATCAGAAGTAGCATCATAAGAAGTACAGTGCTGCGCCAATGAGGGAAAAGATCAAGTGACCGTAATTGTCAAGATCCCCAAGGAGGGAAGTACTTCTTTAGGCGATATCCATTGATCAGAAAGGGATCATCAGAGGCATCAACGGTCTGTATTTGGACAGAACCATTAGGGTTGACGGCAAGTACCTTATAGGGGCCCATCCACCGCTGTTGGAGCTTGCCAGGAAACTTGCCAAAGCGTGAATCATAAGCTAGGACCAAATCACCTTCTTTGAACTCCTTATGCCTGATGAAACTGTCATGGTAAGCCTTACGTCGAGCTTGCATGGCTTCCATGCACTGTAGAGCCATCCTACGAATTTCGTCCAAACATTCCAAGTGCAGGAGACGGCGTTGCAGTGAATCGTCATCCCCCAAACGCTCTTTGATAGCCACTCTCAACGAGGGTAGCTCCAGTTCAACAGGGAAAACTGCTTCTGTACCATACACCAGCTGGAAAGGTGTCTGTCCCGTTGCTACTTTATGGGAGGTTCTGTACGCCCAGAGGGCCTCTGTAAGTCGATCATCCCAATCACGACGATGTGCAGCAATTGTTCTTGTCAGAATCGAGCAGAGGATGCGATTGGTAACTTCGACTTGGCCGTTGGCTCTGGGGTAATAAGGAGTGGACTTGCGATGGCGGATCTTATACAATTCTGTCAACTCCTCCATGACTTTGTTAAGGAAATGCGTGCCTCTGTCACTTACCAGCTCTAAGGGACTGCCAAAACGGGTGATGATATTCTCATACATGAACAGGGCCACGCTGTTACCATCGTCCCGCTTGAGGGCTTTAGCTTCACACCACTTTGTGACATAATCTGTACATACGAGGATGTATCTGTTCTGTTTCCTTCTGGTAGGAGGATCGATTGGACCGACGAAGTCAACGCCCCACTTCTCAAACGGCTTTAAAGGAAGGATAGGTTGCAATGGCATGGCACTTGTCTTCGTGGGTTTCCCCACTCTTTGACAAGCATCACATCTTTTACAGTAATCATAGGCATCTTTGTGAATGGTAGGCCACCAATATCCTGCTAGCAGAGCCTTCCTGGCTGTAGCTTCTCCTGCAAAGTGACCTCCACATGGCTCGTCATGGCAAGCCTTCAAAACAATCCCAATCTCTTCTCCTGCAACACATCTTCTGAGTACTTCATCTTTGCCTTTCTTGTACAGTGCACCACCTAGCAGGGTGTATGGGGCTGATTCTAGCATGAGCTTCTTCCTTTCCCGACTAGAAATACCAGGAGGGTATTGTTGGGTTGCCAGTAGATTGGCAATGTCTGCATACCAGGGAGTTACA
Organism: Lygodium microphyllum; assembly: GCF_053477565.2. Classification (NCBI taxonomy): domain Eukaryota; kingdom Viridiplantae; phylum Streptophyta; class Polypodiopsida; order Schizaeales; family Lygodiaceae; genus Lygodium; species Lygodium microphyllum. The sequence continues at coordinate 177,554,269 of NC_141135.1, forward strand.
GTTTCTACCAAGAATAGGGAAGCATCAGGGAGGTCTGGATCATCTCGTTCCTCGTCTGCAGTTTGTGGGATACGCGACAGATGATCAGCCAGGACATGGGAACGACCAGGCTTAGTAATCACCTCAAAGTCGAACTCTTGGAATAAAAGGAGCCATCTCATCATTCGTCCTTTCACATCTGCTTTGTTCATCAAGAAGGACAGGGCCTCATGATCCACATAAAATTTAAAGTGGGTGGATAGGAGGTAATGGCGAAACTTCTCCAGGGCAAACACCATGGCCAAGCACTCCAGCTCGGTCACTGTATAGTTCCGTTCCCTATCAGTGACTTTTCGGCTTGCATAATAGATCGGTTGATCCAACTTTGAGGAGCCCTTTTGGCAGAGGACAGCACCTAAGCCTTCAATTGATGCATCAGTGTGTACATGGAACTCTTTCGTCCAATCAGGAGGTTGCAGAATGGGTGCCTCTATCAGACACTGCTTCAGAGTGTGGAAGGCTTTGTCACATTCTTCTGTCCAAGTAAACTCTGCATCTTTCCTTAGGAGCTTATGCAAGGAAGTTGCCTTTGTCGCAAAATGGGCTATGAACCTTCTGTAGTAACCCACATGGCCTAGGAATCCCCTCAACTGTTTGAGGTTGGTGGGTGCTGTCAGAGCTGCAATCTTTTCGATCTTTGCAGGGTCTGTTGATATCCCTTGTGCTGAGACAATGTGGCCCAACAAGACTCCAGAAGAGACCCCAAAGATGCATTTGTCGGGGTTAAGGGAAATCCCATACTCCCGGCATCGATCAAAGCATTGTTCCAGGTGGTCCCAGTGTTCACTGATCAAACTATAGACACAGAAGTCATCCAAATATACCTCAATAAAGTCGTGCAGATGATTTTGAAATGCAGCCATCATGACTCGTTGGAAAGTAGCAGGGGCATTGCAGAGCCCAAATGGCATCACTCGGTAAGCGTAGGTCCCCCATTCTGTGGTGAAGGTTGTTTTGGACTGGTCTTCTTCTGCGATCTGCACTTGGTTGTATCCACTGAACCCATCCAGAAGAGAATAAAGCTCATGTCCTGCCACTGTGTCCAACAGTTGGTCTGTGAAAGGGATTGGAAAGTGATCCTTCTTCGTCTTGGAATTAAGCTTTCGGAAATCCACACATATTCGCAATTTTCCATTCTTCTTGGGTACAACCACGATGGGTGAAACCCATTCACTGTTTGCCACTGGATAGATGAACTCGGCTTCCAGAAGCTTCAGCAGCTCTGCTTTCACCAATGTGGAATAATTCGGGTTCATTCGCCTCTGTCGTTGCCGTACTGGCTTGGCATCAGGCTCCAAGTCAATATGATGTTGACATATTGTGGGATCAATCCCCTTTAGGTCTTTGTAAGACCATGCAAACACGTCCAAATTTTCTTTCAACAAGTGGTACAAGGTTGACAACTCCTCTTCTGGGAGACTGCTACCCACCTTCAAGTGGCGTTCAGTGCCTTCTAAATCCACAAAGGTTAACTGCCTTTCACCTTCTACTTCACGGATGAAGGTCCCGCGGACTACTTCTGGATACAATTCCGACTCCTTCAAGGGAGTGGTGTCCTCTTCTGATGTCCCACTAGAACCAACTTCCTCTTTTGGTGGAGACTTAGGTTGCTCCTTAAGACGTTGGAATGGGATAAGCGTCGTTTCGGGTTTGGTTTCAAGATTAATTACGTCTTGACTTGAAGACTCATCTTCTGATGATACATCCAGGAACGTCACATAACAGGGACCCTCTGATGCTTGTTGGGTTGGTGGGACTGGTGCTTGTTGGCACGGTGCATCATCATCATCTTTCTTTGGCAAGGATGGGTTAGGACGGCAGGAGCCACACTTGAAAGACGGCTTGTTCTTCTTCATCCATTTCTTATAAAGGTTTTGCATATGAGAAGATCCATTTACCAGACCAAATGGTACCATCGCCATTCTGTCCCATAGCATGAGCTCATCGGCTTCTGATGCTTCTGGAACTTCTTCCCCAAATGTA